>NW_021703771.1:72681137-72844099 GCF_005190385.1 Monodon monoceros
ACTAATTTAGTTCGATCAGTGACAGATACATTTATGCCTAATTTTACGTTTTTCCAGATTGGTTAAAGATACATCCATTCATTCATTTCGTCACAGAAACATCTGTTACTCCTGTTATGTGCAAGCCCTGTACTAGGAACCATGGCAGATGCAAAGGTAAAGGTGAATCAGTGAAGTCAAGGAAGGAGGAACCTGAATGGAGATGAGTGGACTGTGGGAAGTGCCCTGAGACAGGCACAAAGCAAGTGCTGTGAAGGTCCAAAAGATGGAAAGAGGACCCCTGTTAGGAAGACCAGGGTCTCGCGTTTCAGCTAGACCCCAAAGGAACAGGTAATTTTTTTTTAATTTTGGAATCTTATTGAAACCACCTCAGGAGTTTGGATCACAGTTCGGGAGTGCCTCAGAGTTTGAGTGCCTTGTTTATACTCTCTCATGTGTCCCAGTGCAGGTAACATTGTTCATGGCACTTTGCACTTCACATCGCCATTTTCCCATTCACTAACTTTCTTCTTCTGGGGGTCTCCCTGGAGCCCAGTCCTGCACCTGAATCAAGGAGTCATTATCTAAGGTCACTGTATTCTTGGTTTTCTGGCCACCTAGTATATAGTTCCCTCAAATTCTTCTCTCAGCTTAAAGGAGTTCTCACTAATTTGAAAGATGCTCTTGGTTTTTACAGTGATCTCATCTTCATTTGTACTGATGGGCACAGTGGGTTTTGCCAGACAGCTCAGATTCCTGCTGGCGCCTCCTATTCTTTCAGTAACAGGAGTCTGGGAATTCAGTCTTCAAGTGTCTGTTTTAGTCAGATAAACTCTCTTTTTGGAGCTTCAGAAGTTGGGCGTGTCCCTCACCAAAGACAGACACATTATAGAACAGGTCACACTTTGATGGGTAAAGATGGAAAAAATGACAGGTGCAACAGCAAAAGGTTAGATCCCAATGCTCTACCAATGTTCACAAAGTAGCTGATTTTACAAATTAATAACATGTACCCTGGTTTATCTGTGGAAAATGGCACAGGTGAACCACGACTAGGATCTCACAGGATCTCCCATCATTTCACCTAAAGGACTAGACTCATTTGTTTAAAAGTGGCTCAGTACTGCAGTCTTTCCAAATTTGGGAGTATCACTTGAAAACTGTTGAAAATCATTTTGTCATGATTAGAACATCTTTCTTCCTGTTCAAATATCTTACTGAAATGTCGAGTATTAATATAAGTAGGGTAGAATTGGGGTGGGAGTGTGCATCATTAAGATAATCTATTATTAAATTCTGCTACATGAGCCCATCATGTTACTTGGCTCACCACAAGCTTGAAATTCAAACACTGCAATAGCTTGTCTCTTTGAACTCCTTTCCTTTTTCTAAGGACACCATCCAAAGTTCACAAGACTGTTCAGACTCAGGAACCATTAAACATATAAAAGCACCTCCAAGTCATTTTTTCTTATCTCAAATGTCCTGCCTGTTCTCTGCTGTTAATAGATGAGCTGTTAGAAATGAAAACTCCTGACGTTATCATGTGGAAAGAAAAGTAGTTCAAAGAAAAAAACAATAGAACACAAAATTTTTCAGTGAAATGCTGACTTTGAGTGTAACATAGACAAAGCAGTTATTCATAAATCTGAGGTAACATTCTTTTGAATTTTTTTTAAAGAAACGCTATAGTAGCTGAAACTAGAGTCTAAAGTGTTTCCTTCACATGTCATTTTTTTCCTCCAATTCAGATACATAGACTTATTATTTTAAAATTCTTCAGAATTCATAAGGTTTCCATTTTATAATAGTGAGCATTTCAGCATTTATTTTGGAAAAAATTGTTTAGAAAAATTTGTGACTTTTTCTAGTAAGTAAACCAATAACTAGGTCTAGGAACATGACAATTATTCAGTGCCTCTCCTCATCCCGCCTCTGAACAATCAAACTTGGTTTTCATTTTTTATTTTTTGTTCTTGTATTTATATAGGAATTTTGCTCTAAGAGAAATAAGAGGAAGAGGAAGAGGGGGTTCTGTTCTACAGATCTATAGAATTTGGACTAAACAGTCTTACTGAAAATTTACTGTGTGCTTGGTGTCATGCTCCTGCTGGATTCACCAGGGCAGGAAGGTAGGGTGGGGTGGGAGAGACCCTTCATATACAGAGACATATGAAGGCATGAAAGACCATACAAAGTTTATCATCTTAAGTTTGTAGTTGGTAAACTTTCTGACAATAAGAACTCCTTTTTAATCTAAGTATCTTAATAATGTGGCCCTCTCCATACAGCAGCAGTTGTACTTTGGTCAATTTAGTTTTCAGACTAGGCTTGGGACCTATACGAAATCACTGTCTCCTTACAATAACCCCATGGTCTGTGGAGTTGGGCCCCTTTCTCCGACTCCAAGATCTGAGGCTGAGCCACAGTTCTTCTCTGTCCAAAGATGGGTAGCGTTGTGAGTCACAGAACGATTCTGCTGCAAACATGATAAGCATTAGGCCTCTGAATCCCATAGCAAAGTGGGTTGAATTAAGGATTTTCAGTCATTTTTGCGTAATAATGTCTGCAGAGCCAAGAGGACTTAATGTCCAGATAACAGTGCACATAAGACCTGGTTCAACAAGGATAGAAGAGTGACAGGGACAAGGAGAGGAGTTCTCTTGTATCCTAAAGACTTACATATGTGGAAATTTACACAGTTTGGGGAAGAGTAAGTATGGCTGGCAAACCAAAAAAGAGGCAAACTGCCTGTCTCTCCTCCATTCCACCACCCCCCGCCCCTGCCAAAGAACCTGCTGCAAACCTCAGGCAGCCAGTGCCGCTCAGACTTCTTGTCTGCTGCCCTGTCAAGGTTTCCTTTCCTTCGATTCTTTTAACCATCGTGGAAACGAGGTCAGTACTCTGTGATTGTCATTTCATTCCAAATTCTTGAAATATTTTATTATTTACAAAAGATTTCCCTACTGACTTAGGACAGGAAAAATTATGAATGTGCAAAACCTGAGAGTCCTAATCATAAAAATTTCAATCGTCATGGCTTTAGTTAAACAAAGATTATTCCTAAAGAACTTCTGAAGGAAAATATGTAAGAGACATAGCTTTATTTTGTTTATTTTTATTGGAGTTTCATTTTGTGTGTGGATGTATAAGTAACATATTCATTGCTAAAAATTCAGAAAATACCGCTCTCAGAAAAGTATAAAACATAAAATAAAGGTGACCCCTCTTGTCGTCACCCAGTGTTATGTTTTGGAGCCTATCTTGCAAGAATGTTTTCTATACATATACATCCACTGTTTTCAATGTGATCAGAGTTTTTTTAAATAATCTGTCACGCAATCTGCCTTCCTCACTTAATATAATATTGTGGCATCTTTTCATGTCAATGTGTGTAGTACATCACCCTTTTAATCTTTGCATCATATTCTTTATCAATGCGCCAGAATTTAGCTCGTTACTCATTAAGATATATTCTGGTTGTTTTCTATTTTTTTGCTATCATAAGGAAGGTTGAAGTAAACATCGTTGAACATATACCTTCAAATATATGTCCAATTTTTTCCTCCTAGGAGTGGAATTGTTAGGTCAAACAGTTTGCATATTTAAAATTCCAATACATGTTATTAAACAGCTTTGTGGGAAGCTTATACTATTCTACTCCCAATCTCAGGATATAAGACTGCCTCTGTCTCCACCGTGCCAACATTGGGTTTCCACATTTTTTAAATTTTCACCATTAATAAACAAAAAATGAAGTCTCATTGTTTTTGAGTGAAATTGACTAGTGAGAATGAATTTATTTCTCTATGTTTATTGACCATCAGCAATACTTTTAAAAACAACCCCTTTATGTCCTTTGTCCATCTCCTGTTGGCCTGTAGGTTTCCCACCTTATGACTTTTAATAAGCCTTTATATATTAGGGATAGTAATACTATTCTATATAGACTATAAACTCCATGAGGGCCAAGACCATCTTCTTCATCACCATGTAGCCAGCCTCTAGTGTAATGCCTCACCCAAGGCAGACACTCAAAAAATATCTGCGGAATGACTGACCTTATCCCTCATATATGTTGTAAGTATATTTTTCCAGTTTATGTTTTTCTCAATCTTTTTTCCCCATCCACAAGTTTTTAAATTTCATGTCGTAAAAAATCTATCAATATATTTCTTTACATATTTGAGTCATGTAGTTCCCATCTAAAGATTATAAAAAAATAATATCAACAAGCATTTGTGTGTACACCACATGTTCCAAGAACTGTTGTAACAACTTTACCTATGTTCCTTCATTTAATCCTTGTAACAAGCCTTTTGTCTAGTCATTGAATCCCACCCTACCCGCACCCTAATTATTTCTCCTTAAAAAAAACATTCTAGTTCTTCCTCTCAATTGATTTCATTAATTTTGATGTGTAACGCTTTCACATTTTCTAAATCAGGAGGAAAGGGAATAAAATGAGATGTCTCACAAATATCATATGATATCGCTTATATGTGGAATCTAAAAAAAAGGGCACAAATGAACTTATTTACAAAACAGAAATAGAGTCAGAGATGTAGAAAACAAACTTATGGTTACCAAGGGGGAAGGTGGGGTGAGGGATAAATTGGGGGATTGGGACTGACATGTACACACTACTATATATAAAATAGACAACTAATAAGGACCTACTGTGTAGCACAGGGAACTCTACTCAATACTCTGTAATGATCTCTATGGGAAAAGAATCTAAAAGAGTGGATATATGTATATGCGTAACTGATTCACTTTGCTGTACAGCAGAAACTAACACAAAGTTGTAAATCAACTATATTCCAATAAAAATTAATTTTAAAAAAATGAGATGTCTCACTCTCTCCCCCTCATCTCAGCTGCCCCCATTTTCCTCCCCAGTGCGTGTATGTGTGTGTGTGTGTATTTCCCCTTTTCATTACAAAAACTGTGGCATGCTATACACACTGTTCTGCAACTTTTATTTAATAAAATATCCAGATGCTCTTTAAAATTACTTTGTCAACCTTTGATTGTGCTTGAGTTAAATTTATAACATTGGGGACAATTCTGTCCTTAAAATGTTATCTTCCAACTCAAGGTATATTATTTCTAGTTTTCTTCTAGTTTTTCTTGTTTTCTTCAGCAGAGCTTTTCATTTTCTTATAAATCCTAAATATTTCTTAAGTTTGTTTCTGAATAGCTGGTCTTTTTAATCTTTCTCCACCTGATACACCGGAAGAAAAAAATACCTCCTTTGTTTTTTTAATGTCATTTACTTTATTACCAATGAGGTAACACATTTTCATACATTTATTGGCCATTCGTATTCTTTGTCAATCCATCCTCTCATCTTTAAACATCTGAATGACAGAGGCTTGGAAAGCTGCAGAGGGCAACTAAAACCATTGTTCAACACACTGAAAACCTAATTCATTATTTCCACCAAAAGCACTTCTCCATTTCTGTTAATGTGATAACAATTCACCATTTTGTAGGTTCAAAATCAGTCTTTCTTTGGTAAGTTTTTTCTTCCTTACCCCTTTCATTTGCCTAAAATGATTTTATAAAAAATCTACCATCTGGGAGACTTTCAAGATGGCGGAGGAGTAAGACATGGAGATCACCTTCCTCCCACAAATACATCAGAAATACATCTATATGTGGAACAATTCCTACAGAACACCTACTGAACGCTGGTAGAAGACCTCAGACTTCCCAAGAGGCAAGAAACTCCCCACGTACCTGGCCGTGTGGCTGACAGGGTCTTGGTGCTCCGGCCGGCTGTCAGGCCTATGCCTCTGAGGTGGGAGAGCCGAGTTCAGGACATAAGTCCACCAGAGACCACCCAGCTCCACGCAACATCAAATGGTGAAAGCTCTCCCAGAGATCTCCATCTCAACGCTAAGACCCATCTCCAATCAACGACCAGAAAGCTACCGTGCTGGACACTCTGTGCCAAAAAACTAGCAAGACAGGAACACAACCCCACCCATTAGCAGAGAGGCTGCCTAAAGTCATAATAAGGTCACAGACACCCCAGAACACACAACTGGACGTGGTCCTGCCCACCAGAAAGGCAAGATCCAGTCTCATCCACCAGAACACAGGCACCAGTCCCCTCCACCAGGAACCCTACACAACCCACTGAACCAACCTTAGCCACTGGGGTCAGACACCAAAAACGTGGGAATTACTAACCTGCAGCCTGTGAAAAGGAGACTCCAAACACAGTAAATTAAGCAAGACAAGACAGAGAAACACACAGCAGATGAAGGAGCAACGTAAAAACACACCAGACCAAACAAATGAGGAGGAAATAGGCAGTCTACCTGAAAAAGAATTCACAATAATGACAGTAAAGATGATCCAAAATCTTGGAAATAGAATGGAGAAAATACAAGAAACTTTTAAAAGGGACTCAGAAGAACTAAAGAGCAAACAAACAATGATGAACAACACAATTAATGAAATTTAAAATTCTCTAGAAGGAATCAATAGCAGAATAACTGAGGCATAAGAACGGATAAGTGACCTGGAAGATAAAACAGTGGAAATAACTACCGCAGAGCAGAATAAAGAAAAAAGAATGAAAAGAATTGAAGACAGTCTTAGAGACCTCTCAGACAAAATTAAACACACCAACATTTGAATTATAGGGGTCCCAGAAGACGAAGAGAAAAAGAAAGGGACTGAGAAAATATCTGAAGAGATTATACTTTAAACTTCCCTAATATGGGAAAGGAAACAGTCAATCAAGTCCTGGAAGCACAGAGAGTCCCATACAGGATAAATTCAAGGAGAAACACGCCAAGACACATATTAATCAAACTACCAAAATTAAGTACAAAGAAAACATATTAAAAGCAGCAAGGGAGAGCTTCCCTGGTGGCGCACTGGTTGAGAGTCCTCCTGCTGATGCAGGGGACGTGGGTTCGGCCCCTGTCCGGGAGGATCCCACATGTCACAGAGCGGCCGGGCCCGTGAGCCATGGCCACTCAGCCTGCGTGTCTGGAGCCTGTGCTCCGCAATGGGAGAGATCACAACAATGAGAGGCCCATGTCCAGCAAAAAAAAAAAAAAAAAAAGAAGCAAGGGAAAAACAACAAATAACATAGAATGGAATCTCCATAAGGTTAACAGCTGATCTTTCAGCAGAAACTCTGCAAGCCAGAAGGGACTGGCAGGACATATTTAAACTGATGAAAGGGAAAAAAATACAATCAAGATTACTCTACCCAGCAAGGACCTCATTCAGATTTGAGGGAGAAATTAAAACCTTTACAGACAAGCAAAAGCTAAGAGAATTCAACACCACCAAACAAGCTTTACAACAAATGCTAAAGGAACTTCTCTAGGCAGGAAACACAAGAGAAGGAAAAGACCCACAATAACAAACCCAAATCAATTAAGAAAATGGCAATAGGAACATACATATCGCTAACTACCTTAAATGTAAATGGATTAAATGCTCCAACCAAAAGACATAGACTGGCTGAATGGATATAGAAACAAGACCCATATATATGCTGTCTACAAGAGACCCACTTCAGACATAGGGACACATACAGCCTGAAAGTGAAGGGATGGAAAAAGATATTCCATGCAAAAGGAAATCAAAAGAAAGCTGGAGTAGCAATTCTCATATCAGACAAAACAGACTTTAAAATAAAGACTATTACAAGAGACAAAGAAGGACACTACATTGCGATCAAGGGATCAATCCAAGAAGAAGATATAACAATTGTAAATATTTATGCACCAAACATAGTAGCACCGCAATACATAGGCAAAAGCTAACAGCCATAAAAGGGGAAATTGACAGTAACACAATCACAGTAGGGGACTTGAACAAACACCCCACTTTCACCAATGGACACATCCTCCAAAATGAAAATAAATAAGGAAACATGAGCTTTAAATGATACATTAAACAAGATGGACTTAATTGATATTTATAGGACATTCCATCCCAAAAAAACAGAATACACTTTCTTCTCAAGCACTCATGGAACATTCTCCAGGATAGATCATATCTTGTGTCACAAATCAAGCCTTGGTAATTTAAGAAAATTGAAATCCTATCAAGGATCTTTTCTGATCACAATGCTATGAGACTAGATATCAATTAGGGGAAAAAATCTGTAAAAAATACAAACACATGGAGGCTAAACAATACAGTACTAAATAACCAAGAGATCACTGAAGAAATGAAACAGGAAATCAAAAAATACCAGAAACAAATGACAATGAAAACACGACAATGCAAAATCTATGGGATGCAACAAAAGCAGTTGTAAGAGGGAAGTTTATAGCAATACAATCCTACCTCAAGAAACAAGAAACATCTCAAATAGACAACCTAACTTTACACCTAAAGCAATTAGAGAAAGAAGAACAAAAACACCCCAAAGTTAACAGAAGGAAAGAAATCATAACGATCAGATCAGAAATAAATGAAAAGAAACGAAGGAAACGATAGCAAAGATCAGTAAAACTAAAAGCTGGTTCTTTGAGAAGATAAACAAAATTAATAAACCATTAGCCTTACTCATCAAGAAAAAAAAGGGAGAAGAATCAAATCAATAGAATTAGAAATGAAAGAGGATAAGTAACGCAGCTTCCGGGAAGATGGCGGAAGAGTAAGATGCGGAGATCATCTTCCTCCCCACAGAAACACCAGAAATACATCTACACGTGGAACAACTCCTACAGAACACCTACTGAACGCTGGCAGAAGACCTCAGACCTCCCAAAAGGCAAGAAACTCCCCACGTACCTGGGTAGGGCAAAAGAAAAAAGAATAAACAGAGACAAAAGGATAGGGACGGGACCTGCACCAGTGGGAGGGAGCTGTGAAGGAGGAAAGGTGTCCACACACTAGGAAGCCCCTTCGCGGGCGGAGACTGCAGGTGGCGGAGCGGGGAGCTTCGGGGCCGCAGCCGCGGAGAAGAGCACAGCAACAGGGGTGCGGCAGACAAAGTGGAGACATTCCCACACAGAGGGTCAGGGCCGACCGGCACTCACCTGCTCGAGACGCTTGTCTGCTCACCGGCCGGGGCGGGCGGGGCCTGGAGTTGAGGCTTGGGCTTCGGTCAGAGCGCCGGGAGAGGACTGGGGTTGGCGGCGTGAACACAGCCTGAAGGGGGTTAGTGCACCGCGGCTAGTCGGGAGGGAGTCCGGGGAAAAGTCTGGACCTGCCGAAGAGGCAAGAGACTTTTTCTTCCCTCTTTGTTTCCTGGTGCGCGCGGAGAGGGGATTAAGAGCGCCGCTTAAAGGAGCTCAGAGACGGGCGCGAGCCGCGGCTAAAAGCGCGGACTCCAGAGACTGGCATGAGACGCTAAGGCTGCTGCTGCCGCCACCAAGAAGCCTGTGTGCGAGCACAGGTCTCTATCCACACCTCCCTTCCGGGGAGGCTGTGCAGCCCGCCAGTGCCAGGGTCCCGGGATCCAGGGACAACTCTCCCGGGAGAATGCACGGCGCGCCTCAGGCCGGTGCAACGTCATGCCGGCCTCTGCCGCCGCAGGCCCGCCCCGCACTGCGTGCCCCTCCCTCCCCCCGGGCCTGAGTGAGCCAGAGCCCCTGAAGCAGCTGCTCCTTTAACCCCGTCCTGTCTGAGCGAAGAACAGATGACCTCGGGCGACGTACACGCAGAGGCGGGGCCAAATCCAAAGCTGAGCCACGGGAGCTGCGAGAACAAAGAAGAGAAAGGGAAATCTCTCCCAGCAGCCACAGAAGCAGCGGATTAAAGCTCCACAATCAACTTGATGTCTGTGGAATATACGAATAGACAAAGACTCATCCCAAATTGAGGAGGTGGACTTTTTTTTTTTTTTTGCCGTAGGCGGGCCTCTCACTGTTGTGGCCTCTCCCGTTGCGGAGCACAGGCTCCGGACGCGCAGGCTCAGCGGCCATGGCTCAAGGGCCCAGCCGCTCCGCGGCATGTGGGATCTTCCCGGACCAGGGCACGAACCCATGTCCCCTGCATCAGCAGGCGGACTCTCAACCACTGCACCACCAGGGAAGCCTGAGGAGGTGGACTTTGAGAGCAAGATTTATGCTGTATAGCTTTGCTTCCACCATTTGTCCTAGGGTTCTATCCGTCCGTTTTTTTTGTTGCTTTTTTATTTTTATTTATTTTTTCTTAATAATTATTTTTTATTTTAATAACTTTATTATATTTTATCTTACTTTATTTTATTTTACTTTATCTTCTTTCATTTTTTCCTTCCTGCCTTCCCTCCTTCATTCCTTCCTTCCTCCCTCCCTCCTTTCTTTCTTTCGTTCTTTCTTCTAATTTCTTCTTTCTACTTTTTCTCCCTTTTATTCTGAGCCGTGTGGATGAAAGGCTCTTGGTGCTGCAGCCAGGAGTCAGTGCTGTGCCTCTCAGGTGGGAGAGCCAACTTCAGGACACTGGTCCACAAGAGACCTCCCAGCTCCACATAATATCAAATGGTGAAAATCTCCCAGAGATCTCCATCTCAACACCAGCACCCAGCTTCACTCAACGACCAGCAAGCTACAGTGCTGGACATCCTATGCCAAACAACTAGCAAGAGAGGAACACAACCCCACCCATTAGCAGACAAGCTGCCTAAAATCATAATAAGTCCACAGACACCCCAAAACACACCACCAGATGTGGACCTGCCCAACAGAAAGACAGGATCCAGCCTCATCCACCAGAACACAGGCACTAGTCCCCTCCACCAGGAAGCCTACACAACCCACTGAACCAACCTTAGCCACTGGGGACAGACACCAACAACAACGGGAACTATGAGCCTGCAGCCTGCAAAAAGGAGACCACAAACACAGTAAGATAAGCAAAATGAGAAGACAGAAAAACACACAGCAGATGAAGGAGCAAGATAAAAACCCACCAGACCTAACAAATGAAGAGGAAATAGGCAGTCTACCTGAAAATGAATTCAGAATAATGATAGTAAAGATGATCCAAAATCTTGGAAATAGAATAGGCAAAATGCAAGAAACATTTAACAAAGACATAGAAGAACTAAAGATGAAACAAGCAATGATGAACAACACACTAAATGAAATTAAAAATACTCTAGATGGGATCAATAGCAGAATAACTGAGGCAGAAGAACGGATAAGTGACCTGGAAGATAAAATAGTGGAAGTAACTACTGCAGAGCAGAATAAAGAAAAAAGAATGAAAAGAACTGAGGACAGTCTCAGAGACCTCTGGGACAACATTACATGCACCAACATTCGAATTATAGGGGTTCCAGAAGAAGAAGAGAAAAAGAAAGGGACTGAGAAGATATTTGAAGAGATTATAGTTGAAAACTTCCCTAATATGGGAAAGGAAGTATTTAATCAAGTCCAGGAAGCACAGAGAGTCCCATACAGGATAAATCCAAGGAGAAATATGCCAAGACACATATTAATCCAACTGTCAAAAATTAAATACAGAGAAAACATATTAAAAGCAGCAAGGGAAAAACAACAAATAACACACAAAGGAATCCCCATAAGGTTAACAGCTGATCTTTCAGCAGAAACTCTGCAAGCCAGAAGGGACTGGCAGGACATATTTAAAGTGATGAAGGAGAAAAACCTGCAACCAAGATTACTCTACCCAGCAAGGATCTCATTCAGATTTGATGGAGAAATTAAAACCTTTACAGACAAGCAAAAGCTGAGAGAGTTCAGCACCACCAAACCAGCTTTACAACAACTGCTAAAGGAACTTCTCTAGGCAAGAAGCACAAGAGAAGGAAAAGACCTACAATAACGAACCCCAAAAAATTAAGGATATGGGAATAGGAAAATACATATCGATAATTACCTTAAATGTAAATGGACTAAATGCTCCCACCAAAAGACACAGATTGGCTGAATGGATACAAAAACAAGACCCATATATATGCTGTCTACAAGAGTCCCACTTCAGACCTAGAGACACATACAGACTGAAAGTAAGGGGATGGAAAAAGATATTTCATGCAAATGGAAACCAAAAGAAAGCTGGAGTAACAATTCTCATATCAGACAAAATAGACTTTAAAATAAAGACTATTAGAAGAGACAAAGAAGGACACTACGTACTGATCAAGGGATCGATCCAAGAAAAAGATATAAGAATTGTAAATATTTATGCACCCAACATAGGAGCACCTCAATACATAAGGCAAATACTAACAGCCATAAAAGGGGAAATCGACAGTAACACATTCATAGTAGGGGACTTTAACACCCCACTTTCACCCATGGACAGATCATCCAAAATGAAAATAAATAAGGAAACACAAGCTTTAAATGATACATTAAACAAGATGGACTTAATTGATATTTATAGGACATTCCATCCAAAAACACAGGATACACATTTTTCTCAAGTGCTCATGGAACATTCTCCAGGATAGATCATATCTTGGGTCACAAGTCAAACCTTGGTAAATTTAAGAAAATTGAAATTTTTTCAAGTATCTTTTCTGACCACAACACTGTGAGACTAGATATCAATTACAGGAAAAGATCTGTAAAAAATACAAACACATGGAGGCTAAACAATACACTACTTAATAACGAAGTGATCACTGAAAAAATCAAAGAGGAAATTTAAAAAATACCTAGAAACAAATGACAATGGAGACGACCCAAAATCTATGGGATGCAGTAAAAGCTGTTCTAAGAGGGAAGTTTATAGCAATACAATCTTACCTTAAGAAACCGGAAACATCTCAAATAAACAACCTAACCTTGCACCTAAAGCAATTAGAGAAAGAAGAACAAAAAAACCCCAAAGTTAGCAGAAGGAAAGAAATCATAAAAATCAGACCAGAAATAAAAGAAATGAAGGAAACAATAGCAAAGATCAATAAAACTAAAAGCTGGTTCCTTGAGCAGATAAACAAAATTGATAAACCATTAGCCAGACTCATCAAGAAAAAAAAAGGGACAAGACTCAAATCAATAGAATTTGAAATGAAACAGGACAAGTAACAACTGACACTGCAGGAATACAAAGGATCATGAGAGATTACTACAAGCAACTATATGCCAATAAAATGGACAACCTGGAAGAAATGGACAAATTCTTAGAAATGCACAACCTTCCAAGACTGAATCAGGAAGAAATAGAAAATATGAACAGACCAATCACAAGCACTGAAATTGAAACTGTGATTAAAAATCTTCCAGCAAACAAACGCCCAGGACCAGATGGCTTCACAGGCGAATTCTATCAAACATTTAGAGAAGAGCTAATACCTATCCTTCTCAAACTCTTCCAAAATATACCAGAGGGAGGAACACTCCCCAACTCATTCTACGAGGCCAACATCACCTTGATACCAAAACCAGACAAGGATGTCACATAGAAAGAAAACTATAGGCCAATATCACTGATGAACATAGATGCAAAACTCCTCAACAAACTACTAGCAAACAGAATCCAACAGCACATTAAAAGGATCATACACCATGATCAAGGGGGGGTTTATTCCAGGAATGCAAGGATTCTTCAATATATGCAAAACAATCAATGTGATAAACCATATTAACAAATTGATGGAGAAAAACCATATGATCATCTCAATAGATGCAGATAAAGCTTTTGACAAAATTCAACACCCATTTATGATAAAAACCCTGCAGAAAGTAGGCATAGAGGGAACTTTCCTCAACATAATAAAGGCCATATATGACAAACCTACAGCCAACATCATCCTCAATGGTGGAAAAACTGAAAGCATTTCCACTAGGATCAGGAGCAAGACAAGGTTGCCCACTCTCACCACTCTTATTCAGCATAGTTTTGGAAGTTTTAGCGACAGCAATCCGAGAAGAAAAGGAAATAAAAGGAATCCAAATCGGAAAAGAAGAAGTAAGGCTGTCACTGTTTGCTGATGACATGATACTATACATAGAGAATCCTAAAGATGCTACCAGAAAACTACTAGAGCTAATCAATGAACTTGGTAAAGTAGCAGGATTCAAAATTAATGCACAACCATTGTAAAGCAATTATACCCCAATAAAGATGTTAAAAAAATTAATGCACAGAAATCTCTGGCATTCCTATACACTAATGATGAAAAATCTGAAAGTGAAATCAAGAAAATACTCCTATTTACCATTGCAACAAAAAGAATAAAATATCTAGGAATAAACCTACCTAAGGAGACAAAAGACCTGTATGCAGAAAACTATAAGACACTAATGAAAGAAATTAAAGATGATACAAACAAATGGAGAGATATACCATGTTTATGCATTGGAAGAATCAACGTTGTGATAATGACTATACTACCGAAGGCAGTCTACAGATTCGGTGCAATCCCTTTCAACCTCTCTATGCATTTTTCACAGAACTAGAACAAAAAATTTCACAATTTGTATGGAAACACAAAAGATCCCGAATAGCCAAAGCAATCTTGAGAAAAAAAAACGGAGCTTGAGGAATCAGGCTCCCAGACTTCAGACTATACTACAAAGCCACAGTAATCAAGACAGTATGGTACTGGCACAAAAACAGAAATATAGATGAATGGAACAGGATAGAAAGCCCAGATATAAACCCACACACCTATGGTCACCTTATCTTTGATAAAGGAGGCAAGAATATACAATGGAGAAAAGAGAGCCTCTTCAATAAGTGGTGCCAGGAAAACTGGACAGCTACATGTAAAAGAACGAAATTAGAACACTCCCTAACACCATACACAAAAATAAACTCAAAATGGATTAGAGACCTAAATGTAAGACTGGACACTATAAAACTCTTAGAGGAAAACATAGGAAGAAGGCTCTTTGACATAAATCACAGCAAGATCTTTTTTGATCCACCTCATAGAGTAATGGAAATAAAAACGAAAATAAACAAATGGGACCTATTGATACTTAAAAGCTTTTGCACAGCCAAGGAAACCATAAACAAGACGAATTGACAACCCTCAGAATGCGAGAAAATATTTGCAAACGAATCAACAGACAAAGGGTTAATCTCCAAAATATATAAAGGGCTCATGCAGCTCAATATTAAAAAAAAACAAACAACCCAATCAAAAAATGGGTAGAAGACCTAAATAGACATTTCTCCAAAGAAGATATACAGATTGCCAACAAACACATGAAAGGATGCTCAACATCACTAATCATTAGAGAAAAACATGACAGTGAGGTATCACCTCACACCAGTCAGAATGTGCATCATCAAAAAATCTACAAACAATAAATTCTGGAGAGGGTGTGGAGAAAAAGGAATCCTCTTGCACTGTTGGTGGGAATGCAAATTGATAAGCCACTATGGAGAACATTATGGAGGTTCCTTAAAAATTAAAAATAGGGCTACCATACGACCCAGCAATCCCACTACTGCACATATACCCTGAGAAAACCATAATGGAAAAAGAGTCATGTACCACAATGTCCATTGCAGGTCTATTTACAATAGCCAGGACATGGAAGCAACCTAAGTGTCCATCAACAGATGAATGGATAAAGATGTGGCACATATATACAATGGAATATTACTCAGCCATAAAAAGAAACGAAATTGAGTTATTTGTAGTGAGGTGGATAGACCTAGAGTCTGTCATACAGAGTGAAGTAAGTCAGAAAGAGAAAAACAAATACTGTATGCTAACACATATATATGGAATCTAAACAAACAAACAAACAAACAAACAATGGTTCTGAAGAACCAGGGGCAAGACAGGAATAAAGACACAGACGTAGAGAATGGACTTGAGGACACGGGGAGGGGGAATGGTAAGCTGGGACGAAGTGAGGGAGTGGCATGGACATATATACAGTACCAAATGTAAAATAGATAGCTAGTGGGAAGCAGCTGCAAAGCACAGGAAGATCAGCTCCGTGCTTTGTGACCACCTAGAGGGGTAGGATAGGAACGGTTGGAGAGAGACGCAGGAGGGAGGAGTTATGGGGATATATGTATACGTATAGCTGATTCACTTTGTTATAAAGCAGAAGCTAACACATCATTGTAAAACAATTATACTCCAATAATGATGTTAAAAAAAAAAATCTACCATCGAAATTTCTCTTGCTCCTGACTTTTTTTTTTTTATTGCCACAGGTTTTTTCAGGTTGTCCATACCTTTGCCTAGAAATGATTGGCTTTGTGGTCTTCCCACCTCCAGGCTCTTCTTTCTCCACCGAATAGAGGACAGATGAAGTACAGATGCAAGTATATTCAGTTGCTCATAAGACTTCAATGGTACACTACTGCCTACCAAACTTAGTTCATAATGCTACCTTTTTCTGTTTTCTCTCTTACCACTATCCTACATTTTTCCTACAGTTCAACAAAACCAAACTACTGAATATTCCCAAAATATGGTCTGTGCTTTTCTGACTTTATGGCTTTGCACCTACTATTACATGCACCTGCAATGCCTTCCCTTGTTTTTGTTTGTTTGGTTTGGTTCTGGGGGGTTTTTGGTCTTTTGCAATCCCGTCACCTCTTCAAGGCCCATCTGGAATATAATCCCCAAGAAACCTTTCCTGTGATCCCCTCTTCTTCTGAACTTCCAGAGTAACTTTGTTTCTCTTAAACTTCCCACCCTATTATTATCATCACTGTAAATTTTTTACGCAAAGAGAAGATGTCTTGCTGGATGGTATGGTGAAAAGGACCTGGGCTATGTGGTCAGAGGATCTGTTCAAAGTCCCACTGTTCACTTAATAATTGTTTTAGATTACCCAATCTAAAGTAAGTCATTTAACCTGTTGAACCTTAAAATCTTTAGTTGTGAATTGGTGGTGGTAGTAATAATGTAGAAAACAAAAGAAACTGTGACAAACAGAGAAGATAATATATGTGAGAAAACCTTGTAAATTGTAAAGCACTGTATAATAAATAGTGGTTTATAACTGGTAAATTTTATATGCTCTGGGTTCCTATCACATTTGTGCATCACGCCAGTGTATCAACGTGCCATATTCTACGTCAGACAGTTGCAACATTTTCTGATAAGCTCTTGCATCATGATCTAGTCTCAAAAATGGAAATCAGCATGACTGGTTGGCTGGGAAGATAATAGACTTTTTAACTAATGGTTATCTAAAGGTGAAAAAGAGCCTTAAAAGTACTGAGCACCCCAGTCCAGCCTAAAGCTAGATTATGGAATTTAAACACTAGCTAATTATGCTGGCATAAACTATTCTGAATGAAACAGATTTTTATTCAAGAGTTTATGATCTAGGGTGAAAGGGAGAGACAAAGATGAGAATATTAGCCATTCTAATTGTCTCTGTTTTCAAGTCTAGTCCTGAGGCAAAGGGTAGCTGAGTCCATGAAAAAGACTGTTGATTTCTCATGGATCTGTCTGTTATTATTATTCTCCTGGAATAAGTTTTTAAATTATTCATAAAAACTTCTGGTGTTTCTACCCACAGTGGCATCACGCAGCACACACATACCATATTTTGTACACATGAGAGCATGTGACATAAATCACATTGTTTACCCTAGAGAGAAATAAGACAACAATTAATGAGTGACCCTCTTCCTTCATATCACTATCTCCTTTCCATAAGTTTTTAATCCCCTTCCCAACACTCTTACTCTGAGCAAAGGACCTTGCTTTCTGCATATTCGAAAGCTTGGAGGCCACCACAACCTCTCTACTGTCCCTTTTTCTAAGATTAAATTTCCCTACATTGTCACCCATTGTTCCCCTTTTAGAAAATGTTTTTATTGAAGTACAAAATATTTTCAGTAAAGTGCCTAAGTCACGCTTAACTTTAGTGTATATATAACTCGATGGATATTTGCATGTGTTTAAATCCAAACAATCACCACCCAGATCAAGATGAAGGATATTTTAGTGCCCCAGTAGGCTCCCGCATGAGTCCTCCTAATCAAAACTCCTCATCCTGTACCCCCAGAGGTAGCCACTATTCTGAATTGTATTGCCATCAGTTACTTTTGCCTGTTCTTGCACTTCACATATACAGAATTATACAATGTGTATTCTTTTCTGTTTTTTTCTCCTCTCAGAATGTGCATGAGATTCACTGATTTTGTTAAGTGTATCAGTAATTAATTCGTTTTTAAATATGTAACTGTTTTATTAAGATAATTCACATACCATAAAATTACCGTTGCAAAGTACAAAATTCAGTGAGTTTTAGTATACTCAGAGTTATGAAACCATCACCAATATATAACTGTAGAACATTTTCATCATCCCCAAAGGAAACTGTGTACCAATTAAAAGCCACTCCATATTCTACCCTTTCCTCCAGCCTCTGGCAACCACTAATATACTTTCTGTCTCTATGAATTCACCTATTCTGGACAGTTCATATAAACGAAAACATACGATATGTGGTCCTTTATGACTAGCTTCTTTCATTTAGCAGAAGGTGTTCAAAGTTCATCGCTGTTGTAGCATGTATCAGTGCTTCATTGCTTTTTATTGCTGAATAATATTCCATTTATCGGTTTTTTGATGGACATGTGCATTTATTTCTCCTGAGTGTATACCCAGGAATGAAATTGTTGGTGTATAAGAATTCTCCAGAGAAACAGAACCAATAGGATACAGAGAGAAAGAATGGTGGAGAGATTATAGGAAATTGGCTCACATGGTTATGTAGGCTGGCAAGTCCAAAATCTACAGGATGAGCTGGCAGGCTGGATAGCCAGGGGGAGCCAATGTTGCAGTTTCTGTTCAAAAGCCAGCAGGCTGGAGAACCAGGAAGAGCCTATGTACCAGTTCAAGTCAGGAAGCCATCTAGTTGGGGAAATTCCTCCTAGTGGGGGAAAAGTTGTTCTTTTGTTCTATTCAAGCTTTCAATGATTGAATGAAGCCCATCTACATTGTGGAGGGCAATCTGCTGTATTCGAAGTCCACCAATGTAAATGTTAATCTCATACAAAAACGCCCTCACAAAAACACCCAGAATAATGTTCAGCCAGCTGTTTGGGCACCATGGCCCAGCCAAGTTGACACATAAAATAAAACAACATAGTTAGGTCATAAAGTAGGCATATGTTTAGCTTTAGTAGACACTGTCAAAGAGTTTTCCAATGTGGTTGAACCAATTTACAATCCCATCTGCAGTATATGAGAGTTCAGGTTGCTCTACACTTTTCTTTGCTAACACTTGGCACTGTTAGACTTTTTAACGTTAGCTCTTCTGTTAGGTAGGTACTGATATGTCATTGTGTTTGTAATTTGCATTTTCCTGATAAGAAATTATGTTGAACACTTTTCTGTGAACTTATTGGCCATTTGGAAATCATCTTATAGGGTACTTCTTCCAAGAGTTTTTCCTTATTTTAAAAATTGGGTTGTTTGGTTTTTCTTTTTGATTTATGGAAATTTTCTCATATATTTTGAATGTGAGTCCATTGTCAGATATATGGATTGAAATATGTTCTCTCTTTCTTATTCACTTTCCTGATAGTGTCTTTTGATTAACAGAAGCTTTTTTAAACTTCCCATTTAGGTCTATGATCCATCTTGAATTAATTTTTGTATATGGTGTGAGGTAGGAGTCAAGTATCCTTTTTTTCCATATGAATGGCCAATTGTTCCAGCACCATTTGTTGAAAATATATCCTTTTCTCACTGAATTGCAGCAGTGCCTTTGTCATAAATCAAGTTCTATTTCTGGATTCTCTGTTATGTTCCTTTTGTGTATTCATCTGTCTCTGTGCCAATACCACACTGTCTTAATTACTGAGACTTTTAATGAGTCTTTAAACTTGGTAGCGTTAAGTCTTAAGTTTGTTCTTCTTCAAAATTGTCTTGGTTACTATAGACCCTTCTATTTCCACATAAATTTTAGAATCACCTTTCAATTTGCACACACACATGCACAAACACACACAAATATTTTAGGATAGTCTTCCTTTCTTAATTATTTTTGTCTCAGAAAATGTCCCTTGTCCTAAAAAGCTAAACTCTTCTTGTGCCTTCAATATTATTCCTATAAGTTTCTCTTAGACGCTCAAGAGTCATCACCTCATTCTTGCACCTTCAGTCTCTCCCTCTACTTTGAATCTGTGCTCCAGACGCGCAGGCTCAGCGGCCATGGCTCACGGGCCCAGCCGCTACGCGGCATGTGGGATCTTCCCGGACCGGGGCACGAACCCGCGTCCCCTGCATCGGCAGGTGGACTCTCAACCACTGCGCCACCAGGGAAGCCCATCTACTTTGAATTTTTACCCCCAGCCTATAAACACAGCCAAATGTCTTTTATTTCTTGCCAAAGCAAAACAAGCCAAAAAAAGCAAATGTTTTTCAACCTTACAGTTACCTCAAGTTACCATTCTCTGTCTTTGCCATTTAATATTTTAAAATATATGCATATGTGTTTTAATTATAAAATTTCTATAACATACAAAGTTTGGAAAATATATATCCCATTGCTCAACAACCCCAAGACAATTATAATTATTTTATATATTTTATAGTATCTTACATATGCACACGTATATATACTTTTTGCTGTTATAATCCATGTCTTTGGTGTTTTTTTAAGTTTTCTGTCTTCTTCCTTTGCTTAATAAATAGTTTTCCATATTGTTCCATATCTTAATTATTTAAATGACTGCATCACAGACAATTGAGTACACAAATCCTAATTTTTAAAATAATAATACATTCATAAATTTCAGTTGCTTCCAATTTTTAGTCTTATAAATAAATATTGCTATAAACACCTTCATTCATATAGCTTTTCCTTTTGTGACTACTAAACTTTTTGAAAGAATAGTCAATATTTCATGCTTCTTCCTATCTATCTGCTTATCACTTAACTCCTGAAATATATCTGCTTCTACCTTACTATGAAACATCTCTCTTAAAGATCACAGTTACCTAGTTGGCAACCCAATGTTTCTAAATCTGCATCATCCTGAATCTCTCCATAGCACTTAACACTGTTGGCTTTCTTGAAACTCCATCCATTCCCCTTGATTTATGTATAATATACGGCCTACTTCTCTGACCATGCTTTCCCTGCATCCACCTTATTTTCTGAAATTGTGCTGTACACCCTCTCTACCCCTCCTTTCCTTTGCAATCTCATGGCTTTGTTGATTTTCTCTCTGCAGAGGACATCCAGTGCATATCCCCAACTTTGATCTTCATTCTGTACGTCAATCCCATGTTTTCACATGCTGATCATTTCCACCTAGATACCTCAAATTAGGACTCTCACAAAAATCATCATCTTTCCCTGAATAATTTCTCTTCTTCCTATGGACCCTAGTCATTTAGGCTTAAATTGTAGTCATCTTTGACTCTCATCTCTCCGTCTTTGACTCCTTCACACTTGTTCCATCATGTAAACCCAGGACTGCTTCATGAATAGGCATGTGATTCAACTGTGGCCTAGGAGATGGGAGGGAAGTCAGAGGGGGGATGGGGGAGTGGTTCTGGGAAACATTTTCTCTCTCTTAAGAAGAAACTCTTTTCTCCCTCCAGACATTATGACCTCAGGAAATGATACCTGGAGCTGCCATTACCACCTTGCTGTTATTAGCTGGAGAATGATGCCAACACCCAAGATAGCAGAGCAGAGATGGCAAGAACCTTGTCTTTGACAACATTATCAAGCTTCTGAATCTTTCGAACCCAAAGTTTACTTTGTAATTACCAAATTTGTGAGATATAAATTTCCTTGTTGCCTAAGCCAATTTTTTTTTTTTTTTTTTTTTTTGCGGTACGCGGGCCTCTCACTGTTGTGGCCTTTCCCGTTGCGGAGCACAGGCCCCGGACGCGCAGGCTCAGCGGCCATGGCTCACAGGCCCAGCCGCTCCGCGGCACGTGGGATCCTCCCGGACCGGGGCAGGAACCCATGTCCCCTGCATCGGCAGGCGGACTCTCAACCACTGCGCCACCAGGGAAGCCCCCTAAGCCATTTTAAATTGGAATTTGTTACATCCTTACTGATAGACCGCTTTATATCAATTCATTATGTCTCATTTGGGCTATTGCAATGCTATGCAGTCTTTATGCCCTCAACTCTAATCCATTTCATACATGTGCTGCTAGATTATCCTTCTTAAAGAACTATTTGATCATATTTTTTGTCTCGTCCAAAAGATAACTTCTTTAGTAACTTCCCGTTGCTTAGAGAATTAGTCCAAGCTCAGCAGTTCAACATTTGTGATGTTGTACAGCGCTACACTCTGTTACGTACCTTGCACTATGGATACATACAACTAAGTGCTATCCCTTGAATATGCCTCTGCCTTTCCCGCTTTGTTCATCTTGTCTTTGCCTGGAATTCTCTTGCTCCATCTCCACTTGCCTGTACACAATCTTCTTGAAACTGTCCCTGACATTTCCTCTACTGCCACCCCCTGCAAAGTAAACTCTCCTTCTTCTAAGCTTCTATGGTGCTTATTACCATCTACTTTGTATTGGTGTTACTTACATAGTGTATTCTCTTCTACTACCAGTGCTGTTCAATAATAGAACTTTCTGTGAAGACGGTTAATGAGCACTTGAAATGTGGCTAATGCAACTGGGGGCCTGAACATTTCATTTTGCTTAATTAATTTAAATGTAAATAGCTACAGGTAGCTAGTGGCCACACAGCACTAGACTAAGACTCTTGAATGTAGTATAGGGATTATATCTTGTTTTATCTCTCTAATCATTACAGAGAGCATCTGAAAGGCACAGTCTGCTTTGTTCCCTCATGTTTTCTCCACAGAGCCTTGTGGATAATAGACACTGAATATTTATTGGATCACTAAATATGGATATCACATTTACCAAATATATAGTAAGCGTTCCTATTTCTGTTCCAAATTCAAGTAGATTAAATAGGTGAGAAGAAGGAAAAGTTGAATGACCAAAACTCCCATCTGTTACTGAGAAACAGATGGCTAGTTCCATTATGAAAGGATATCTATTTCTCTATCTCTACCTGTCCATCTCACAACATTCCTTCTCTTGGTTAAGTAGGGAACTCTGCAGTTTAAAGCTCTTTGTTTTTTAAAACTTATTTTGCAATAATTTCATACAGTGAAAAATTGCAAGAATAGTAGAGAAATTCCCATATTCACCAGGTTTTTTTAAATATTTAAACTATTTTAAAATTTAAAAATAACCTATTTTAAAATTTAAAAATAACCAAGGGGACTTCCCTGGTGGCCATTTCAGTGTGTTTTCCGATGAACAAGAATATTCTCATACATAATATATTCAGGAAACTTAACATGGATAACGTACTTTAATCTACAGTTCATATTCCAACTGCATCGATTATCCCAGTAACATCCTAAAGTATAAAATTTTCCTCCTCCAGTAAAGATGTAGTTCAGGGTCACATATTGCATTTAGTTGTTATGTCTTTAGTTTCCTTTAATCTGCAGTTTTGTTTTGTTTTCATGACATTGAGCGTGTTTTAAGAATATGGGCCAGCTATTTTGTAGAATTTTCCTCTATTTGGGTTTGTTTGATGCTTCTCATGATTAGATCCAGGTTAAAGCTCTTCAGCGTTGGTGCAAGGATGTATTGTTATACATACCTTCTCTGCCACCCACTGGTTCTTAGACTTGAGCTATTCACACCTATCGTGTTCATAAGGTTACAAAGCATTATATTTCTATTAAAATATGTATATATACATTTCATTAAATTTCTAACAATATTTTGTATAAAATATGTAATTCTACCATTTCAAAAGCAATTTTTGGCTCTATATTTTATAGTGGTTTCAAAGAGAAGTGAAATTTACTTAATAATGGATTCAATTTCTCTAAACTCATTTCATTAATTACTTTAACATTTAGTTCGGAAATAGTTTCTCAGAAAGGACTACTGTGAAGTATTAAGGTTCAGTGATTTTTTTTATTACCAAGCATTGCATACATTAAAACTATAGTCTTCCCATTTTTTAAATCCTAATTTACTCCTTTTAATATCGACAATGGAGAGAAAAATACTTAAATTCTGATACAGTAAGTAATAATAAGTACTTCCGGCTTCTGACGTGGTAAAGGTTTTGAACTGGTGCCCTATCCCAATATTTCAGGTATTTTTAAATGATGAGTGAGGGGAAAAGAACTGGCAAAAGTACCTTAACCGTAGAGAAGCCTGTACTTCTTAAGAGATTTTTGTTTTGTTTTGGGTGGGTGTGTGTGTGTTTAAAGGCTCTCGCTGTAACTACAGCGCTCATACTGGAAATAGAAAAATAAAAATGGTCCTTCAGGATTTTTCTTGGGAGTAAGAATTGTTTCAAGGAAGAAACTGCCAGAAAAATGGACAAAAATTTTTAAAATGTAGTGTTTTGGACACCATTAAAGCGCTAGAATGTTTAAATAAATATCTTACATTGTGAGAAACGTGTGAGTGTTAAACACGTTTCATTTTAGGGGGAAATTAAACAAATATTTCTTTAAGAAGATAGAAACAGAAGTCTTTGCTTCGCCTGCCCCCCCCAAGTTAAAGTGTCTTTGGCTCTGCTTCTAGGACTTCTAGGAACGTGCAATTTAAATAAAAGCGAAACAACAAAACCCTTGCAGCATTTAGACTGGTTTTTTCTTTCCAGCGCTCAAGAAGACTCAGAGCCCAACATTTTTTTCCAAACTCGAAGCTGCGAGTTCCGAGCCTTCTAGGACGCGTCCAGCACACTCTCGGGACGACTCTGGTCTCCCGCTCTGACCACAGTCAGCCAGCGGCTCTCGGCGCCGCCCGCCTCCAAAGGGGTGTGTCCCCGCCCCGCCAGCGGCCCACCTGCCGCCCTCGGCTGCCCGGGCCCGGGGAAGGCGCGGGGCTGCTGTAGTACCGCGGCAGCGGGTCCGCCCCCCGCCCGGAGCTCGAAGCCCCCTCCCCGCGCGGCAAGGCCAGCAGCCCCACTGGTCCCGCCGCCCGCTTCCGGACGGGCCGAGCCGCGGGGAGCTGAGTTCTTTTCTCCTTTCAACCCAAACTGCTATCGGCCCCCGTTGGGGGGTAAACCTGCTCTTTCTCTCCACACACACACACCCTCCAAGTAACGGCGGCCGGGATAAAACTTAAAAAGTAGGATCGGGCCCTCCTCTGGCCGTTTGCCTCGGCGCCCCCTCTAGCACGGCCCCGGCGGCTGCCCGCGCCAGTCCGCGCGACCGGGCAGCGTTCTCCCTGCAGCCTTCGCAAGACGGGTGTGGAGTCTGCGAGAGTCGGGGGAGGGGTGCAGGGCAGAGAAAGAGCATCTTCCGCGCCGCCGCCGCCGCCGCCGCCGCCGCCGCCGGCCGCTCCCCCGCCGCCCGACTGGGGGAGGCCTAGTCACAGCCGCCGCCTCAGCAGCGCCCACAGATCTCGCGGTGTTTGCCGGCGGCCGCGCCGCCATATTGTGTGACAGTATTTTGATTTGCACTGGACTGGCGGAGCCGCGGCGAGAGCGAGCGAGAGCTGGGGGGGTGGGGGGAGGGCAAGCAAGCGCGAGGGGGGTGGGGGCCGAAGGAGGTAGGGAGGCCGAGCGAGCTGGAGCCGAGGAGCGGGGAGAGGCGACGCCACCCAGCCATCGTTTTTGATCTGCAGCAGCCGCCGGCGAGGCGTCCCAGCCCGACCCCCTCCCCTCCCCCTCAGCCACGAGCAGCGGCGGCGGCGGCAGCCGGAGGGAGTTGGCGGCGGCGGCGGCCGATCGGAGGGGCTGAGCGGGGAGGGAGGGAGAGCTGAGGTGTCCCCCCTGCCGGGTGGAATCGGAGGCGGCGGCGGCGCTGGCGGCGGCTGTGGTGGTGGAGGCGGCGGCGGCGACGGTGGAGACGGCTGCCGTAGTGGGAGAGGCGGCGGCGGCGGCGGCGGCCGAGGAGGAGGAGGGGGAAGCGGCGGCGGCGAAGGGTAAGCGGACAGCGCTGCCGGGCCTCGGCGGGATCCCCAATCCCGGCTCTCCCCTCAGCTCCCCGCACCCCCCCTTCATCTGGAAGGGACTCTGCCGACTCGCGAGGCCCTTGCGGGGCGTCCGCTTCTTCCTCTCGCTCTTCCTCCCTCCGCCTCCTTCCTTCCCCAGTGGCGAGGCAGAGAGGGAGGCCCCCCAAGTCCTCCAGACCGGGCGGGGGTGGGGAGCATCGGGCCCGGCCTGGGCTCCCGGGAAGAAGTGTGTAGGGGGAGGGGGAGATTCATTGGAGTCGGGCGCCGGGGAGAGCCTCGGGTGGGGGAGGGTGCCGGGGGCGGGGAGGGCCCCTGCCTGCACGGGTGCCCCCGGCCCGCCCCTTTGGCATGTGTGAGATATGGGGGGGCTGGGCGGGGGGGGACGGAGATCTCCTCTGGGGGAGCCGTGGCCCGAGGAGGGATGACTTAGGGGCGAGGGTGTTGCGGGGAGAGATCGAGGGAGTTACGTGGAGGTCGAGGGGAGAGCGTCTTTCCTTTTCCGATGTGGGTTTTCTGCAGCCTTCTGGAAGTGGGGAGCCAGCCCCGGCTGTGAGTGTGTAGCCCTTAGATTTCAGAGTATAGTTCTAGCTTTCTGTCCTGTCAACCTCAAACCCTAAGATTGGGGTTGGGGCCGGGAGGCTGAAAGGGTCTGGGTATCGCTGAACAGGTGACAGGTGTATCTTCCCGTTGCTGATGCTGTAAGGCTGCTCGGGCTGGGTAGTATAGCAGAGTGGCGGAGCCCATGTGGCTTCGTATCTATGCGTTTGGCCATGTTTCATTCCATATATAGTATATTTGCGATGTTCGGTTTCCATTCTTCAAGTCAGCTTAATTGTCGTGGAGGAATTCTTCAAATGTTTCTGATAAGCTGGGTTTCCAGGAGAGTGGAGGGCATTTGCAGCTTCACGGGGGTTTCGCAGGAGTTCATGCGTTTCGGGGTCCCCAGTGCGAGGCTGTTTTGAGTGCCTCTCTTCATTGGAAAGTTCTTGAACACTAAGGTCGTATTTGAGGCAACAGTGAGGCAGTATACTTTTGCATCCATTTTGTCTGTTTTAGGTAAGTTTGTAAAGTGTCGAACTTTAGGGTCAGGTTGATTCGCATTTTATAAAAGGAATTCGTTTGTGCTTTAGCTCACTCTTAAAGAGTACGTTGCTCATTATGCAATTTCAGATTTGGCCGGGAATTTTGGTGGGCATGGAATACAATTTTGCTTTCAGTTTTTACACTACTGCTGCTTACCACACTCTTCATACAGTAGCAGAGTATTGACACCTTTTTAAAAGTATCTTTGAATTCCTTGGAACAATGAAGTCGTGATTGGTTTTAAACCCTGACAGTTTGAAACTTTAGATTTTGAAACCACTGCATTTTCTAATAAAGACAGACACGCTCTTCATCTTACTGTAAGCTTTGGCTGAGCACTTAAATTAGAAACAATGGGAAGAATTGTCAGATAAATGAGTTACAAATTAAAATAGGGCCAAGTTTAAAAAGGATTCAATAGCTTTGAAAAAACGTGTCTGGAAGGAATATATTGAATGATGGCACTATCAGTGTGTTAACAGGAAATAGAACAAAAATTCCAGTGATTCAGAACTTCTGTTGGGTTTTTTTTCCCCTTAAATCTAATCAGTTTCTAATAGAGGGTGCTTAAGATTTAAATCTTTAAAGGATCAACTGAAAGTTGAATGCGTTAATTAGATGAGTAAGTCGTCCACTGAATATACTCCGTTATTTCATTTTTCTCTTGGGCACGTGGAATACCTTTTCTGAGTTCAAAAGTATTCTCAGGGGACACTGATGAAATGCAAGTGGTTCAGCCCTCTTTAGTGAACTGTCGCATAGTAGAACCTGTGCCTCTGTAACTTGTTAAGAAGTGGGTAAATGATCAGTCTCATCTGATCCAAATTTCCTGAAAAATAAGTTTTAACTTAATCTGATTTGATTGAAATAACACCTATATTTGGTCCTCTCTTTACTGGAAAGAAGCGCTTGCCTTCAGCTAGTGATATTGTTTAAAACTTGCATACAGTTATTGCATCTAATGAAATCAGGAGGTTTTTAAACTCTGCAAAGTGGGCACAACTACTCAGATCCCCAGTTACGTTATTATTGAGAATTGCTTGTTTAGTATTAGTAACACATTATACTTGGGTAAGTGTCATAACATGATTAGTCTTGTGTCTTGACAGAAATAAAAATTTATTCTACTTCTGTAGTTTTCTCTGTAAGGAAAATTCTTTTCTCAAAATACTGTTGAGGATGAAATCTACATATGTATCTATGAACATATGGCATTTTGCAAAATGGGTGTGATGGGCACCACTTACATGAAACTTTGTGAGTTTTGTGCCAAAAAAGTCCCATGAGGAATGTGTGAATTTTCTGAAACAGCATTTATTTTAGTTGTATAAATTCATCAAGACTAAAAGTGTATTTTTTAATGGTTATCAATGTATTTAAAAGGCACTGTTTACCTTGCTATAGATGTTTTGAAAAAAAGTTCCTGATAATCTTTACAACATACAAAGTTTGTAAGTTAAACTGTAATTCAGAAAAGCTTCAATTTCATTATATCTCTACTTGGCCATGCTCCTGTGACCCAAGAGAGAACGGTAGTAGCACTTTTCCGTTGTTTCACTTATGTCATCTTTATTTGGTCCATCTAAGATTGGGACTCTATAAAATAGAAGGATTATGAGGAAATAACAGAGGCAAATGTGAAAATGGGGCAAAACAGTAATAAGGAGGAGAAGCTAGGGAATAAGATGCTAGTAGAGGATTAGATGAACAGTTTTAGGCAACTAGGAAAATGGAAATGTGGGTAGTGGTGGGTGCCAAGCACAGGAAGGTGATCATGCTGAACGATTCTAAGGAGGTTTCGGCTGAATCTTTCGGTAGACTCTCACAGTCTATATGTCATTTTATTTTAAGTCCTCTGTATTAAGATGGTAAGGATTTTGAGACTTGGAAATTGTATGAAATCTAAACGTATGCATGTTCATATTTATTTGCCTCTGGCTCATATTTCCAAAATACTTATAATATTTTAACATTTCATTTTTTTATGATTCTGACCCTAAAAATCAAGGACACTTACTTAATCAGAAAGCTAAAATCCCTGAGTAAGTACTCAGGGGTGGCCAGTACTGTACTTTGTTTGTTTGTTTGTTTGTTTTTGCGGTACGCGGGCCTCTCACTGTTGTGGCCTCTCCCGTTGCGGAGCACAGGCTCCGGACGCGCAGGCTCAGCGGCCATGGCTCACGGGCCCAGCCACTCCACGGCATGTGGGATCTTCCCGGACCGGGGCACGAACCCGCGTCCCCTGCATCGGCAGGCGGACTCAACCACTGCGCCACCAGGGAAGCCCAGTACTGTACTTTTTACATTCCCTTTAGTTAACTGCTAAACTCGCCTGTGATCTTGATAAGAGTCAGAGATTAAGAATGGCTGTCTTTTTCATTTTCTAAGTATTCCATCCCTCAAAACACAATGTTTGGTACTAAGTAGTATTTACTACTAGCCTTCTAGTGTTAAACTTATGCATTTTACTTAGACTTTTCACTTTGATTTTTATTGACTCATTTTACAAAGTATGCTTAGTTTCTAATTTCTTAATCCTCAGAAGGAATGGGCTACTGTTAAAAACACAGTAAGATGCGTCAGCTGAGAAGTTGATGTTTTAGAAGGAGATCCAAGTCAGAATTGCCACAAAGCAAAATTGTGAATATTAATATCAGTAAAAGATCTCTGTGAAAATTGATTAAAGTTTTGCCACTTAAAAGTGCTTTGTTCAAAATATGATTCATGTAGACCCCCGTATCTCCTGACAGTGCTTTATAAATGAGGCTTTGCTGAATGTATCTTTTTGATTTGCCTCAACATTTTTAATGTAAAACTTGAGCAAGAAATTCTGTTGGATTTCTGATAATCTGTTTCAGTTCAAAATTTGGTATCAAGGGAGTGGTAAATTTCTTTAGACCTTTAGTATCTTAACATTAACCTTTTTAGTGTTTCCTGCATAGTAAAAGAGAAACTAATATTTATTGAATACCTACTAAGTGCCAAGGTTTCTATCGTTTCACAGATATTTATTGAGCACAGGGCTCTTTGAGATATTGGAGATGGCAGCAGTGGATAACACAGACAAAATTTCTGTCCTCATATAGTTTACATTTTAGTAGTGGAAGATATAATAAATGAGTAAAATCAAGCGTGTCTGGGAGAAAAAAGTACTGTGGAGAAAAGTAAAACAGAACAGGAGGTTGGGGAACAGACATTGCATATTTGCTCTTTTAAAAACTGCATAGTGGATATTATCTTTGATTTCAAAAACAAAAACTTCCATACATAAATTTTTTCCTTTAAGAATATACTTCAAAACTAACACAACATTGTAAATCAACTATACTCCAATAAGAAACTTTTTTTAGAAATATACTTCATAACTTGGGAACAACATTATGTTTGTACTTCAGAGTTTTAGTTAATAGCGATTTCCTATTGTTAGTGCTTCAGAAAGCTGCTTTGTGGCTCAGTAGAAAATTTGGAGTCTGCTATCCTGGTTTGAATCCTGGTTTGCCACTTACTAGCTTTGTGATTTGGGGCCAACTACAATTTCTCAGCCTCTCTGAGCTTGTTTTCTTCTCTGTAAAATGAATAGAATATCTATAGGGTTGTTGTGATGCCAAATTATACATTTTGTGTAAATTATCTGATATATAGAAGGGGCTCAATAAACTGCAACTTTTTTGTCTGTTGCTTATCTGGAGTTCTGTTATAAAACAAAATAGCTGATGTTGGTAATCTTTCCAAGAAGCTTTCATAGCACTGTGGGGGACATTGTTTAATACACAGTTTATTTGAACAACTAAAGCACTCTTCTCTGATAGAATAAGGTTAATTAAAACTCACCTGTAATTTATGGTCACTAATACTTTCTGGAGCGTTTGCACATGTTATCTAGTCAATATGCTGTGAGGAGTAAACCTAGTCTTTATGATGAGGAAAAGTTGTGACATATCTTGATGAGTTGGATTTCAGCATTTTGACAAGTAGATAAAAATATCGTATAAGATCCCAGTTCATGGAAGTACTTGTGAAACATTTAGTACAGTTTATATATTCAATAAATGTTCGCTTTGTCATTAGTTATTATACCTTTATTGTGTGAAAAGGGGTAATTCAGAGAATTCACAAAGTATTAAGGAAAACTTTTATGAAGAGGAAGTAATGCAAATTGTGCATAAGTTTTTTGAAGAAAGAGTGGAATAGTCAAATTGCAATATTTGTTTTTCATTTTTAGCCTGGGAAATCACTAAACTGTCTCAAGGACAAACCGTGTCTTATTTTCCCTTCAGTCTTGACTTCACCATATCTTCAGTGCCTGGCCTGTACTTAAGGAGCTCAAGGATTACTGCGCGTTCAGTGCTGAATGGCTCTTAGTGATAGTTTTCCTGTGTATCACAACTCTTTTTGGTAGTAAGCACCTTCTGATTTTGAAAAGTGTTTGCACTGGACTTAAGTCTTTGAATCTCTAGTTTTAAGCACAGACTCAGATATCACACAAAATCTTCTGAATGCTATTTTTTTGAATCTAGCCAAAAGTTTGAAAAAACATCCTAGAAGTTAAAAGGAAGAAAAGAAAGAAATTATTTGCAGCTAAATTAGTATTTATTAACCTATTCCTATGAAGTTGTTGACATTAAAGTGAAAAAGTGAATAGAAATTTTTAAAAGCAGATTAGAAAAAATAATTCATGTATAATTATGTGCTCTTAACCATCCTTTAAAAGACAAGTTTGTCTTACCTCTTTAAGGCAATTTCAGTGAAACTGTACATTTATACTGACATTATGGATTAAATGGCTCAGTCACTTTCTTACATTGCTGTGATGTGGGGAATATTGGTGTTTTCACGGAAAAGGGAAAACGTCCCACCCCACCCTACCCTACTTTAACAGTAACCATTTTTCAGATGTTTGAATCTTAGTACCAGTAAGCTTTTTCCTGTTCTGTAGCAAGTTATTCTCTGCCTAATGAATAATAATTTTAACTTTCCTAAAACTGAAGACTTCCCTTAAGTTCTAAGATCTTTAGTCATTTATGCAAAATATTTCTTGGCTTTTAAAAAAATTCCCCTTGAAGATGTATAGAAACAAATTGCTTCATTTTTAAACTTGGTATGACACAATACTGTTTTAGAAATGAGATAAAAATATCTACAATTGGATATTTTTATACTCTTGTGGGTTTTTGTTTGTTTGTTTGTTTGTTTTGAACTGTAATAACCTACCACTGGAAAGGGATACTACTACAGGGTGTCAGCTTGAGTGGCTTCAGAAAGAAAGTCAGTCTGATTTATCCACAAACAGGTACAACATAGACCAGGGCATTTTAAGAATTTGTAGTATTTTAATTGCCTTGTTAAAGAAAGTGGCATTCTTGTTTCACCTAAGAAGAAAAACAAAAAACAGTCCTGGTACAAGCCTCAGAAGCCAAATAATAAAGTAGAGGTTGGAATGGTCCTGCAGAGAGAGACAGAGGAGAGAAGCAAGAGTAAAGAAGTGTTGAATTTAAAAGATTTTGGTGGAAATGTATGAATGCTGATTGTTTTTAATAAAATTATTCAAAAGAATTACTCTGTTAAAGAAAATTCGTGGTCTCTGCAACCAGCCCCTGCCCAAGCTTGCCAAAATAGTAAGTCAAAAGCAATGCCACATTCCGAGGTATAGTATAGAGATTAGTGCTACCATCAAAAACTTCAGAGTTTCTGGGGGTTGATTCTGACCATTTAACTTGTCTGTTTGGCTAGTGCAGAAGACAGGTTCTGGGAGAATAACAGATGACAGTGAATTATTGAGGGGAAAAAAGTGCACAAAAAGTAAATTTTCAGTTAGTAAATTCTTTTTATTCTTTGGTTTATTAACTATACTTTCATCTGAATTATTAAATAATACTCTTCTTTTGAGTTTTAATGTTTAAAGTTTTCCTCTAACATTTATATTAAGGAAAACTTATTTTGACCCATAATATCTTAATGTTAACCTTTTTAGTGTTAGCAAAATGGAGCACATCACAAGTTTGCTTCCTGTCGGTTTGCCAGTCAGGCAGGCCAGATACTGCTTGTTTCATTAGTATAGAGCCAATGGCAGTTCAGGGGAATGATTTTTCATTCCCGATCAATGGGAGGAAATACTTGCCAATACAAATGAAAACTTGAAATCTGCAATTTGACCTTGCTGAACACAGTTCTCACACCAGGCAAGTTTTGTTTATCAGAGAAATCAACAAAAACAATCATTCTGATATGAACTGGGAAAATAGGAGTAGAAGGGAGTTTACCTAGTTTTAATTCTCTCAGCTGCTGAAGAAAATACTACTTTTGAGTTTTAATTGGTCTCTGTTAACTTGTCAACTTGTCAACCTCCACCCTTTTAACTAAACATCTTAATTTTATCGTGTTGGGAATCTGTGACGTATGATAAGAAAAGACCTGGTCTTTAAAGTCAGATGAGCCCAAGTTCAATTGTGAGTTCTATTACTAACTATAGCTTTGTGGTCTTAGGCTAATCACTCAAACTCTTTGACTCTAGGACTTGTCTTTAGAAAAATACATAGGTATAATAATACCTACCTTGCATGGTAGTTTTAACTACATTATCTGTATTTCTTATGTTAGCTAGCTCTGTATTTATGTTACCTAGCACAGTACTTACCTGAATTTAGTAGACATCAATAAGTAGTAGTCAAAATGTCTGATATATCCTATGCTTTTTGAGGCAGATTTTCTTCCCTGTAACTTTCTTATATCAATATTAGCTTCTATTTAGCGAAGCTCAGTTTCAAAAAGTATTAATCTTTCAAACAGAACAAGGTGAATTATTTTTTCAAAGTAGACATATAGCTCAAATAATGGGAGGTAATCTTACATTTGGAATTTAGCTTTGTTAGGTTTTTCTTTCAGAATACCTGTTCAATTCATTTTCCCCAACAAGTAGAATAAAAGGGAAATAACTTCTATACTGTTTAATTTACTGCACCTCTTCAGACCAAGGGTGAAATAAACAAAACATCACCATTATTTTTTTAATTACAAAATAAACATGCAAATTATTAATTCTTTGTATTTTTCTTATCTGTTCCTGTGAAAAAGCCCACATTTTTAATTTGAAATTAGTTCACAACCCATGATTTAGGCTTTTTTATGAAAAGCATTAGAAAATTGGCATGGATCAGATTTTGAAAACACTGAAAATATATGAGCTTAAATATAATACTATAAAACATATACCACTTTATCTGTATAAGGTGACCTTTGTAATTTTTTTGTTTTAAATTGCTAGTTAATATTTTTTCAATTATTTTAATAGTATTCTGTGTCCATATTTCACATTCAAAAAAGATACAGTGCTGAATTTCCTGATGTTCATTACTGGGTTAACTGTGATTTTTTGCTTTGAGTTTTCCTAAAAGTTTTTTTATCTTAATTCATTGAGTGAACTGGTGATTGTTGTCGAATATTTTGCTGTACTAATTAGTATTAATTGCTATTTGTATAAGTAATATTTTAACCTACTAATAATACAGTTTGTATTATACAGTGATGCTTATACAAACATTTTCTGTTCATCAGCTTTTATTGGTGCTAAGTTATCACTAGAAAATAGTAACAGAGAAGATAGCAATATAGGCAAGAAAGTTTGCTTTTTAAAAGGGCTTCAGAACAGAGTGTTTCTTCCATTTTAACTCATTGAGCACAGATTGTGGTATAATTGCTTGGTTAATTTTTAAAAGACTGTTAGTGACCTGACAAACATGGGCGTCTACTCTTTGGAACTCAAGCAGATGCATGTAGGCATCACAGTTAAGTAGTTACTAGAACTGAAGAGAAAAAGTACTCAAGATATCTAAGGGACCATTGACAAACAAAAGTTGGTGAAAATACAGGTACTGTGTGTTTGCATTGAGAGTAACTTGCTGTTTACCTTGTGACTAGCATATACCTGAACTATACTTAACTAAGTACTGTTTGCTACTTTATGATGATTTTCTAAGGAAATGGAAAAATAAACATGTGGAAGTGGGGTTTCAAAAAATAAAAAATTTCCATTTCCACAAAGCCAATTCTGCTTTTTTACATATGAAAATGTATTGACATGTATTGGTTGGGCTTGACTTTTCTTTTTCTCTTTTGAGATTTTTCTAGCTGAGGTGGTGCTTGGGCCTGAGTGAGACATCCTCATTCTCTTCATGAGATTTTCCCCTCATGAACAACGGCATGAATTTACAGGATGACTGTTCAGAGCCGTTGCTGTAGCTCTGTGAATGGAACAAGAAGTACTCTTTTGAGGAAGGTAACTGGTTCATGGGAAAAGTGAACTGGTGATCTTAGCCAAACCAAGCTACGGAATCAGTACTTCAATTTCTATAGGGTATCACATGACCAAAAGAATAGAAAGAAACTCCATAGAGTTTGTTTCATATGGCTTCTATGATATACCTGTGCAAAATAGCTAACCCAAAAAATCTTGCCTGACTCATTCTTTCACCATGCCTCATCTCTACCTTCTTTATTGGTCAACCTAATTCACCTATCCAGTAGTTTTGAATTAGTTTTGAGTCCTGCTGTGTGCCAGGTATTTTGCTAGGTGATGGGATTGGAAAGATGACTAACATATTGTTCTTGCCCTCAAGGGACAGGTATACAAGCTATCAATAGTGTACTAACACTAGCAAATGCAGTGACAAGGTTAGACATAAAACACTTTCGGAATCTACAGGAGGGAGTGTCTGACTCAGTGAGGGAAGGAGGGATATATGAGGGAATTCTTCATAGGAAGGGTGACACAATCTGTTTGTGTCAGATAGGCAAGGAAGAGGAGGACAAGTTGGGAGAAGAGAGGCCATTGCAGTCAGAGAGAACAACATGCATAAAGGATGGAGGTAGCAAAGTCCACACCTATTCAATACTGTGAATAGTTCTACAGTGCATTAGGTACCAGTGGTGGGTTAATTGGAAGTGAGGTGGAAGATGAGAAGAAAGAGCATGAAAATACTTGTCTGCTCTGTAAAGTAGATTTGACTTCATCTCATAAATGATGGAATGTTTAAATTAACATTCTAGAAAGATTTCTCTGGCTGCAGTGTAGGGAATATTTAGAAAAGAGTGGGGGGGGGGGCAGGAGGTAGCCTTATAACCGTTTATTTGAGAATTGATAAAGACGTGCGTTAAGGCTGTAATTAGGGAGAAGAGCAGGTGATGAATTTGAGAAGAGAATACTGAGTGTGAAGTAAGTAAGTAATCACAAGTGCCCTGGCTTGAGTACCTGAGTGCATAGTATAATGCCTGCCATTCATCAACACAAGAGCATACCAGGGGCAGTAACAGGTGAGGAAGATGTTTGAGTTCTGTTTGTTGGTTTTAAGGTTCCTAGAGAGAGAGAAAGAGGAAGAAGACATCATTTTATTTGGGAGGCAACACGGAAGTCTTCTCTGATTAGATGACATTTGAGCAGGTGCCTGAGTGAAGTAATAAAGGGAAAGAGCTTTCTAAATAGAGAGGCAGAAGCATGCTTGCCATGTTCCAACAGCAAGAAGACCAGTGCAGTTGGAGTTAAGAGAGTGGGAGAAGAGTGGATGAGATCCTCTCATCTACTGATGTGCTTTCCATGTAGCTCTTTAGATCGTAGAAAGGATTTTAGTATTCAGGATGAGATTAGAAGCCACGGAAGGATTTTAAGACGTGAGCTATTTTCCTTTTTTTCCCCCTTTCACTCTTCAAGAATTGCTATAAAAATGGAATCATGTGTTGTGTTATATATTTTGAGATTGGCTTTTTTTCACTCAGCGTTATGCGCTTGAGATACATCCAAGTTGTTTCGTGTATCAGTAGTTCATTGCATTTTAATGCTAAGAAGTATACCATTGTATGGATGTACCACAATTGTTCAGCCATCGATTGAAGGAATTTTGTGTTTCCAGTTTGGGGCTCCAAAACTAAAGCTGCTGTGAACAGTTTTCCACAGGTTTTTATGTGAAAATACTTTTTCATCTCTCTAGGATAAATCCCCAGGAATACAGTGGCTGGGTTGTATGATAAATGTATGTTTAACTCTGTAAGAAACTGCCACTTTTCCAGAGTGGCTGAACTATTTTACATTCCCATCAGCAGTATATGAGAGATCTAATTTCTCTGCATCCTTGTCAGCATTTGGTATTGTCAGTATATTTTTTATTTTAGCCATTCTAATAGGTATGTAGTGACATCTCTTTGTGGCTTTAGTTTGCATTTCCCTAATAGCTAATGATGTTGAACGTATTTTCATGTGCTTGTTTGCTGTCTGTGTATCCTCTGTGGTGAAGTGTCTGTTCAAGTCTTTTGCTTATGTTCTGATGGGATTGTTTGTTTTCTTGTTGTTGAGTTTAGTGAGTTCTTTATATATTCTGGACACAAGCCCTTTGTCAAGTATGTGATTTGCAAATATCTTCTCCTGATCTGTGGCTTATCTTTTCATCCTCTTAATAGGGGCTTTTGCGGAGAAAAAAAAAATTTATGAAGTCTAATTTATCTTTTTTTCTTTTATGAATTGTGCCTTTTGTTGTCAAGTCTAATAAGAGCTCTTTGCTTAACCTTAGGTTTCCAAAGGTATTCTCCTATTTTCTTCTAAAAGTTTTCTAAAAAGCTTTACATCTTGCATATGTAGATCTATGATCCAGTTTTACATAACCTTCACATAAAGGTGTGAAGTTTAGATTGAAGTTCACTTTTTGTCTGTGGATTGTTCGGCTGTTCCAACACCACTTGTTAAAAAAAATTATCCTTCCTCCATTGAATTGCTTTTGCACCTTTGTCAAAAGTCAGATGGCTGTGCTTGTGAGCGTCTGTTTCTAGATTCTCTATTCTGATCCACTGATCTTAGTGTTTATCTCTGTACTACTACCACACTGTCTTGATAACTGTAGCTGTATGGTAAGTCTTAAAACCAGGTAGTAAAATTTCCCTAACTTAATTCTTCTTTTTCAGAATTGTTTTAACTATTGCATTTCCTTTCCATGGAAAATTTAGAATCTATAAAAAAATCATGCTGGGATTTTGGTAGGAATTGCATTAAACCCTTAGATCAATTTGGGGAAAATTGACATTTTTATTTTGTTAAGTCTTTCAAGCCATAAACACAGTTTATCTCTCCTTACAGTTAGGTTGCCTGATTTCTTTCATCTGCATTTTGTAGCTTCCAACACACAAATTCTATACATGTTTTGCTAGGTTTATAACTAGATACATTTTTTTTTTTTTGGAGCAGTTGTAAATGATACTGTGTTTTAAATTTTGGTTTCCAGTTGTTTATTGCTAGTTTATAGCAATATGGTTGATTTCTGTGAGTTCACCCTTTATCCTGAGACATTGCTAAACTAATAAATTCTAGTAGTTTTTTTGTGGAGACTGTGGGTTTTCTAATGTGTCTATGAATAGAGACAGTTTTATTTCTTCCTTTCCAATCTGGATGCCTTTTATTTCCTCTTCTTGCCTTACTGCTCTGGTTGGTACTTCCAATACTGTGTTTAGTAGGCGTGGTGACATCAGACAAGCTAGTCTTATTCGTGATCTTAAGGGAAAGCATGAAGTCTGTCACCATTAAGTACATGTTAGCTGTAGGTTTTTTGTAGGTGCCTGTCTCTTCCTAGTTTAAGAATCACTTGATATGACCATACGGTTTTTCTTCTTTAAACTGTTAACTGAAGGTAACTTTCCTTGTTAAAGATTCACTGTGGCAGCTCTTTGTGGAATAAACTATAAGAGCAGGGCAAAGACGTCAACAGGGAAGCCATATTGGAAATTACTGCAGTTATCCAAATGAGAGCTGATGGTGGCTTAGACCAGAGTAACAACAGGAAAGAATGTGAAGAGATCAGATTTTGGATATATTACAAACCCTGGGTGGGCAGAAATTGCTGATGAATTGGATCTGAGGCATAAAAGAGAAGTCAAGGATGACTCCAAGATTTTTGGCCTAAGCAGTTGGAAGTATGGAGTCGTTGTTGGCTGAGTTGGGGAAGACAGTGAAGTAACAAGTTTGGGCTGGGCAATCAAGAGATTTTGGTTTTTTTTTTTTTTGGATGTGTTAACTTTGAAAGGCCTACTAGACACTTGACTGGACCTATCAAGTAGGTAATTTGATATGCAAATGGAATTCAAGCAAGAAATTCAGGCTAGAAATAGAAATTAGAGAGTCATCAGTTGAGTTGATATTTGAGAAATTATAGTGATAGTTATTAAAAATTATACCTGTAACCTTTTTCTTTTTACTGTGCCATTGTTTAAGGCTTATTAGCAAAAAGCAAGACTCTCCTAGCATGTGAAGAACTTTGTGAAAATTTTGATTGGTTCTGTTTATCAACACTGTTGTTTATCTCACATTGAGTGCACCAGAAATTATGTGGTTGGGAGACAAATTTGGGGGATATATATTTATTGTAATGTGTATTTAATCATGCTTATTTGATAAGTAGATGGCTATAATAGTAGTATAGACACATGTGCTTTACTAATTTTCAGAGCTTTGTCCTAAATCTTTGTAAATGAAGTAGCTTTATGCATATTGTGAAAAGGGTTTGACACTATTATTAAGTGACTGAAAGGCTTTCTGTGGCAACATTTCTTTTGTAGATAAAACAGATAGCCAAAGAGACAGGTCAAAAACAAAAATTTAAAATAGGAATGCAAAATAGCTAGCAAGGAGAGACTTAGATTTCTGACTTAGAGCCAGAATTAAATTGGTAAAGGGAAAGGGTAAGCCTCAGTTTACAGACTTGGTAAAAAGATCTTCTGAATTCCATTCAGGTATGTTTTCTTCATATTAAGGTATTCTGGAAAATACTTTCTTAAGTGGCATGATATTTTCTGTTGTAACTGATTAATGCTTTTTCTTATTTATAATTTAAATATCTCAGGACTTTTTTTCCCCTATCACAGGATTTACCATATTTTATTATAATATTCTGTTTATTTTTCAGTTTCTCCCACTAAATAAGTTTTTACAGCATCAGTACAATGCCTTGACATTTAAGCTCTATGTAAATATTTGTGAATGAATGAGTGAACACATATACTACTAAAGTTTAAAACTAGATTTGCTTGCTTTTAAAAGTAAGTGAGTTTTTGAGATTCCAGAGTATAGGTTATGGTCAAATGTCTTTTCTGGGGCTCCCTTGGTGGCGCAGTGGTTGAGAGTTTGCCTGCCGATGCAGGGGACACGGGTTCGTGCCCCGGTCCGGGAAGATCCCACATGCCGCAGAGTGGCTGGGCCAGTGAGCCGTGGCCGCTGAGCCTGCGTGTCCGGGGCCTGTGCTCCGCAATGGGAGAGGCCACAACAGTGAGAGGCCCACGTACCGCAAAGAAAAAAAAAAGTCTTTTCTGAATAGTACCCTGATGCTTTCAAACAAATATTACACTCCTGAAGAATGCACCCAAACATAGCAACATTACTAACCCAAGGTCAGTGAAGCACACATTTTGCCATTTGTTATTTGTTCTTTTTTCCTAGTGGTAGTGGATTTATGCGAAATCATCTAAAGTTGGCCCAGACTTCTTGTACGGAATGGAGCACACATGGCAAATAGTAGGCTGGGCTTAGAGTTTAGATCATAGTAGTATCTCATAGGAAATTTCCTATACACATTTTAAAAGAAAGTAACTTTCATCTGCCTTTAGGAGGACTAGGTCCTCCCTATTTCCAGGTAGATGGTAGGGGAATAAGCCTCTTTTCTCTTCAGTTAAAAACATTTTTATTTACCTTTCCTCTTTGAGCTTTACAAGACAAAAATACCCTGAGCCATTACTGTTCCAATTCAGATTTAAGCCCCAAGAGAAGAGTTATTTTTGAAAGCCATAGTATTTTATTTCCAGATCCCTAGTGTGTTTGTATGTGTATGTTTACGTACGTGTATGTATGTATATAGCTGTATATACATGTATATATTGTGCTAGTCAATGACATATTAATGAAATTAATAGGAAAAATGGCTTTCCTCTGGTATTGTTGACACCAACATAGTAAGAATGTAAATTGTTTGGTGCTCTGTTTTAGGCATTGTGGGGAATAAGGCTGGGGCCAGAGGGGGGCGGGGCGCTATATAAAATAATCCTTATTTTCTCTGGGAGAGAACAATGTGTAGTCAGCTGAGTCTGATACAGAGGTACCTACTTCTCATGATTATTGAGAGCATTAAATGAGTGAATGCATTATAAATCATTTGGCCCAGTGCTTAGCACATACATAAATGCTTAATAAATGTTAACTATTCATTGTTACAAAATTATTATAAAAATAATAAACTTTATTGTTATTCCTTTTTTCATTTGGCTTTCTTGATCCCATTCTTTCCTGCATTTTATCTAACTTTTCTGACTCCTTTGTTGTAAGTTCTTGGTCTTTAAGTCTCCTCTCTTCCTGCCCAACCTCTTTTCCATTATTGCCTTGGTCAATGTCATCACCTTCTACCAAAACTCAGTACAGTCTAATTCTACAAAATCTTTTACCTCTCTTGGGGAGGAAAGTGACATGATCCAGCTATGTTTAGGAGCTAGAAAGCTTGTTACCACTGTGAACTATAGCTTAGAACGGCCTAAGAGTGGAATGAGCCATCAGATAAGAGATTATTGTGTTACTTTCATTATCCAGGTAAAAGATACCTGAACCAGGAGGTTGTGGGACTAGAAAAGGGGATTAATGCAAGAAACATTTGTGGGAGTAATCAGTAGAACTTTGCCAGTGATTGTATATGGTGAGGAAAAGAATTGAAGACCCTGAGATTTCTAACTACAGAATCAGTGCTCTATTATTAGTAATTAACATATAGCTATATTATTGCGTGGGAGGCAGTGGGTTGAGTTTTGGATAAGATGAATTAAGGTTACTAGCATGGCACTGTCAGACTATTTATTTGTTCCAGTCCCACCCACTTATCCTTCCCCCTCACTCACTCACTCACTCAGTCTCTGAATTCCATTGCTATTAGTCTAAGAACTTTCCTTTAAGAAAAGTAATTTCTATTTGGTCATAAACAGCACTAGAGATTGAAATGTGTGGAGAGCAGTTCCTTGTTTCCTACCCGCATTCACATTATCCTCCTCTTTTGGGCTCTTCCCTCCGATGAAAAAGATTACTTAGAATAATATTTACCACCATGACTGCTATCACCCACCCAACTTCTGTGATATTGGTATTTAAGTTTTTATATTTCTATATAAAGTAAATGAGGCAACTTGGCAGAGCTCTTTGAAGAAGAATAAAACTTCATGAAGTGTTTGTGATTAAAATATTAATCAGTGAGTAGAGTAATACCTCATTCATCTAGTATCATTAGGCAATAAATATTCTACAGACAATTGAAACTTATCCCCAAATCTATTTCTTTATAGATTTTATGTATAGAGATTTTAATGTTATATTTATATACTATGTAGATTATATATATTTTTTAATAGCTCCAAATCTTTTTCTTTATAATGTTTTATATGATTTACTGCCTTCTGAGAACATTTCTCCACCCCAACTTTACCTATTCTGAAAGACAGAAACAGCTTTTTGTTCCAGAGCCTCATAATGAGAATCAGGAACCCCAGGTTCTAGTCCAAGGCCTAACAGTAAATTCTTGTGTGAGTTTTTGTTTTTCATTGTTTTGGGTTTTTTGTTTTTTGTTTTTTTACCATTGAATCAGTGGAATCTGGAATTGTGCCTGGCATGTAGTAGATGCTTAGCAAATATTTTTTGAATGAATCATTGTTTTATACCTACTTTAGCACTCCGTTCCTGATTTATTACTTGGAATTCATTACTGCCAGGTAAATAAGTTTCTGAGTTTTTAATATAATATGACTATCTAAGTTCTGATTGAGGTGAATTATTAATACTAAGCTTAATTTATGAGTCTGTTCTTGCTGCTTAGTGGAATTTTCAGTCCTCTTGATGTATTTTCTGGTACTTAAACTTCCCAAAGAAATTGTCTTCTGATACTTGGTTTATTGAGAATAGTTTCTTTATTGAATACATTCGATGTGCCTATATTATATGTGCAGTGTCCTGTATACAAGCATGTCACCCATGTCCTCAGGGATCTTACACCTTGGATGAAGAGACACGGAAGTGGAACTCGAAGAAAATAATTACATGTTGGGTCATGAAGCATTGACTCACAGGTACATTAGGAGTTCTAGGAATAGAGAGATCCATGTGAGCTGAAGAAGTAGAAAAAGAATTCGAAAAGGAGATGCAACATGAATTGCTTTTCAAGAGATAGTTAAGATTTTGATAAGCATCCAGGTGGAGAAATGATATCCTAAGCTAGAGCAGTAACATAGTCAGGAATGAAAGCAGGGTTGAACATGTTCAGACAAAACCTGACTGAAGTTCTCTGACTGTGGGGACTAGTGGGAAATAAAAGTAGGTGGATTTAATAGAGTTTAATTCTAGACTCCATAACCCTGAAGAGCATCTGAGGAGAGAATTTAAAGGAGTCCCTGAAAAAAAAAATCTGTATATTTTTACCAACGAATAACCTGTAACTGAAATTTAATATTTCCTTCCATTATGATTTTAAACAGTAAAGCACAGTAGTATTAGCAGTACCTGTGACTTTATTACTAATAGAAAAAAAGCACAGATATTTTCATATTACTTTACTGTTGTGGCTGTCTCTGAGTACAGTTTATGTAGATTACTACTTCAAAATTATAGTTGTTATTAGACCCCTGCTGGATTTTATTGTGTTGAGTGTTAATAAAGAAGCAAATATATCATAAATATGGGTTCTAAAGAACACTTGATTACTGTGCTTTTCAGTATAATTGATTTTCTTTGTGATCATTTATTTTACTCATTAAAAATCATTCTTTTTAAAAAATAATTAGCTATATTTCAGTAAAACTGGCCTTTACTGAAAAGCCGGGGTTGGCCAGGGGGGTGTCCATGATACCAGTCCTAGTGGAACCAAACTGGAGAAGGCCTTGAAAACCACACTGAGGAATTTTAGTTGAAGTGATAAATAGGGGAGTGGCCTAGTATATTTTTCATTTGTTTGTGTTGTTTTAATTACAGAATAAATATGTCAATTTAGAAATTTTTAAAACTTCATTAAGTTTGAAAAAAAAGAGAACCTCTTCTTAGCTTACAGTTATAGATAAGGTAACAAAAATTCATCTATAATCCCACAATCACCATCTTTACCCCCTTATTATGTATCTGTTCCAGTTTATTAAGTTCTTGTGCAAAGCAGTGAAGTATTTTAAGTGGTTATATAGGAGCCTTTCTTAATCTGCTTGATGGGTCAGATGGGAAGAACTTAATGGCAGGGAGGTAAACTATGGGTCTGGTCGTTTAGAAATTGGATGATTGGGATAGTGTGGTAGCAGTAGTTGTGGAGTAGAATTGGCAATTGTGGTGTTTGGAAAGAAGAACCTATAGGACTCGGTGGTAAATATGGAGGCTGAAATGCATGGAGTGGTGTAAGGGGAAGTATCAAAAAGAAAGTTAAAAATAGGGTGCCTAAATTAGGATTCTTGGAACAATATTGTACAGGTCCATGATAACTTTTCTGAAACCCTGGGGCCAGCTATGTTTTGGAATTCATAATTTTTTGAATTTTAGAAAGGTAACGTGTATATATTGTATACTATGTAACATGCCCAGCAAGGTTTGAGGCATCACCCAGTAGTTAAACACTAGTATCTCTGCAGTGAAAAATGGAAATGTTTACAGTAAGTGGCTAAATAAAGCCTGTAAGTAGCTTCATGTCAGTTCAAAGCAGATTTTTGCCACTACCAGATGAGTTTTGACATGAAGCTTCATAAAAAATCTTTTCAGAACTTTTTAGATTTCAGAACTGTGGAAGTGATTGTGAACTGTACTGACTGTAATATCCAGTGAGGAGAGTCTCAGGAGTTGTGTTTTGAGGAATGTTAGTTATTAAATGGATGAAATTTGAAGCAGTTGAGAAAGGTAAAGGAAGGCAAGAGAAAAGTTAAGGTAATTCCAGTTTTCAGGCTAACAAGAAAATTGCTATTTCTGATAAAAATGGGAAGTTCAAGAGGGGAAGCTAGTTTGGGGAAGAGTTTAAGTTTAAACTTAAGCACAATTAAGAGGAAAAAAAATCTTCCTGCTTCAAATGAGATTCCCTTTTATTTCTCATGCATTCTGTATCATGGGTAAATGAGCTTAAAAGTTTAGAAGTGTTGGAGTAGAAAATTTCCTTTTAAAATGAGCTGTTAATTTTCAGAGCCTATAGACTCTGATGTTGAGATATTAAAGTACTTCTAGCTTGGGAGTTGTTGGAAAGGTATTCCTAGATAACAAAGGGTTGTGGCCCTGCTCACTAGAACAAAACTTGGGCAGTAGACCAAAAGGAGAAGAGTGAGGTACTGGTCCTCTAACAGGATGCTTGTCTGTATGGCTGAATCATTAATACGGCCATATTTAAATCATATGAATATATTCAGAAGTAGTAATTGGTGGAGAAGCAGTGGTAGCTGACACGTTTTCAGTACTTAATACATGTACCAGGCACTGTTCTAAGTGGTGTTCAGAAAACAGTCTAGTGGTATCTGTTCCTGCCTTGTAGACTAGGTCATGATTATCAACCTAGGTAGGAAGCATTAGGCTAGGTAGTGGTGTGATTTTGATTCCCAGTTCACTCTAAAAATCTGGAAGATAGATAATTAATGCACGAATATATAGAATTGAGTAGGTTTTAACTTTATTGCCATTCCATGATTTTTTTTAAAAAATTACTTTGATAAATGGACTCATACATTAGTATTGTCATATTAGAAATATGGACAAGTATCTTTAACAAAAATGAAACAGGGGCCAGTAATTTCTCTTGAAATTTTAGTTGCTTTCTATTTACTGTATATGTATATATTTGTTTTATGATTCATAAGTTTAAAAAGGCAAATTTTGCTTAAACTTTTATTCAAATTCTGCTACTGACTTGTGTGAGTTGAACTTTACATTTTTCTTCTGTTAAATAAAGATGTTGGACTTAATAATCTCTAAGATCCTTTCAACATCAAATTCTATGATTCTGAATGCTTACGTTTCATCAAGTAGAACAGGAAGCTTAAACTACAATTTAAAGGAGCTTCTCCCTAGATGATGCTGTAACTGTAGATGAGATGCCAGAGCAAGAAGTGAGAGAATAAATGTCATAGTTTTTACTTATACATCCTTTTGACAAACATTAAGAAGTACCAAAATAAGGAACCTAGGACGCTAGAAGAATATGCAATATTGACCAGAAAAGTTTTAAAGAAGAGAATGATCAGTAAGTATTCAAGTTAGTAATTAATCAATCAAGTTAATAAAATATAGAGGAGGGAACCCTGGACCTGGAGTTAGAAAGCCACAAATACATCTCTGGCCCTAACTCTGCTGCTTATTGGAGTTTTGATAATCAGTAAATTGATGTATTTTTCTGAACCTTGCAAATGAGAGTAATAATTACCTAGCCTTACTGGGTGGTTTTTCATGAGCATCAAATGATATGGTGAATTAAAAGTGCCTAGTAAAACTTAAAATATTCTATGGGAACTTCCCTGGTGGCACAGTGGTTAAGAATCTGTCTGCCAGTGCACAGGACACGGGTTCAATCCCTGGTCCGGGAAGATCCCACATGCCATAGAGCAGCTAAACCCGTGCGCCACAACTACTGAGCCTGCGCTCTAGAGCCCGCGAGCCACAACTACTGAGCCCGTGTGCCACAGCTCCTGAAGCCCGTGCGCCTAGAGCCCGTGCTCCACAACAAGAGAAACCACTGCAATGGGAAGCCCACGCACCGCAACGAAGAGTAGCCGCAGCTCACCGCAGCTAGAGAAAGCTGGCGTGCAGCAGTGAAGACCCAACGCAGCCATAAATGAATAAATTTTTAAAGAATAAAATATTCTATGAATCTCCTTTAAAAAAACAAAATTTAACAGTACATTTGAAGATCGAATTGGATTTATTAAAAATATATGAAACAAGCCGCAAAGTTTTTGCAAAATGGTGGGTAAGGCTCCTGAAGAGGTTATTGGATTTGGTGATTTGAATAAAACTTATCAAGGGATAAAACTTGAAGGCAGATTAAAACAAATTTGAGACCATAGCATAACTACTCAGTAGAGAAGTTTGGCAAGGCACCCATGGTGAGAGAGAGATGTCCTAGCATAGCTTGTTTATTCTTTGCATTGCTATTGCAGTTTTTTGTATGCATGGTTGTGCTCCTTACTAGATTAGGAATAGAGGGCAGGAACTGCAGTTCATTCTCAGTTCCTTGAATAGAGTAGCAGTTTTAATAAACAGCTTTGTGAATAAATACTTGCTGAACAAGACTTAACTGATAAGGAAAGTTTTTGTGGTATAAATGTGTCCATGGATGTATGTTTAAGATGGTTAAGACTTAAACAGGTTGGTAGGTTGAAGTGAGAGATTGAAAAGAAAGGGTGTTGTGGAAATGTGAAAGAAAGGGATAGGATCTGGAGCCACAAATGAAAATGCTGGTCTTAGCTGATATGAGACTCTTTCCTGCAAAAAGCACTAGATAATTAGCTGTGTATATCAGAATATAGAGAAGAAAAGTTAAGCTTCCTGGTTCTTTTTATAAAGCCACGTAACGTAAAATATGAACATAAAAGATTGCACATCAGTCTCACAAAAGTTGGTGCAAAAAATGCTTAATAAAACTGTCAAATGGAATCTAGCATTACATTAACAGAATAATACTATAACTGAGTAATATTCACTCTAGGAATGTAATGATAAATCAAATTAAGTCATATTAGTAGGTCACGAGGGCTATGAATATCTTGATGGATATCAAAAAAAAGAAATCAACATTTATTTCTAATAAGAATGCTTAGTGAAACAAGAACGAATGAACATAGCCAAGATTTTATATATCTCAGACCGGAAGCCAGCATTTTGTTACTAGAAATGGTAAAATACTAGAATTCCTATTTTAGTATTTAGTGAAATACTAAATTCCTTTTTAAAAGTCATGAATCAAAAAAGGTCTGGCCAGCATTACTGTTACATAATAACATTGTCTTGGGAATGCTGGCCAATATAATTAGACCAAAAAACAAAATAGAAGGTGTAATTATTGAAAGGGAGGAGGCACATTTATTTGTAGATGACATTTTATATCTGGAAAATCCAAAAGAATCAACTGAAACATTATTTGAGTAATGAAATTTCAATATGATAGTAGTTATAAAGTAAAAACAAAAATTAATGGTTTGTCTATAAAAGTGTTTTTCTTGATGTCTTTAAACTGAAAGTCTATCCATATGGGTTAATGAATAGGAATCCTCATTTTTAAATACTTTTTTTTTTTTTTGCCTTCTGGCAAAATTTAGTTTAATCTTATCATCTCTAAGTAAATTGCAATCTCCTTTGAGTAAGACTCTTTCTTTCCATGTTAACTTTAAAAAACTATTTGAAATAAAGTTGTAGCAGTGAATACATTTCGAGTAACTTTAAGGAAATTTTTTTTTTCTTTTTCTTTTTAAAATTCCTTGTGGCCTGCGATAATGCTCTATTACTTGGTAATGCCAGGGAAGGTGTAATCTGATCTTTGAACCATATTTGGTAAATAATAATTTTGTGTGGAACCCACTGTTCTATCAGTAAGAGGAAAATTATTGCTCAAATGTAAGGCTTTTCTTTGCCCTTAAAGCATTTCCTGACTTAAAGACCTAGTTAGATCATATATTGATTCCTTTTGTTTTTTAAAAGGCACTGTATCCCAGATCTATAACCTTTTAACCTGTTGACAAACATATTTTTTCCTTTACTTGGAGGAGGAAGAATTACATGTCTACTTACTTGTTTACCACTAATTCTCTTTATATCCTAAATGTAAATTGTTATATTTTTATTTATCATCAATTCTCAGAACTGAGCCTTCTTACGTTTGCTTTGTTCTGAAATCAGTGTTGATGAATCAGTTATATCTCTTAGGATGTGACACAGTTGAGTTATTTAAACCTAAAGCTTGTTACACAGCTGTTGCTTTAGCATTTATTAAAATGAAAGCTTAAGTATACTCATATGTTTAGAACAAAAAAATAACGTTCCATTATGCAGAAAAATGTATTGAATACCTACTGTGTGCCAGGTCATTAGGTGCTAATTCTCATGACAATCCAGTGAGGTGGGGGATGGTATCCCATTTAATAGACCGGAAACTTCTGCAGAGTTTTAGTTTATACTGGAACCAGATTTGAACCTAGATCTTTCTCCACCTGAATATTTTCACCTGCAACATGCCATCACAGAAGGTGGAAAATTGACATTTTTCTTAAAAACTACTTTCATTTTATTTTGCTTTGTTGTGTTTCTAGTTACTAGAAATGCAGGGAGTTAAGTTCTTTGAATCCTTGTCTTCACTACTTTTTTGTCCTGTTACAGTTCTCACAATCTGCCATCATTTGACAGCAGCAGAGGGTTCAGTTTATTTTGACTGCTGTGGGATTGATTCGTTTCTTAGAGAGAGACTCCTAAGGGTATCAGCTCACCAAACATAAGGACATCATTTCCAGGCCCTAGTAATCTAATTAGTACAACAGTCTAACATTTTTAATAGCCTACCATTTCTGTAACCTTTGTAGTTGCAAGTTTTGCGTGTGTGTGTTTTTTTAAATAATGTGGACCTAACCAAAAAAAAAAAAAAAATCATTGAATCTGTTTTGGTAATGGAAAAAAGAATTTCCAGTGTGGTTAAGAACCACATCTTATGAGCTGTTCTTTGCCTCCCTCTTTAAGAATTACAAAGTATTTTTAAAAATTGGAACTTGAAATTCAGTTCATTGCTTGGATATATATAAAGCATTTCTTAAGAAACCTCTGACGATTGTAGGAAATTAGGGGAACAATTAGAAGATGATTGGAAATAAGATAGCAAAAGAGAAAACTGACCTGAAAATGAGGACTTTACAATTCCAGTTTTACCAATGAAAGTGAGTTTATTGTTGTTTTTCTCGTTCTTTTATACTCTGTGGTCCCATATTGGACAGTCTATTGCTAAAAGCCAATAGAGATTTCATAAAGGCTACTGTTTTAGTTTCTAGAATTAGGAGTTCAGAGTGGAGTTGTGTAGATTAAGACAATGACTGAACTAATGCAAATAGCATCTTCTGGTAACTTGTAATTTAAGAGATTCTTTTCCACTTAAGAATATTTCATGTGAGAGACATTGGGGACTACCTCACTGCTATTAGATCTCAATGTTATCTGGTCACGTTTCTTGTTCTGCCTACCTCTAGTTTACTCTAGTTTCTCTTCTGCTTTCAAGGCTCCAGACCCAGTTCCTGGACCTGCCCTGGAAAAGAAGTATCCAGTAGAGATGAGCTCACTGCAGTTACTTAATTAAAAATTTGTAAGCTGCAAAAATGGCAATGGGCCAATCAAGAACAGCTACCATTTGAATTTTTCTATTTCCAGGTATGCTAAAGTCCATGGTACCAGCCAAGCTTAGCCATGTAACTGCCTTACTATGAAATCTATAATAACCAACACTTTACTTTGAAAACTTGTGGTCATCTTGCTTTAAAGTTTGGTAACATCCCTAACACCTAGATAACATGCAGCTAGTATTGACTTTAATGTACCTTTGCCTGAATATTTCTAATTTAACTTGTTTGCTAGTAGTAGCAAACTAATGCAAAAACCATTTAAGAAAAATAAATTTGACATGCTGTTGAGTTAAGCCCTGTAAATCTCCAAAAAGTACTCTGGTCTTCATTGAAAAGTAAACAGTAACAACAAAACTGTCTTCCTTTAAGAGGTTCACATATGGTACAAGTAGTTTAGAGAATTAAATGAAACCAGTTCTCTGTCCTGAGATCCTCAACTGTTCTGCCCTACGAATGCCTTCACATAAAGAGTTAATATGGCTTTTAAAAATTGGAAGAAGATTCCTGGATAGAATCAAGTAACGTATTATGTAATACTTTCGCCTGAAGAATTTAATTATATTTTAAATGTAAGTATATAACTAGTATTTGCTATGTTTTTACTTGATTGCTCAAAAGAAACCAAAGTCATTAGTAGTTGGAATGTCGTGAAATTTAACAACAAAACTAGAAACTAAGGTCTCTTGCTACCTTAGATTTTAACCGAGAAAAAACCACTTATGGTTAGAGGGCTGAGGTCACTTAGCTTTTAAGGACATTTACTGCTTTTACCAATTTGTATAGATTTAGAAATAATTAATGCATAAAAGGTGACTTTATTTACTAAATGGGTAGATGACCTTACACATCCTTTGATTTTAAAGTTCAATTCAGTTAGGTCAGAGATTACCCAAAATTGAACAGAGGAATTTTATATCCCAGTTGTGATTTTAAAAGATGATTCCAATATTCTAGCTTATGCTTTGTATTCCTTCCTCCAGTGTTAATGCGTAATGAATTTAATGTCAGCCAGTCTTGTCAGCATTAGGTCACTGATTATGTGCCACTTCATTTGTTTGGTATGGAAATAATTATATCTCACTGAGTGTTGAATTAGGACTGGAAAGAGTTACTACCAGAGTTACTATAGGGTCATTACCACTGGTAGGTGAATTGAAGGGGAAATTAGAGAGAATTGCTTCAGAATTTCAAGTTGTACTGGTTATCACTGGGGCTATGAGTAATGGTGAAAGTTTTCTACATTATTAAATGCAAATTATGTATAAAACACTGTGGTAGGCACAGTAGGGATGTAAAAATAAATAAAACTTGCTTTCAGTCAGTTTACAAACAAGTGATACAAAAAAAGTATCATAATAGAGGTGCAAGCAATGTACTTGAGAGTGCCAGAGAGAATCAACTTTGTAGAGAAGGTAATATTTCTACAGAACCTTGAAGAGTAGATAGAACTGTTTAGCGAGAGTGACAAGAGTACTCCTAAGTTATGGAAGTCAGAGTATATAATATATTCTGAAAATTGTGAGCACTCCAATGTGCCTACAGAATAGTAGGGTACAGAAGGAATATGATGGGTGATGGAGCTGCGTCACACATGCTTTCAAATGTCTGATGAAGGAGTTTGGATTTAGTTCAGTAGGTAATGAGAATCCATTGCAGGTTTCTTAGCATTGGCACACTTAAGTCAGTGAGGCTTTTGAAAAGCTGACTGCAGTACAGTAATTGATAAGGTTAGAGATTAGGCAGTAGGAACACCTATAAAGGACAACACTTATTGTTATGTGATTGGGCATTATGTGTGAAGAGTTTTACCTGCAGTTTCTCATTTAATCCTTACAGGAATATTGTAAGAAGTAATTGAAATAATACAGGTTAACAGCGTTCATCACAGAGCCCAACCTGTAGTGAGTGCTAAACCAGAGTGATTATGCTGTAGGTTCAGAGGCGAGTGCTCTTGTCCACCTTTATGTATGGACGTTTAAATCTCGTCTGTCAAGACTCCTGATGATTGAGCGTTGTTGCAGTTGCTAACTGTATCGGTAACAGTTTCAGCATTGATAACATAGGCTTTGAGTTATTTGAAAGTACATTGAGTTGTCTCAGTTCAGGTACTTGCAAATAATTCTTTCTATTCTGCTCTTACTCTCCTACCCACATATCAGAATACAAGTAGCGTTATGGGGAAATATGTAGGAAATAACTTTATAGGGAAAATATTCTGCTTTAAGCTCAATTGTTTATGCTTAATTATACAAGTAATACATGAATATATATCCTTATAAAAAATTCAGACATAACAGAGATGACTAAATCTCCTTGGTCCATCTTCCATCCATGTGTCCCTTTACCCAGCCGGCTCTCATTAGTGTGTATCCTTTCAGAGCATTTCCTGTGCGTTCATATAAAAATAATCTGTTTAAAAGTTTTTTTGTATCCTTTTTTTTTTTAACACAAAGGGTATCATTATACATGGGTTTTGCATCTTTTTTCATTCAGTAATGTCTTATAGGTCTTTGCATATAATTACTTGGATATCTTACTCCACTTAAAAAAAAAGTTGTATGATGTTCTTTAGCATTGCTATACAGTAATTTATTTATTCATTCCTCGATGGTCATTCAGGTTGTTCTTTTAGTAATATACACTCCAGTGACATCCTTATATGCTCCTCTTTAAACACATGTGTTTGTCCATAGGTTAGATACTTTATATTGTTATAGATAGAGCTCTGGTACTTAATGATCAGCAACAAATTTCATTTACAACTGATTGCGCTAGCACTGGGTAGTGACACCACAGTTGAGAACTGCTGGCCTAGAATACTGCTCTGCTACTGACTTAGTTGGAACTGTAGATATATCTCTTAATACGTCTTTCCATGATTCTCTTCAGTTAAAAAGAAAAAAAAATGGTTTACCCGTTGTCTTCTCTGCTTCACATGTGGGGAGGATGAAGTAAGATAGATAACAAATATATGCTATAAGAAGTCCAATATAAATCTGAATTCTACTAATTTATAATCTCAGAAGCAGGGACCATATTTTATTCACCTTTGCATGTTTAGCACACATTACCAGGCTTATAGTGGGCAGTGTTTGTGGAATGGATCCCAGATATCAAGGTGAACCAAAAAGTAGATCATATTTATCAGAAAGTTCCAGGACACTATAATTTTCTTAGATCTTTTACATTATCTAGAATCTGTACATTTTTCACTGAAAACTTTCCACCTTTTTAGCCGTATCTCACTTACCCTTCTACACTACAGCTATAATTCTTCAAATTTATTCTTTCGTGGTCTTTCCCGCAACACAAACAGTAGTCAGTGATATCCTGCAAGACTTTTATGATTCATCTGTAATGGCTAAGTTCAAGCACTACATTCTTTGTGAAGTTTCTCCTGCCTCTCCTTAATTCCTAAGTTTTAGGCACTTCCTCCTGATCTCCACTGCAGCTTATACACTGCTAAATGGCACAGAGTGAGTGTTGCTGAATGAATGCATGCCCACCTCTGGGACTTGGTGGAATGTCACAGAACCAGGCAGGGCTTGGAACTTCAGAGATAAATTATCTGAATCTGGAAAGTGAGAGGCATGTTGTTCTTGCTGACTTGTGGGATTCAGCACATATGGTGCAGAGGAAAGCAATTAAGATCATCTATGATATGCCTGTGCCTACCCTACTTCTTCAGCCTCTTCCTTTATCACACTTTTTTGCTGTTAGTCTCACTCCCTGCACTTCAACATTAACCAGCTTCTTGTGGTTTTCCAAACTTGCCATGCATTTAAAGTCTTTTCCCAGACAACTACTTATGTTTGAAATATTCTTTCCCTCTTGCCTGACAATCTAGCGAACACATTTTTATCTTCCAAGACGCAGCTTAGGTGTTGCCTTCTTTATTTTATTTTTTTTAATTATAATCTTGTGATCGTTTTGTTTTTCATGTCATCATTCTTTTTTTTGAATTTTATTTATTTTTTTATATAGCAGGTTCTTATTAGTTATCCATTTTATACATATAAGTGTATATATGTCAATCCCAATCTCCCAATTCATCCCACCACCACCATCCTCCCCACTACTTTCCCCCCTTGGTGTCCATACATTTGTTCTCTACATCTGTGTCTCTATTTCTGCCCTGCAAACCAGTTCATCTGTACCATATTTCTAGGTTCCACATATATGCATTAGTATGCGATTTTTTTTTCTCTTTCTGACTTACTTCACTCTGTATGACAGTCTCTAGGTCCATCCACGTCTCTACAAATGACCCAAAATAAAATATTACTTTTATGGCTGAGTAATATTCCATTGTATATATGCACCACATCTCCTTTATCCAGTTGTCAATGGGCATTTAGGTTGCTTCCATGTCCTGGCTATTGTAAATAGTGCTGCAGTGGACATAAGGGTGCAAGTGTCCTTCTGAATTATGGTTTTCTCTAGATATATGCCCAGTAGTGGGATTGCTGGGTCATATGGTAGTTCTGTTTTTAGTTTTTTAAGGAACCTCCATAGTGTTCTCCATAGTGGCTGTATCAATTTACATTCCCACCAACAGTGCAAGAGGGTTCCCTTTTCTCCACACCCTCTCCAGCATTTGTTGTTTCTAGATTTTCTGATGATGCCCATTCTAAGTGGTATGAGGTGATACCTCATTGTAGTTTTGATTTGCATTTCCCTAATAATTAGTGATGTTGAGCACCTTTTCATGTGCTTCTTGGCCGTCTGTATGTCTTCTTTGGAGAAATGTCTATTTAGGTCTTCTACCCATTTTTTGATTGGGTTGTTTTTTTTTTTTTAATATTAAGCTGCATGAGCCCTTTATATATTTTGGAGATTAACCCTTTGTCTGTTGATTCGTTTGCAAATATTTTCTCGCATTCTGAGGGTTGTCAGTTCGTCTTGTTTATGGTTTCCTTGGCTGTGCAAAAGCTTTTAAGTATCAATAGGTCCCATTTGTTTATTTTCGTTTTTATTTCCATTACTCTATGAGGTGGATCAAAAAAGATCTTGCTGTGATTTATGTCAAAGAGCCTTCTTCCTATGTTTTCCTCTAAGAGTTTTATAGTGTCCAGTCTTACATTTAGGTCTCTAATCCATTTTGAGTTTATTTTTGTGTATGGTGTTAGGGAGTGTTCTAATTTCGTTCTTTTACATGTAGCTGTCCAGTTTTCCCGGCACCACTTATTGAAGAGACTCTTTTCTCCATTGTATATCCTTGCCTCCTTTGTCATAGATTAGTTGACCAGAGGTGTGTGGGTTTATATCTGGGCTTTCTATCCTGCTCCATTGATCTGTGTTTCTGTTTTTGTGCCACTACCATATTGTCTTAATTACTGTAGCTTTGTAGTATAGTCTGAAGTCAGGGAGTCAGATTCCTCCAGCTCCATTTTTTTCCCTCAAGACTGCTTTGGCTGTTCGAGGTCTTTTGTGTCTCCATACAAATTTTAAGATTTTTTGTTCTAGTTCCGTAAAAAATGCCATTGGTAATTTGATAGGGATTGCATTGAATCTGTAGATTGCTTTAGGTAGTATAGTCATTTTCACAATGTTGGTTCTTCCAGTGCATGAACATGGTATATCTTTCCATCTGTTTGTATCATCTTTAATTTCTTTCAGCAGTCTTATAGTTTTCTTTTGTCTTTTGTCTCCTTAGGTAGGTTTATTCCTAGGTATTTTATTCTTTTTGTTGCAATAGTAAATGGGAGTGTTTCCTTAATTTCTCTTTAGGATTTTTCATCATTTGTATATAGGAATGCAAGAGACTTCTGTGCATTAATTTTGTATCCTGCAACTTTACCAAGACGTGATCTATCCTGGAGAATGTTCCTTGTGCACTTGAGAAGAAAGTGTAATCTGCTGGTTTTGGATGGAATGTCCTATAAATGTCAGTTAAATCTAGCTAGTCTATTGTGTCATCGAAATCTTGTGTTTCCTTATTAATTTTCTGTTTGGATGATCTGTCCATTGGTGTAAATGAGGTGTTAAAAGTCCCCCACTATTATTGTGTTACCGTTGATTTCCTTTTTCATAGCTCTTAGCAGTTGCCTTATGTATTGAGGTGCTCCTATGTTGGGTGCATATATATTTATAATTGTTATATCTTCTTTTTGGATTGATCCCTTGATCATTATGTATTGTCCTTTCTTGTCTCTTGTAACATTCTTTATTTTAAAGTCTATTTATCTGATACGAGTATTGCTACTCCAGCTTTCTTTTGATTTCCATTTGCATGGAATATCTTTTTCCATCCCCTCACTTTCAGTCTGTATATGTCCCTAGGTCTGAAGTGGTTCTCTTGTAGACAGCATATATATGGGTCTTGTTTTTGTATCCATTCAGCAAGCCTGTGTCTTTTGGTTGGAGCATTTAATCCATTCATGTTTAAGGTAATTATCGATATCTGTGTTCCTATTACCATTTTCTTAATTGTTAAGGGTTTGTTTTTGTAGGTCCTTTACTTCTCTTGTGTTTCCCACTTAGAGAAGTTCCTTTAGCATTTGTTGTAGAGCTGGTTTGGTGGCGCTGAATTCTCTTAGCTTTTGCTTGTCTGAAAAGCTTTTGATTTCTCCGTTGAATCTGAATGAGATCCTTGCTGAGTAGAGTAATCTTGGTTGTAGGTTCTTCCCTTTCATCACTTTAAATATATGATGCCACTCCCTTCTGGCTTGTGGAGTTTCTGCTGAGGAATCAGCTGTTAACTTTATGGGAGTTCCCTTGTATGTTATTTGTCATTTTTCCCTTGTTGCTTTCAATAATTTTTCTTTGTCTTTAATTTTTGTCAATTTGATTGCTACGTGTCTCGGTGTGTTTCTCCTTGGGTTTATCCTGCCTGGGACTCTCTGTGCTTCCTGGACTTGGGTGGCTATTTCCTTTCCCATGTTAGGGATGTTTTCAACTATAATCTCTTCAAATATTTTCTCAGGTCCTTTCTCTCTCTCTTCTCCTTCTGGGACCCCGATAATGTGAATGTTTTTGTGTTTAATGTTGTCCCAGAGGTCTCTTTGGCTGTCTTCATTTCTTTTCATTCTTTTTTCTTTATTCTGTTCCATGGCAGTGAATTCCACCATTCTGTCTTCCAGGTCACTTATCCGTTCTTCTGCCTCAGTTATTCTGCTATTGATTCCTTCTAGTGTATTTTCCATTTCAGTTATTGTATTGTTCATCTCTGTTTGTTTGTTCTTTAATTCTTCTAGGTCTTTGTTAAACATTTCTTGCATCTTCTCCATCTTTGCCTCCATTCTTTTTCCGAGGTCCTGGATCATCTTCACTATCATTATTCTGAATTCTTTTTCCGGAAGGTTGCCTATCTCCACTTCATTTAGTTGTCTTTCTGGGGTTTTATCTTGTTCCTTCATCTGGTACATAGCCCTCTGCCTTTTCATCTTGTCCATCTTTCTGTGAATGTGGTTTTTGTTCCACAGGCTGCAGGATTGTAGTTCTTGCTTCCGCTGTCTCGGTGTTGCCTTCTTTAATTAATCGTTTCCATAAACCCTCCACTTCCCTCAGAATTGATGGGTCCCTTCTTTGTTTCCCATGTATACTGCAGCACAACTCAGTTACAATTCAGTTATTATATTTACTTGTTGATGTATTGTCTTCCCCTACTACAATGTAAATTTCTTGAGTGGAGGCAACTGTGCTTTTATTAATTTTAATATTTTCAGCACCCATTATCATATAGAGTGACTAGTAGACACTCAACAAATGTTTATTGAGTAAGCAAAATATGTATACTATGTAGTACATATGCAAATATAATATATAACAATAATATATTAGAAAATGTGTCATTTCATAAATCAAAATATGAAGTAGATGATCACTTTCATATATTTTTGCAGTTCATATTTCTTATTATGGAAGTCTCTAGATTTATGGATAAGCATTGTATAATGAGATTTCTGGTTCTTTATTCAACTATATTATACAATTAAAAATATTGAGTATTCTCTAAGGGTATCTATAATTGTTTGAAGAATTGTGAAATAGATTTATATGTAATAAATCTGCTGAGATAGAAGTTTCTGTACAGTTTTGAGATTATTCTTGACCATCTAATATAAAATTCATTCCCCATAACTATAACAAGATTAATAGCCATCTCTTCAACAGTTTTGTAGTGTTAGATTTGAAAGACTGGCACATAACTTAACAAAAAACAAAATTATTTTAGAGAGTTGATTCAATTTAATATTGTTTCACTGTTTTAACCACTCATTTTAAATACACTATAATTTCTTTTGAAGATTCTGAATACTGTTATAGTAATGAAATCTTTCTTTTAAATGTTTTCCTTTGCACATAGATCCTTATGTACTTTCTCCATTAGCAGGCTTAGCAGTCTCATGATTCACCACAGTTGTCAATTACCAATCAAGTGTATGTATATGATTTTAAAATTACTGATTTAACTTTTTGTTAGTTATTAAAGGTTTTGGAGATCAAGAATAACTGTCCATTTATACTATGTCTAACTCATGAAGTTAACCATCACACTCTCAGTGCCATAACACACACACATACCTAGCATCTGGCCAGCAGTCTACACTGGGGATAAGTCAGTTAAGGGCCATGACAGTAGAAAGAAGATGGGCAAAGTTAGATGAGATGAACAGAAAAAACAGGGGTCAAGGAAGGGGTTGAAACTACACGGAGATGGTGAAACTTCTTATAACTTTCTCTGAATCTTCATCTTAAAATGCCATTCTAGATTAATATTTTAACCAAATTATTATAATTTTCACATGTCACTGAGACTGTTAGTTCATTCCAAATGTTTATGGTTGATGTAAGATGTAAGCTGGTTCTTTCAAGTGCTTTCATTTCTTTTTCTCCTCTTTTTTTCCCTTTTACCCATAAATAGGAGCTTATTATCATATCACATATTTATATCATGTTTTCTTTTAAAGATATTTGCATACAGGATGCATTATCCAAAAATTACATTAAAAGGGGCTCACACAGAAGTAACTTTGTTTCCATCTTAAAGCCCTAATGTATTGAAAGATAATAATGGGGTATGAATTGGAAAATACACACAAGGTAGTTATATAATATGTTTTGATGGATTATAACCATTCTGCCTTAGATTTATTGCACTTTTCTTGATCCTTAGAAAATGGTAGCACTCACCACAAAACCACAATACATAAATTGCCAAGTGTGGCTGACTTGCACATTCCTTTTAGAGGAACTTATAACTGGTAAGCCTTTTAACCATAAGAAACGGTCAACATTCAATGAACTTGAGGCAGTGTATTAAATGAGAAAATTGGGAAATTTTTTTTTAAGAGGAGGTAATGTGGATCATTATGTTACTTCAGGTATTAATATTTACTGTTTTTCTTTAGAAAATAAATTACTGTAGGCTTATAAAGTTGAGAAATACATTTTCTGGTAACATAATCCTTTGTTCCCTTTAAGCTTTTAACTAACACTAAATCTGAACATGATAGGTAACTTAAAGTAAGTAGCATTTAGGTGACTAACTTGGTGTGTTTCTGTTATTTTATTTTTGCAAATATCTATGTAAAATGATTCAGTATTACAGCTGTTTTATGCTAAAGTTTATGCTACAGGTGAATTGTACTTGTCCTGTTTTTAATTGTAGATGATGATAGTATTTGAATTTTAGATTTTTAATTGCCATAGCTATAACTCTTACATTTTAAATCTTAGGAAAATAACTTGATATTATAGAATTTGGGGGGCAGCGAGTTTGCTTTGCCTTAATAAAGATGTAATATCATGCTCCAAGAAATACAGTTCTAAAAATTTGCTGTTGAAGTTAATTTTGAGATTTTTCATATTCAATTAATGGCATTTGTAAATTCTTTTAAAGTTAATCAGATGTGAAGTGCATCAACGATTACCTACTTGGCATTTGATGAGATACTTACATACTACACCAATAATGAAAAAGGTATTTTAAATAGTGTATATAATTAGGAAGGTAATACTTTTTTTTTAAGTTTAATTCTGAAATCTTCATAGAGGCCAAAAAGTTTCAAAACTTGCTTTAACTTTATAAAAGTTATAGCTAACTCACTGCACAGTCTGATCCTGTCAGCCAGTCCACAGAGAGACACAAGTTAAAATTAGTAATAAGAAACTGTTAACATCATATTGACAACCAAATATGTAAGTTGAAACATTCTACCTTCCAATTAGACATCCTGGGGAATTGAGTAACCGTTGTTGAGGTCAGGGGCTTTGCAGTACAAACAGTTCTGTTAAAATTTGACATATGTGTTGCTAAAAAACACCATACTATGGAAAATAATACAGTCAAAAAATAAAAAACAAAACCCTACAAGACTTACGGGAAACATGGAATTGGGGTACAACACTCAAAATGTCATCAGTGAACATTTAAAAGATAGGAACCTTAAAAAACATAGTATAGTTTTACACATGTTAAGTGGCTAAGAAATATGTAAATACTTGTACAATAGTTATACAAATAAATATTGTATTTTGCTTTTAAACCCTCCTGAAGTTTGCCTTGTAAAAGAAGTTTCCACATAGTTGTGGAAGCTTGTTATTGTGAAGTGGTTGAAGAAGCGTTTTCTGAAATCACAAGGGAAGTTGAACACAAGTTGTGGATGGGTGTGACTGATTCCACGAAGATGCAGTGAGCTGAGGTAGCTGGCAGATGGTTGCCGTGTGTTCACATTCACATTCTGTGTATTCACATGAAGCTTGTTTCAGCTGAGTATGGTTTTCTGCATTCACCTAGTGTTTCTGACAGATAAAGTCACAGCAAAATTCATTTAGTGTTAAAATTGTTCCCTAACGTATCAATTGCATTGAAACAAATTTACAGTTTCAAAACAAGTATTACAGCAGCACTGACATAGCCGGGGGTAAGGCAGACACTTTGGTTTGGAGGGATAGCTACCATTTTTTATAGTAGTCTTTAATCTAGATGTATTCTGATCTGTATTTAGAGACTTATTGCAACAGTATTTTTTGAACATCTACTACTTGCCTTACACTTTCTAAGTGTTTAGGGTACAGCAGCAGTGAACAAGGTAGTCTCTCCACTTCGAAACTAACATTACTTGTGTAAAAATTTCTGTTTGTTGTCCAGGGTTAGTTTTAGGAGGTAAAATTGGATAGATGAATGGAAGAGGAAGTCTGGTAAAAGGAGTCTACTGGGCAGCAAGGCTTTTCTCTAACCTCTTAAATATATATACTTTTATAAGACAATTTCCTAGGGTTCTATCCAACTCAAGATTCCATTGTTTATAGAAAAAATTATCGTCTCTGGAAGTCACTATGGAAATCAGAGTTAAATTTTAGGATGGTATATATGGTTAAAGTGGAAAGACCTCCTTCTTGTCCGCAAGCTAAAGGAGAATCCTAATGCAGTTGAGAAGTGAATTTTAGTTTTATATATTTCATCCTATTTCTCTGTGATATTTCAACATGAACTGTATTTTTTCTGTTATAGTAATTAAATTTGTTCCAGCAAAACTCAACCATGTACAAACTGGGCAAAGATAAAATATGTATACCAGTTTACATAATAATACTAAACGGTTAGTGTTAACTCAAGATCTTCTATGATAAAGGCCACTGTACACTTGCAGCCTTCATTGGCCTTTCTCGTCTTCTCTTGTAGATACTCACCACCCCAAACTCCTTCTTCATAATTCCCTTTCCTCCTGTCCCTCCTTCTTTTAGCCAGACAGGTGACTGACTCATTGTCTCCAGAACCTGCCCAGTATTTGGTTGCCTTGCTTCATACTTTAACCTTCTTATTTAAGTACCCATGATTCAAGACCCTCCCACACCCTCCCTCAGCCCAGAGAGCCCTTTAAACACCTATAGCACAGTTTATATCACTTATCTGGCACTTATATGCAACCTAATATTTGGTTTTCAGGTAGCTTTATCTGAGTTACCTAATTAAAACAAATTATTTGTCCCATATACATGGGAAAGGAAGGCCTCAAAGGCTCAGTCAACTCCTTCAATATTCTGCAGCCTTGCTCCTTTGTACTTTGTGGAAATTCATGATATTTAGAATAAATAATTATTACTACTAGTGTTTGTTGTTTTTGCTACAGGCCAGGCAAGTGTAATACCATTAATTTTCACTGTGTTATCACTAATCCTGTAAATTCTTGGAGTTTCCTTCATTTTACAAGGAAGAAATGATAGTGTTAATGGCTACCATTTACATAAGCTATTTTATTTATTTGTTTGCTTGCTCTGTGTTCCTTTTTATTATCTTATGTGTATTACTCAAAATCATGTGAGGTAGCTACTCTGTCATCACCATTTTGTAGGTAAAGAAACTGAGACACAGAGGAGTTTAATGATTTGCCCAAGAAGATACTGCAAGTAAGTGACAGATTAAATTTCATAAATAAATGAGCACAAATTATAGAATCCTAGAATTTATACTTAACCAGCCATTTAATTGTCTCATCTTATTAAATGAAACAATGCCCACTAATGTAGAAATTGAGGGTGAAATATTTAGCAGTGTTATTTCTGTTTTTAACTATTAACATGTTCTTTCGCCAGAAAATTTTAGAAACAGATGGTTAGAGTATTGTTTCTTGAAATTCTACTGCTTAGGAAAGTTCTAAGCTTATCTGAGAGTTACATTTAATTTATTCATTGATTTCTTTTTTTAATAAGACTTTAATAATAAAGGCCAACACTTTGTCAAGTTTAAATTACATAAATCTAAGTAGTTTATATAAGATACATTACCAGTTACTCCTTTTTTATTTATCTTTTTATAAATTAATTAATTAATTTATGGCTGCATTGGGTCTTCGTTGCTGCACGCGGGCTTTCTCTAGTTGTGGTGAGCGGGGGCTACTCTTTGTTGTGGTGCACGGGCTTCTCACTGTGGTGGCTTCTCTCGTTGCAGAGCACAGGCTCTAGGCACACGGGTTTCAGTAGTTGTGGCATGCGGGCTCAGTAGTTGTGGCTCACAGGCTCTAGAGCACAGGCTCAGTAGTTGTGGCGCACAGGCTTAGTTGCTCCGTGGCACGTGGGATCTTTCTGGACCAGGGATCGAACCCATATACCCTGCATTGTCAGATGGATCCTTTTTTTTTTTTTTTTTTTTTTTTGCGGTACGCGGGCCTCTCACTGCCCTGGCCTCTCCCGTTGCGGAGCACAGGCTCCGGACACGCAGGCTCAGCGGCCATGGCTCACGGGCCTAGCTGCTCCGTGGCATGTGGGATCTTCCCGGACCGGGGCACGAACCCATGTCCCCTGCATCGGCAGATGGACTCTCAACCACTGTGCCACCAGGGAAGTCCACTCCTTTTTTCTTAAAAGTTAGATCTCTGGGAATTTTGCTTTCCTCCATCATTTATTTTGTATGGTACCTCCTGGCCAGGAGCAGTCAACTTTAATCTTTTACATATCTGTATAGTCATAGTTTGGGGGTTTTGTTTGTTTTTTAATCTCTTGTCAAGGTTTGTTTAAAAGTAATACATCTCATCTAAATCTATAATTTCAATAGTAGAATAGTAGTGTTTACCCCTATCCCCTCCCCTCTCATTTCTCCCCATTTCTCCTGGGGTTAGAATTGTGAGAGCTTTGCTGTTTTCTTGGACTTGATGGAAAGCCAGCTTTTGGTCACATATGGTTAATATTCTACAGTTTTTTCATTAACAACACACACACTTTTCTTCCCAAAATGCTAGTAGGGGAAGGACCTTGGCAATATAATCCACCCCTCATAATAGATTAAGTGTAGGCTAACAGTATTTACAGGAAAAAGTAATATAAATACTGAATATAGATTTAAGCAAAAAATTGTGAAATAAGTATTGGGCAGATGGACATTGGAGTGAAGAAGCATGGTTATATTATAGGATGGGAACTAAGTTATAAAGCTAACTCTTCATTTTCCACAATAGGAAATCCATAGAAAATGTATAAAATTGAAAAATCAAGAAATAGCCCTATAATCATCTTTGTAGGAATGTGGAGAAACAGCTCAGTGTTGACAGTGGAATATGGAATAGGATAAAAGTGGAGAGGCATGAGACAGGGAAATTGCTGGTTTCTTGGTAAACTTTGTAGTACTGTTTGGCTTTTAAAAAACTATGTACATGTTTTCTTCTTTAAATTTTTATTTAATTTTTCATTATAGGGTATATCCTTAAAATAGTTCCGGAACAAAAAATTAAGATATTTTAAAATCAATTTTTGTATATAATGTTTAGTGTTTGGGCTGGAAGGAATGTTGGCCTTCAGGGAAAAAATTAATAATGACTGTGTGATGTTTTATACATAATATAACCAAGAATATTTTTCTTTGACTGTTCTTAAATTATATGGTAGGATTGTCTCATCTATGCTCAGATTTTAATTAATGCCAGCACCATAGATGCCTCTCAAATGTTTGTCTGCAGCCTAGACCTCCCCTCTGAGCTCCAGGTCCATATATCCCAACTCCCTCTGTGATATCACTGTTTTGAGGTTTTAAAGGTACCCTAGACTCAGTATGTTCAAAACTAAACTTAGAATCTACCCCTTTGTTTCCTTGGACCTTTTCTGTTGTTCCCTAGTTTATAGATGGGACCACCATCTGAGCAAATAAGAAAGCAACCTTTATACCTCCTTCTTTACCCCAGTATCTAATCCATCTCAAAGTTCTATTAAATTTTACTTCCTAAATATCCCTGAAGATTTTCCTTCTGCTCACTGTCCATTGCTATCTCTGCAGTTACAAGCTATTAACTATTTCATGGTTACACTACAGCATTTTTCTAACTGGTCTTCTCATATATTCTTTTGCCCCTTTTCTCTGTACTATAGCCATTCTTCATACATACAGGTTTTCTTGATCATGTCACCTTTCCTGCCTCTGAGCTTAAATCTTTCAGTGGCTTCCCATTACCCTGAAGCTAAAACCTCCAAATTTTAATGGCCCAAAAGGCACTTCACGATGTGGCCCCTACCTTTCTCTTGCTGCTGCTCTTTATAGTTTTTCCTCATGTACTCCCTTCCAGTTTGTTTTTGAATGATGTGAAACGGATGAAAAAGATTACTGTGTCAGCAACAAGGTAGACTGAGATAGCAGGCAGCAGATCTGGTAGCAGGAGGCAGACAGAATATAAAATAGTGGACAAGTTAAAATAGTTACCTAAATTATGAGCTTGTTTTGATGTGCCTTTAATCCAGGAATGTCTGTGACCTGGAGAGCAAGGGTATAGACTCTAATACTTGTATCTCCAACATGGTATCTGCTGCATACTAGGCACTCCTTAAATTCGTGGGTTGTGGATGGTGATGATAGTCGAATTTTAAATATCCAGTTACCTCATAAATGCTCAAATTTTGATCAGACCTATAAGTCCTGTTGCTTTTCTTTATCGTTGTTTTTTAATCTGAAGACTGTGGTCTCTTCTTGTGAGTACCGTTAAACCATTATTTGTGTTATACTCTTACAGTCCTGGAAGAATTCACCATGGTAAACAGTAGTGAAAATGAAGACTTGATAATTATCATAACGTGAAGTCTGAGTGAGCCATTAACTGATACTTAGTACTCTGCACTGTCATAATATTGAGAGGTCAGAAATAAATTGCTTACATACTCTAAGAAAGGAAAGAATATGGCACATTTTGTAAATCTTTCCAGTATATTTACAGTTGGGTTTTGTAGTACTGTGTATACTCTGCTACTGTTTAGAATCCTTAAGAAATTATTCCTCCTAGATCATTTGAGCTGGTGGCAGGTTAGGTGCCAAAATTTTGCACCTACTGTTAGAAGCATACCTATAAAGTATGACTTCTTTATTTTCTCAGAAGAGCAGTCATTTTGCATCTTAACCACAGAAAATATATTTTTGTTTATTATTAGAAATAATTTTCCATATTAAGTTGTAAAGTATTTCTTGGTTTTCCTTTCGCAATTAAATAAATACCTGTTTGTTTCAGTAATGTGTTTAGTTGTAAAACTTATTCACTCACCCACAGAGGCTATATTTAAAAATAGTTATCTTGCCTTGTCCTTAAAGTTTACTTTTGCTGGATGCAGGATGTGGGTTCATTGTTTATTTTCCCTTTCAGCACTTAAATTTTGTCATTTCAGTATCTTCTGGACTCCACTGTTTTTGATAAGAAGTCGGCATTCATTTTAATTGTTGTTTCCCTATATTTCGTTTCTTCGGCTCCTTTCAAGATTTTTTTTTTTCTTTGGTTTTCAGCACTTCGACTGTTAGGCCTCTCTGTGGTTTTCTTTGGCTTTTCCTGTTGAGGGTTTGCTGATCTTCTTGATCAAGATCTTTTTGTTTGTTTGTTGTTTTTAAAACAGGCTCTGGCCAGTTTTATTATAGAAAAATTTTGCATGATTTACTTTTCACAAATCTGTTTTGGCATGCTTCTAATGATATCAGAATCACCTGGATCATTGATAGCCATTGTGCATATTCTTTGGTATTTCCCACACGCTGTGCCCAATTCAACATTATTGCCACTGTAGATGGATACCAGTTTTGGCCAACATGACATAATACTCTGTTTCAGTTTTCCTCTATCTGAGCAGTTGTAGGTGAGGATGACAGGTTTCACTTTGCCTTGTCTTATTTTCAGAGCCTGCATGTACCCCAGCATGTACTTTCCACTTTTCATAAGGAGTTGGAATCTTGAGTTGATCTGGAGTCTAGAGTTGATTGACTTAGGCAACTTTTTTGTCTTCTTTGTGACCACCACCTTCCTGCCTTAGGTGCAGGATGGCGCCCAACCAAGAGCAACCTCCAAGATGGCCGGGGAGCCAGTCAAGATCTTCTGGATGTGTAAATTTATATCATTTACTAACTTGGGGAAATTTTTAGCCACTGTTTCATTAAATACTTTTTTCTACCCCATTCTCCCTCCCCTTTTCTTCTGGATATCCACTTACAGGTATATTATATTAGAGTTATTGATTCTTTCTCACAGGTCCCTGAGGGTCTGTTCATCTCCCTACCTCAACCATTTTTTTTTTCCTCCTCTCTTCAGGTTAGAATGATTTCTATTGCTTTGTCTTCAAGTTCACTGACTCTTTCTTCTGTCACTTCTGATCTGTCGTTAAATCTAGCCGGTGAATTTTTTTATTTCAGACATTTTTCACTTCTTGAATTTGCATTTTTTAATAGTTTCTTTTTTTTTTTGGCTGAGAAATCCAAGTATATTTGCCTTTACATTCTTGAACATAGTTAAAATAGCTGCTATAAAATCCTTATGTGCTAATTCTAGCATCTGGGTCATCTTGGGCTTGGTCTCCCTTAGTTGCCTTTCTCTTGAGAATGGGTCAGTTTTTCCTGTTTCTTATGTGTAATAATTTTAGTTTATAACTTGGACATTATGAATGACACATTGTAGAGACTCTGGAGTCTATTGTGTTCCTCTAGTGGGTATTGATGTTTGGCTGGTGGTTTGCTTCCTTACTTGTTTGTTTCAGTAGGCAGTTAACTTGGCTCAACTCAAACTTCAAACTGAAATGTCAGTTCTGTTATTTTAGCCTTAGCCTGGCTGTTTGGAATCTCTCGCATATGTGTAGCTTGGGGATCAGAGATACATGCAGAATTTATACACAGAATTTGGTGCTTCTCTCCTTTCTGTGATTTACTGGCTAGATTTTCAGCTGTTGTGGTCATGCCACAACATGACCTACCCTTTGGTTAATTAAGTGAGTAAGACTATGGATTTACTTGTTTGGGTTTTAGCTGAGCAAACCAACTGAGGCCTGCTCTCTGGCTAAAAGCCACTTAAAAAATGGAAAATCACCCTGTGCTGTCCACTTCTTCTACGTACTGGCTTCCTTCACCTCCCCACCCCCAGCACCACCACTCCCCCTTTGCTGTTTCTGCCTTCAATCTCTTTATACGTTGTCTAGTTATAGAAGTTGCTCATGAGAGAATTCGTCCAGTAGGAGCTACTTAGGCATTACAGGAAGTGGAATCCCTAAAATACAGTTGTACGTTTGAACAGTTTTCTTGTTAGTGTACTTGATAGTCTTTATTAGAAAGCAAGCGTGATAAGAGTTTTTCAAAGAACTTTAGAAATTTCTGTATATGTTTTAACAATAGAATAAGTTGAAATTTATTTACATGATTCATCTACTTTTAAATAAGAAAGGTTGTCCTGAATTAGACTGAGAATTTATTTATTTGCCTCTCCCTCAAATTATGTATATAAATTTCCAATCTAGGTTATTTGAAATGCATTTTAGAAGCAAAAAATATGAAGAAACCATACAGTAAAACCTTTATTTCATCCAACAAATGTTACATCTTTGACTTAGATCCTGGGGATACAGCAGTGAACTTCAAAGTTCTTAATCCTGTGGAGCTAACGCTTTAGGGATAGGCAGGTGGGTAGGTAAGTATGTCAGATATTGATAAATGCTATGAAGTAAAAGCAAGGTATGAGGATGTGATAGGGAGGGAAGGGAAACAAGTGTGGCATTATTTTAGATAGAGAGATTGGTCAAGGAAGCAGTCTCTGAGGAAGTGACATTTGATCAGAGACGTTAATGAAGTAAGAGAGAAAGCCATGCAAGTATCTGAGTGAAAAGTGTTCCAGGCAGAAGGAGCAAGGAGTCTAAAAGCCCTAAGGGAGGAATGAGATTGGCTTCTCTTTGGAAAGTAACCAGTGTGAGGGAACTTAGTTTGGAACTGAGGGAATAAAGATGGTGGTAGGAGACAAAGCCCCGGGGGTGGTAGTTAGCCAGGGCCCTTGTTTAGGATTTTCCGCTGGGGAAATGATTGTTCTGATTTACTTTTCACAAAGATCACTCTGTTCAATAGAGTGGGAGGTGGGGGTAGAGCAAAGAGTTAAGGCAGGGAGGAGACCAGTTAGGAGACCTTCGCAGTAGTAGTCTAGGTGAACTATGATGGCAGCTTGGACAAGAGCAGTAATAGAGGTGGGGAGAAGTGGTCAGATTCAGAATATTCTTTTGCAGATAACAGCCAACCAAACTTTATAATGGATTAGATATGGCATGTGAGAAGGACCAACTGAATGACTGGTGGTACCATATATGGAGATGAAAGAGACTGGAAAGGGAAAGGTTTGGTTTGGATGGGGGAAAATTGAGAGTTCAATTTTGGACATAGTAAGTTTGAAGTGAATTTTAGATATCCAAAAGGATATGTGAGGCAGGCAGCTGGTTATATTAGTCTGGAACTCAAGGGAGAGAGAGCTCCCTTGCTGTTGGACATACAGATTTGCAAAGCCTCTCTTTAAAGTAGTGTGTTTGGATGAGATTACCTTGAAGAGGAATGTAGGTGTAATTGAAAAGAAACCCTAGATCTGAACTCCATAACTCACCAACATTTAGATGTTCCGAAAGGGAAGAGGATCTGACAAAGAAAACTGAGAAGGAGCTGCTAGTGGGTAGGAGGAAATCCAGAAGAGTATAAATCTCAGAGGCCAAGTGAAGAAATTGTTTAAAGAATGAGGGAGTGGTTGACTAGTTCATAAGCTACAGAGAGGTCTGGTGAGATGAGGACTGAGGAGTGACTGTTAAGTTTGACAACCTGAAGATCCAGGACAGCTTTGATAAGTGTAGTTTCAGTGGAGAAAAACTATGAAAACCTGACTGGGGAGGATTTAAAAGTGATAAGAGGAAGGAAATGAAGACAAAGTATAAACCACCCTTTCAAGGAGTTTAGCCCAAAAGAGGGAATGGGCAGATAAATGAGCTGATAGCTGGAGTGAAGTCAAGGAGGCTTTCTCAAGATGAGCAGTACTGTAGCCTGTTTATCGCCCTTTATTGTTATGTTTAAATATCTTTGCTAATTTCCAGTACTTTTCTTTTCTCTTGCAACCCATTGCTAGAAACACTACATTGAGTGCTAAAAATTGTGTGTGTGTGTCTGTGTGTGTGTGTTTTAGAAATAGATTTGAGAAATGTGTAATGCAGATAACTTGGTTTGGCAGTGCTTTTACCTATGAGATGTAACTAAGCTGAAGTCACACAGACAAAAGAATTAAGGAAAAATTAACCACATGATAATAAAAAGCTTGAGAGTCTTTACCAAACATGATATCTCAATGAGCTTTTATTGTGTTGAGGATTCGGGAGTCCTATCATAACTAAATTTACTCAAAAGTGTTTTAATATCTACTGTTATGCTGAAAACTGCCTACAAAGCACTAGGTGTGTAATAATGGGCAAAAGAGACCTAATTCCTATATTCATAGAGTTTACAGACTTGTATTTAAGCTTATGGAAAAGAGAAATGCTACAGATAAGAAATTTGTTTTAAAGAGATTGTCTTATTGTCAAATTTATACTAAAATGAAATGTATTTTAATTATTATGCAAATGGGATGATTTTAAATATTTTAATATGTTATTTAGGTTTAATATACTTTATACTATTTATATCCCAAAGAGGCTTTCAAGATTAAGCACGGTTTACATTAGGAATATTAGGAATATAAATAAGTTAGGTAATTCTCAACTTGGGCTATATGTTAGAATCACTCGGGGAGCTTTTAAATATCCACATGCTCATGCTGCTCCCAGCCAATTAAATCAGAACCTCTGGGGTTGGGGCCCAAGCATTAGCATTTTTAAAATACTAATTTTATAGAAACAGAGGGAATAAAATGCTGCTAAGCCCCTGAGAATGAATTGATTACACATTTAAAGATTAAGTATATCTGAAAATTAAGGCAAAATATCAAATGTTTTGATTTACAGATCAGTTTTAGACAAAGCAGGCAAAGCTATTTGTAGGACCAAACTTTTTCAGGATCCAAACTTTAAGAATTTTAAGTAGAATAAACAAGATTACTTACCTTAGACTGTCCTCTGATCATTAAGAAAAAAATCAGTAAAGTTACTCAGTTTTCCATTTTAAAAACAACCTTGACAGTTTCTTATTTGAATGCCTTTTAAAGCATACAAATACGTAGGAATTAGAATGCCATTATAAAGCATACAAATACATAGGAATTAGAACATTTTAAAGTTTGCCACCAGTAGTTATAAACTGAAAAGATAGTATAACTATATGGGAAGCATTATAGGACTAAATAATATTTTTATAGTTTATATTAAATGTTAGGTACTAAAGCACATACCCTTTTGTATTGAAATTTTAAATCCACAACAATATTCATTCTATAACAGTTCTCATTAAAGTTTTTTTTCTTTCTTTCACAGAAAATGCTTGGACAGAAGAGATGAGTACTGTTTCCACTAAGGCCTAGAATTGCCTACTGTACAAATAGTCCTGATCAGGCAATATACGAATGGCCCAAGGAAGCCACCAAATTGATTTTCAGGTTTTACATGACCTGCGACAAAAATTCCCTGAAGTACCTGAAGTTGTTGTATCCAGGTGCATGTTACAGGTCAGTGTTCAATGATTTCTGAATTTATTAATACAAACTTGGTATTTTTTTAAACACTGAAAGAAAACTCTTTTATCTTCTTTGGCATTAGTGTACTATGATGGAGAGATGAGCTTTGGTGTCTGATAGTCACGTGGCCTTTAGCAAGTTATTAGGCTCTCTGTACCCCATCTGTCATATGGATAATACCTACCTTGTAAAGTAGATGGGAGGATTAAATGAGATCTCAATATAAAGCATTGATACATGGTCCACACTTACTATGAGCTTGCTTCACTCCCCCCTTTCCCCATTTTGCCAGAACTTTTAAAAATTCCAGGTCTTCATACGAAAGTGAGGAAATCATTAAATAAGAAATCAGGAAACTTGGGATCTAATCCTAAATAGGCACCCTAAACATATTTGACAAGTAATATGCCTTCTTTTGTACTTTAGTTTTCTTATCTGTAAAATGAGGAAATTTGACTAGACAATGCCTGAAGTCCCAATGCTAAAGAAGAAAAATGTTTCTTTTTATATCTCTTAATTTAATCTGTAAGTTTTCCAATTAATACCACTATCTAGTAAATTTTTACATTTTTCTTAGTACGTACAATTTTAGAAATCCATAATTCTAAATAGTTAGTGATAGTGTACCTTCTCATTTGATTAAACTGGACACCTTTCTATCAAGAACTATTTTTCAGCTTGTTAAAATGGAGATATAAAAAAGTGATTTGGTTTCAGACATATTTATTCTTGATGAATGATTTTTAAAGTTTGAAATTATATGAAACTTTAAAGGCTCAATATCAGTACTTGATATCAAGTGACTACATTTTGTTCACACCCTATCATCTTTTATCTGTACATTTAATTGGTCTACCCACCTTTAGTCTAACCCAGCTTTGGTCGCTCCTATCTGTCCTCCTCACTTCTGCTAGAAATGTCTTTTTAAATGCAGGTTTTATCATATATTTACCTGTTTAAAAACCTCATGGTTGTTCCCCATACCCTTCAGAGTAAAGTTTATGTATCTTGACTAGGACATACTAGGTCTGTGATCTAAATCCTGCCTTCTTGTGCAGCATGATCTCTTACCCAGTCCTTCCTCCCTCACACCCTATGCTATAATCATCCTCAACTGATTGGAACTCTCCGAACACGTCTGGCTCTTTCTGTGGTATATTGTTTAAGAGCATATGTTTTGAGTTAATAATACTGTATTGTATATTTGAAATTTGCTAAGAGAACAGATCTTAAGTATGCTTACCGCCAAAAAAGAAAGAAGCCAGGGTGGGAGGGTTGGGGGAGGGATGGAGGAAGGAAGGAGAGAAGAGTTGACTATGTGAAGTGGTGGATGTGTTAATTGTAGTAACCATTGCACAATGTATATGTATATTAAATCATCACATTGTATACCTTTAAAAAACATCATGTACAACCAAAATATATACAATTTTTATTTATCAATCATACCTCAGTTAAAGCTAGGGGGAAATAAATTTAAAAATTTAAATAATAACAAATAGTATATATTTTCCTGATAAAGAGACTTGAGTTCAAGATTTGACAGTTATTAGCAGCAATTGAATTAACCTCTCTGACCCCCATTTTCCTCAGGGGTACAATGGGAATAAAGAAAGTTCACAGAGAGTTAAATGTGATAATGCAGGAAAGCAACTAGTAGGATACCTGATTCATAATGAGCAGTCAATAAATGTTAGCAACCAATACGAATAACAGTAATAATAGTGGAAGGCCCATAATGAATATTTGGTGAATGAATCAATAGTCCATATTTGTTGATATCGGATGTGCAGTGATATGAAAGAGGAAAAAAGGGTAATAAAAATGGAGTCAGAAGCTAAAGAAAGTATGGGAAGAAGCAGAGATAGTGAGGGGAAGGTATCTTCCCCTAGCACTCAGGTACCTCTTCCTAATTTTTCAAATAGCATTTTCTGATAAGACTATACTGAGAATGTTCAGTGAGTCATTGAAAACTACAAAAATATTATAGGTTCTTCAATAAGATTGTATAAGATTTGCTATTGAAAGAACTGTCCAGAACATGGAGGGGGTGGGGAGGGAGGGAGGAGAGAGAAACTCTTACAGTATGATCTTCAGGATATATTAAGTTAAAAAAAAATGTAGAGCAGTATATATAGATGTATGTAAATACATCTATAAATAAATATTCACATGTATGTATATCTGCCCCGTTTGCATAAGGAAATACTGGAAGGCTTAAAAACAAAGTTAATAAAAGATGGTTACCCATGGTGGGCAAGGAGGAACAGGCCAGATGGGAGTGAGACTTCTTAGCGTGTATCTTTTAATATTGTTTTGATCTTTGTAAATGAATTACCTAGTTTTTTAATAAATAAAATAAGTAAACATGTTTTCAACTTTACCGAAAAATAGAAAATAGATGATTTAGAATTTCTTTTGGGCCCCCAGTAGTATCAACTTTCACTGTGTTAATCTGGTTTTACAAAAACAAACCTCCGTATGGCATGCTTCCCAACACCCAACTCTCTTTAAATTGAGTTGCTAATCATTCGAATAATGTCCCTTTTAGCTGATACAACAAAAATGTGACAAGCAAGGAATGGGGAGGGCTCCTCTGGGGATACAACTAAGGTGTAAGTATTCCCAAATTTAGAGTTACTTTTAAACTGTAACGGCAAATAAGCTACCTCTAAATGCAGTATAAACACCTCTTATATGGTGACAGCCTTTCTTTTGAGAGCCACTCTCCCTTTCTCAGTCGGGTAGGCTGTCTTTTCTCTGGAGGGATCCTCCCTATAATATACTGGTTCAGAACTTTTCTAGATGAAAAAAAAAAGTATATAGAATATTGAAAATTAGTAGCTAAAGAATCATGTCACACTACCACTTTGTATACATGTTCTTAGGAGGAGAACAGAAATATCTATCCTCTGTTCTCTTCCTGACTTTGTTTACTGTTCAGCCCCCTCTTTTTGGAACTACTCACATCATTTCCTTGTGCTGTGGATTCTCTAAGATAGCTATGTTATCAGTGGATGTAATTCATATCTTTAAAATTTGGTGATTAAATCATAACTTAGAATAGTGTAAAAATATTGCATAGTTGACACTTTAATTTTTTTAACTGAAATTTTCACTAGTTTTTAATTCTTTTAATATGACAATTAAATCTGTAAGTTTAAAATTGCTATTTCTTGGGCTTCCCTGGTGGCGCAGTGGTTGAGAGTCCACCTGCTGATGCAGGGGACACAGGTTTGTGCCCCAGTCTGGGAAGATCCCACATGCCACAGAGCGTCTGGGCCCATGAGCCATGGCCGCTGAGCCTGCGCGTCTGGAGCCTGTGCTCCGCAACGGGAGAGGCCACAACAGTGAGAGGCCCGCGTACCGCAAAAAAAAAAAAAAAAAAATTGCTATTTCTTTTCAAAGTAATGTGTTGTGTTACTTACCATATCCTTAATTGAAGCCTTCTCAGGTGCCCTCCACCCATAATCCTTATTCATATTTCTATTAAAACACCTACCATTGTACATTATATTTATTTGCATACACATTAATCTCCTCCAGTGGACTGTGAGATCCTTAAGAGCAGCGATTATATTCCTTTCTACATCCTACTGGGATGCTCAGTAAATATCGGTTGAAAGAGTGAATGAATCAGAGTTTGAGAAGGATGATTATAGTGTATACTTTGATATTATCTGTAATGTCTCTGTGTAAGAAGCTTGGAGAAAAATGGAAGATGAACTGAAAATAATGATTCGGACTCTTTTGTGGTTTTGAAAAGAATGCAGATTTGTATATATACAAAAAAGCAGTGATTTTTCAACCTTTTAAAAACTCATCCCATCTCTTTTGATACACTTAAAGGGAGTCCTATGCAGTTTCCCACTAAAAGTAGCCAGGGCTTCTTTGAGAAACAGCTGGTCCCAGGTCTGGGATAAGATGTGTACAAGATGATCTTAGACATCTTGTCATATTAGAAAGCAAGGAAGCTATGAAAGACTAACGGGCTCATGTCATATGTACACAGGAGCCAACTTGGAGTCATTCCCACTAGGCTGAAGATAGGATATAATGACCACAATCAGTTGACACATATCAAAATGTTAAAGATACAGGAGTTTATAATGATACTGAAAATAAGTGTCACCTTTGGAAGTTGCTAGGGCACCAGTTCATTGTTCTAAAAGCCAGTAAAGAGAACTTATTTATCCTGCCTCTTCTGTGCAAAGAGTAAGTAAATAGTTAAAGAGATCAAGTTCTATGAGGAAGAATTGCAGCTAATACATGATAAAGGAATATTATATTTGGAATATCACCAATAGCACCATTTTGCAACCCCTAATGAGATAAAGTTTCTAAACAGTGATTATCATTGGCTGATAAAAATCATTAGCTGGCGCTTCCCTGGTGGTGCAGTAGTTGAGAGTCCGCCTGCCGATGCAGGGGACATGGGTTCGTGCCCCGGTCCGGGAGGATCCCACATGCCACAGAGTGGCTGGGCCTGTGAGCCATGGCCGCTGAGCCTGTGCGTCCGGAGCCTGTGCTCCGCAACGAGAGAGGACACAACAGTGAGAGGCCCGCATACCAGACACACACACACACGCACACAAAAAAAAAATCATTAGCTGGATCAAGCTGTGACAACATCAGAACCTACCAATCAGCCTTAAGATCACAAAAAGACAGGCAGATATATTATTGTGCCTCCTGTGTGATACACTATGAAATAAAGCACATACAGGGTCTTGCTAACAATTTGTACATGAACCTGCACACACCTCTAGTTGTACCTTCTAGTTCACAGTGAAATACAGAAAATATTGATACCACAGGGTGCAATCAGCTAATCCAGATGGGAAATCTGCTGGACAAATGATCATTTTTCAAAAAACAAATGGCTTAGAAAATTTGAGAAAGAGCGGAGGATTAATTATTATTATAAGAAATCTAAGAGGCATATCAACCAAATGAAATATGTGGACCTTGCTTAGATCCCGATTTAAACTAACTAAAAAGATACTTATGAGACAATCAAGGGACTTTAACACTCTTTGGATATTATACGATCTTAAGTGTTGATTATTTTAGGGTATGATAATGGCATTGTGGTTATGTTTTAAGATACATATTGAAGTATTTACAGATGGAAATTAAATAATGTCAGGCTTGATCTAGCTTGATGAAGGGAGCAGCTGGGGCATACACATTGGATGAAGAAAGAGTTGCCATATATTGATATTTTAAAAGATGGATGATGAATATAGGAGAGTTTGTCATATTTACTCTCTATTTTCATACATGTTTAAAATTTTCTAAAATAAAATGTTTAATAAAAAGTACGTTTCCTTTTATCCTATTGTAGCCTTGTAAAATCCCTGTAAGTTCTTTTATGTTTTGCTGATAAGAAACTAATGTCTGTAGAGAGTAAAAAACCTAAGGGCACGTGAGTTATGGCATAGCTGGGACTAGGACATATTAAATAATGAGAGATTATAAAGAATTGAAAGGATTTTTGAGAGCTCAAGAGAATTAGAGAAGAAGACTTTTTAAATGGGAGTATCAGCTTTTAAAAAGGAAGTGTGGGATCGGATTTAGTAGGGAATATACATTTTAATTTGGGAATGTCAGCAAAGGAGATGAGAAGAAGAGGTCTTTGTGAGCTTTGGCTTAGGAGGGAGAAGAATTTCCTAAGAATAGCAATAAACTTAGCTTGAAGCAAAAAGCACCAGTTAGGTTTGGCAAAAGATAAGGTCTAACTATGATAAGGAGTAATCAATTGATAAAGATTGTGATGAATTTTTAAATTTTCTTTGAAAAACTAGTATATATCAATTCAGAGTTATGTGTAGGATAAAAGGATTTTTATAGCATGAGAGATTTGAAGTGTTCGTTTGGGGAAGAAAAAAAGTCAAATGTTGCTCACTAATCTTTTCTTTTGTATTATCTGGTCAAACTGTGGACTACCATTTCTTAACAAGACTTCGAGATGCCTTTTAGTTCCATTTTCTCTAATAAGATTTTATCTCATGTCAAACCATCTGTAGACATTTTAACTTGGCTATATTCATCCTCTTTATGTCTAAAACTGTCCCCTTTCTGTCAGGCTCTTTGTCTTCCAGCTGTCTTTGAATTCTCTTTCTCCCTTATAGCCAAATTGTGTTGACTGTTTATTTGTAGTCTTTCATAATTTGTTTCCACCATCAGTCATTATTTCATATCTTCTAACCGATCTTCTTGCCAAAAAGTTTTCCTTTCCTCTTCATCTTAAGTATCAGTGGAGTTCTTTATCTTCCCCAAACATCCTTTGTGTCTTCACTTCTCTGTTAATGAATGTTCAGTGGCTCTCCCCATTGCCTGTATTAAAGCCCAAACTCTAATATAACTCATTTTTAACAAGCCCCAATTATTTAACCCCAATCTGCTTTCCTAACAATTTGTTCCACAAAATTTCCAATACAAACCTTTAACTCCAGCCAGATCTGCTCCAGTCACCTTGTTTAGAACATACTTTTCCTTACTATCACATTTATGTCTGTCTTTAGGCATGCCATTCCCTTCACCAGGAATGCCTTTTTTCCTATCCAAGTCCTACATACACTGTGAAACCCATGAGATTATACCTCCCTCATTAACACAGTCCTTTCTACGGTAGCCTACGGTATTAACTCTCTGTTGAACTTCAATACCACTTATTATTTGACATATATTCATGTTTTAATAATGTTACCTTTTCATAAATCCATGGTTTGTCTCCCTAATTGAGTTGCAAGCTCTTCTAGGGAAAAGTCTGGTTTTATACATCATTTGAGTCTTCCACAGTCTCAAACAGAATGATGTACATATCGTAGGTGTTCAGTAAATATTTTTATGGATAATTTATAAGTAGTGGTTAGTTTCTTTTGAGAATTCTTTAGAAACAGTCTAATTGTTTGTTTTGTTTTGTTTTTCATTTCTCTGGAGTAGAATTATATGATGCTATCTAAAGGCAAAGATGTGATCTCAGTTACTCTGGAGGCTACCTTGATCTTACATATGTATATGTATGTGGCTTGTTTGTTTTTAACACAAGAGGAAGCACATAAGGAATTGTAATGCCTTTGTTATGAATTTTAGAACTTTTTAATTTAAATACCACAAATAATAGTTTTTAAAAGGTCATTGGTTTAAAAGAATTACATAGCACATGAATATGCAAAATATTAATTATACAATATTATATGCTTAAGTTGAATGCTTATATTTTGTTCAAAATTCAAACTGCATTTTTAATTAAGTTGTAATTTTACTATATTTGCATGAATCCATTTTACTATAAAATAACTCCTAAAACAGAATACTGACTTGGTTCAGTTTTAGCTATTGCTAGTTAGAGAACTTTTCCATTACATTAGTAGTGAGGATTTTTAATTCAACTATTTGCATAAATACTAGTTCTTCTCAAGTAAAAGAGCTCAAATGTATCTGTTATCATTGTATTAACTAATCTCTTGTTAATCGTGTAATATTTAAGTAGTGATGAGAGTATGTGCATTGGCTTCTGGTTGTTAACACAAGCTGTTTTTATTTTGTCTTATAGAATAATAATAACCTGGATGCCTGCTGTGCAGTTCTCTCTCAGGAGAGTACAAGGTATCTTTACGGTGAAGGAGACTTGAATTTTTCGGATGATTCTGGAATTTCTGGTCTACGCAATCACATGACTTCTCTCAACTTGGACTTGCAGTCACAGAATGTTTACCACCATGGAAGAGAAGGAAATAGAATGAATGGAAGTAGGACTCTAACGCACAGCATTAGTGATGGACAACTTCAAGGTGGTCAGTCCAATAATGAACTATTTCAGCAGGAGCCACAGACAGCACCAGCTCAAGTTCCTCAAGGCTTTAATGTTTTTGGAATGTCCAGTACATCTGGTGCTTCAAATTCAGCACCACATCTTGGATTTCACTTAGGCAGCAAAGGAACATCTAACCTTTCTCAACAAACTCCAAGATTTAATCCCATTATGGTAACTTTAGCCCCAAATATCCAGACTGGTCGTAATACTCCTACATCTTTGCACATACATGGTGTACCTCCACCTGTACTTAACAGTCCGCAGGGAAATTCTATCTATATTAGGCCCTACATTACAACTCCTAGTGGTACAACTCGACAGACACAACAGCATTCTGGCTGGGTATCTCAGTTTAATCCCATGAACCCTCAACAAGTTTATCAACCTTCACAACCTGGTCCCTGGACTACATATCCTGCATCTAATCCTCTGCCACATACCTCAGCCCAGCAGCCAAATCAGCAAGGCCACCAGACCTCTCATGTCTACATGCCCATCAGTTCACCTACTACTCCACAACCACCAACAATTCATTCGTCTGGTAGCTCACAGTCTTCTGCCCATAGCCAATATAACATTCAGAATATTTCAACAGGACCTCGGAAAAACCAGATTGAAATCAAACTTGAACCCCCGCAAAGAAGCAGTTCTTCGAAACTGCGTTCTTCTGGACCTCGAACCTCCAGCAGTTCCTCTTCGGTCAACAGCCAGACCTTAAACAGAAATCAGCCCACTGTTTACATAGCTGCCAGTCCCCCAAATACCGATGAGGTGATGTCCCGTAGTCAACCTAAGGTCTATATTTCAGCTAATGCCACCACAGGAGATGAGCAGGTCATGCGGAATCAGCCCACTCTCTTCATATCCACAAACTCTGGAGCATCTGCTGCCTCCAGGAATATGTCCGGGCAAGTGAGCATGGGGCCTGCCTTTATTCATCACCACCCTCCCAAAAGCCGAGCAATAGGCAATAACTCTGCAACTTCTCCTCGAGTGGTGGTCACTCAACCCAATACAAAGTATACTTTCAAAATTACAGTTTCTCCCAATAAACCCCCTGCAGTTTCACCAGGGGTGGTGTCCCCTACCTTTGAACTTACAAATCTGCTGAACCATCCTGATCATTATGTAGAAACAGAGAATATTCAGCACCTCACGGACCCTGCTTTAGCACATGTGGATAGAATAAGTGAAGCACGGAAGTTGAGTATGGGATCTGATGATGCTGCCTACACACAAGGTAATAATAATATTGGCAATGGGATCATTTTCCATTCTGGGCTTAATCGGTGTACATTTGATTTCACTGTAGAAGTGGATATCACTATTATTTTATCTTTTAAATGTTGCCTGAAATAATACTATCTTAAGAACCTCTGAGAGTGTTCATATAAATTTTGAATATCAGTTTTATCTTATAACTTGAAGCTTGAATGGTAGCCTTATCAGATCTTCAGAATAATCAACTCTTGATTTGTCTGTTTTCTTAACGTTTATAAAACTTTCTTTTCAGTAACTCTGTCACCTGTAGTGATGCAGATTTTCCCTTTAAATTTTCTTCAAATAAAAATTCATAAAAACACATTTTAATAAGAGATTAGTGAACTAATATAGTAAATCTGCCTTCTTTGACCAGAAGAATTCTCTGTTCTTCATTTTTCTAATACAACATTACTTGTCTTATTTTATAACAAAGTTTAAATTGCTGTGAATTCTTGAATAACTCAAAGAGAAATTTGAATCCTGTTCCTGGTACTTATTTCTTTCAGTCTCCCTTAAACATCAGTTAGTGCAACCTTTCTCTTTGTTCGGAATTGTGAATGAGAACATTAGTTTTAAATCTGTCTCACTTGATTGTCCTTTTCTGGAACAGACTAGTTAATATTGGTGTAATACTAAATTATATTAATTCAATTAGAGATAATTTCTATCATATCACATTTTGTTTTGTTTTGTTTTGTTTTTGCGGTACGCGGGCCTCTCACTGTTGTGGCCTCTCCCGTTGCGGAGCACGGGCTCCGGACGCGCAGGCTCAGCGGCCATGGCTCACAGGCCCAGCCGCTCCGCGGCACGTGGGATCTTCCTGGACCGGGGCACGAACCCATGTCCCCTGCATCGGCAGGCGGACTCTCAACCGCTGCGCCACCAGGGAAGCCCATATCATATCACATTTTATCTGACCCCTTAAGTTATTTAATCTTCCGTAGGAAACTGTTAAATTCATTCAGATAAAAAAGGAGAGGATGTTTGTCTTGACTATTGACTCAGGTTTTGTAAATTAGCTGGAGTCCTTTAGAGTAAGGATGTATCTCAGTCATCCTTATATCGCCAATGAATTGTTCCAAGTATTATAGATTGGAAAATACTATATCACCCCCATGCAGCATGTAGCCTCCTACTACTATTAGTACCACTTGTCGTTTTTAGAATTTCTAAAAGTAGTGATTTTACTGCTGAGTTTCTTAGAGGAGCCTGATTGTTTTGGTTTATTTTATGTTTTAAACAATTATATTCTAGTGATTCACAACCCAAGCTAGGCTGTGGTGCTTTCAAATTCTGTAATCACCTACGAAGCTTTCAAAACATAAAAATGCCCAGATTCAGTCAACACTTGCTCAATTAGAGCTTCTTAATGGTGAAGCCTGGGTGCACGTATGCATGGGTGCGCATGTGTGTTTTAAAGCTCCATGGGTGATTCTGATTTCACTAGAAATTGTGCTGAGACTTTATTTTCCATATATCTGTGACTAAACTAGAACCATTTTTGTTTAGTTTTGGCAGTAAATTATTTTTAATATAACAGTATTTTTTTTCCACTGATACTTAATTCCTGTTCTTCCCTCAAAGTCCTTTCTTCTCCTCTCCTTCCAACAAAATAGTAGATTTCCTGTGTTTGGATAGTTACTGATTCTTAAATGGAGAGTAATTTTTTTCTTCCAGTTTTATTGATATACAATTGACATATAGCATTGTATAAGCTTAAGGTGTACAACCTAATAATTTGATTTACATATGTACATCATGAAATGATTACCACAGTAGGTTTACTGAACATCCATCATCTCATATAGATACAATATTAAAGAAATAGATTTTTTAAATATGTTTTCCTTCTGACTGAGAACTCTTAGGATTTATTCTCTTTTTTTTAATTTTTTTTTTAATATTTATTTTTTTGGCTGCATAGTGTCTTAGTTGCGGCACGCGAGATCTTTCTTTGTGGCACCTGGGCTCTTTGTTGCGGCGTGCAGGCTTCTCTCTAGTTGTGGCCGGCGGGCTTCAGACCGCACAGGCTTAGTAGTTATAGCAGGTGGGCTCAGTAGTTGTGGTGCGCAGGCTCCAGAGCGCGTGGGCTCTGTAGTTAAGGCACGTGGGCTTAGTGGCCCTACGGCATGTGTGATCCTAGTTCCCCGATCAGGGATCGAACCCACATCCCCTGCATTGTAAGGCGGATTCTTAACCACTGGAACACCAGGGAAGTCCCCCTTAGGATTTGTTCCTAACAGCTTTCATTTACAACGTACAACAGTGTTAATTATCTTTACTGTGTTGTGCATTACATCCCTAGTATTTATTTATCTTATAACTAGAAGTTTGTACCTTTTGACTGCTTTCATCTAATTCCGCCCCCCCCCCACCTCTGATAGCCACAAATCTGATGTCTCTTTGTTTGTTTTTGAAGTATAATTGACCTACAACACTGTATTAGTTCCTGGTACACATCATAGTGACTCAATATTTCTGTACATTTCAAAGTGATCACGATGATTAGTTGTCATCTGTCACCATACAAAAATATTACATAATTATTGACTGTATTCCCCATGCTGTACATTTTATGCTTGTGACTCAGAATTTCATAACCAAAAGTTTATACCTCTTAATCTCCCTCACCTGTGTCTCTCCTCCTCCCACCACCACCCCCAGAGAGTAATTTATTTTATGAAGATAACTTGATAAGGGGAATTTTTGCTTAAAGTAGATGTGAGATATTCGTATACTAACTGGAGTGTGAAAATAAAGTATTGCTTAGATGTGGTAACTCCAACTTCTCTCCCATTCTCTCTTGAGTCTTCTCTAGTCAGGATTTTTCCCACTGCAGTCAGCCACAACTGCTCCTGTCAAGGTCATCAGTGACAGCATCATTACTAAACCCAGTGGTCTTTCAGCCCTTGTCTTCCTTGATCTGTATCAGTAGCGTTTGCCGCTGTCAAGCACCTTCTTCTCTGTGAAACATTTTGTTCATTTGACTTACTATAGGATAATACACTAGGATTCCACCTCTCCTTTTATTCTTTGGTGGTTCTCCCTCATCTCTCTGACCTTTCACTTCTTTGTTCTTCTGCTTCTTTGTTCAAAGAAGTGAGATCAAAGCCTCAGAGTTCAATCCTTGGGCCTTCTCTCTTTTCTGTCCTTACCATTCCCTAGATGATCTCAGCCAGCCTCATAACTTTAAATATTATTCTATGCTAATAGCTCCCAACTTTGTAACTCTAACCTGGACTTATTTCCTGAATTTCAAGCAGTTTAATTAACTGCCTACTTAACATCTCCATTTGAATGTTTACTAGGCATCCCAAGTTTACTCTGTCTGAAACAGCTTCTGACATTGCCCCAGACTTACTCTTCCTATCTCCATTAATGGCAGCTTAATCAGGCCAGAAACTTCAGAAATACCACGGACTCCTTCCTTCTTTCATATTTCACATCTAATTTGACGATAAATCCCGTCAACTCTAACCTTCAAAGTATATCAAGAATTCTTTTTTCTTACCACCCCCGTTTATTGTCACCACTCTGACCTGAGCTACTGTCATCTCTTAGATGAATTATTGCAGTAGCCTACCTGCTTTCACCCTTGCCTACTTATGGTCTTGTTTTAACTCAGCATCCACTGGGATACAGTTTTAAAAACATAAGTCAGATCATATGACTCCTCTGCACATGATCACTACCTATTTCATTCAGCCATCCACTGCCTCCCCCCCATCTCTTTTCCTTTTACTTACCACCTCACTCACTCTGTTCCAGCCCTGCTGGCCTTCATGCTACTATTCTTTAAACATAGAAGGCATACCTTAGGGCCTTTGAACTTGCTATTCCCTCTGTCTGAAATTCTCTTCTCCCTGACTCCACAGTTAACTCCCTCACTCCCTTCAAGTCTTTACTCAGAAGTCTACCTTTTCAATGAGACTATCCCTGATCTCCCTATCTGAATCCACCCCCCAGCATTTCCTGTCTCTCCATCATTGCTTATATTTGCTCAACGGGGAAATGAATAATCTAATATTAAGATATATAACAGCTAATACCTGCTGAAAGCTTATAATGTGCTAGGCATTGTTCTGAAAGCCCATCTATTTCTCACAACCAACTATAAAATAGGCACTAGTAGTATTCCTGTTTTCAGTTTAAAATACTTAGGAACAGATAGGTTAAATACCTAGCCAAAGGACAAGTAGCAGCGTCAGGACTCTCACGTACGCAGTTAACAGAGCCCATGGCACTGTCTTTCCAGATTTTCAAAATAAACCCTCTGGAAAGATGCTTCAGGTTTATCTTGTACCTTCATATAACCCCTGGTGCACCACTGTAGGGGCTGTGTATGCCTCAGTTTGAGAAGCATGGAGCTAGAAGATCACTCAATAAAAATAAATAAAAACAGGCAGCTATCACAAAAGAAATCACAATATAGATAATATATAGATATAATTTGAAATAACTTGAAACAATAAAGTAATAACCTTGGCAGATGTAGGAAGCACCTTTTTATTTTTTCTTTTATTTTTGGCCGCGCTGCGTGGCATGCGGGATCTTAGTTTCCCGACCAGGGATCGAACCCACGCCCCCTGCCGTGGAAGCAGGGTCTTAACCACTGGACCACCAGGGAAGTCCCGGAAGACCTTATAAAGACACCTGAAGGTAAAAAAAGCTTTGCTAATGAATAAGGGCTCTGTTTTGAGAGCTCAAAGCCTACAAAAAAAAAAAACAGGTTTCCCCAGAATGGGCCACTCAAATTATTTCTCTTTACTGAACAACCTCCAGACAGCTATAACAACCATGATCACTTTCTTTAAGCATACCTACCTATGTAAGGAATTTCCTAACATCCGTATGGCTGTGTACCCTTGTGTTATCTGCATGTGCACACAGTACTGGGGTGGGTGCTGTTCTGCAACCTCTTATCTCATTTCCTTCTGTTTAGCGTGGAACTGGTGTTGACCAAGATTTCTGTATCATCCAGTGTCAAAATCTTGACCTAGTGTTTCATCGACTTGGTTCTAGTCAAATCAAAGGACTGTTCTTTCCAGCAAAATGCATCTCTTGCGATGTTAACTTATACATGTGTAGTGCTTTACAGTTTACACAGCACTAAATGAGGTGACCCAATGATACTGATCTTTAAGTAAGGATCTTTTCTGAACTTTAATTTGTGTGGTGTGGGTAATAAAGAGAAAAGAAATATCCCTGCCTCCTGCAGTGAAATTGATCTTTCTAAAGCTCCTGAATCATACTGTTTCAGAGTAGAAGAGCAAGTTAAGCCAGGTACTAGAATCATTGGAAAATATTCTTCTCAAATTGAGGCGAGAACGTGCCTAAATAAATGTGGTTAAACAAAACGCATTATTTTTCATTTATTTATCATTTAACATTTGAAATATAAATATACTACAATAAAAATTTCAAAAATGAGAATTTCTTTTTAAAGATCTATTGTTTCATACGCCCTCTGCTATAGAATGAAAAAAGAGGACAGTTAATGAAATTTCTTTCGGGACCCTGCTCATCTCAGCACCAAGTCTATCACCATCACCCCCTGTAAAGGAAGTAAATTATACTTTAGTCCTTAATCATTCACTGTCTTCTGAGACTTTCTGGTGTCCTCCCCCCATTCATAAAAGTTTGCTTTTTGTAACACTGGAAACTTCTGTAGGTGTGGAGAACAAATGCTCCATTCATTCAAACCAGTTTTCATGGTAGGGGATTGGGGGCAGTGGCCTGTGGTCTGTGTTTTGTTACAGTTGCCAGAGGCTCTTACCAAACTAACATTGCTGCCAAAAATGATTTCATCTTCTCCATTATCGCTACAGAAAGCATCTATGGCATTGATCTAGCTAAAGTAATAAGCATTTTTAATGATACTTTAATACTTTTTTTTCCAGTTATATTTATGGTCCCATTACATTGTCAAACAGCAGCTATGACTTTAACCCTAAAATAGAAATACAAATAAGAAAGTGTATGAGAGGAAATTAGCTTCTTGGACTTTCTCATTCCTTGTCTTTTTTTTTTTTTTTTTCTGTACGCGGGCCTCTCACTGTTGTGGCCTCTCCCGTTGCGGAGCACAGGCTCCGGACGCGCAGGCTCAGCGGCCATGGCTCACGGGCCCAGCCTCTCCGCGGCATGTGGGATCTTCCCGGACCGGGGCACGAACCCGTGTCCCCTGCGTCGGCAGGCGGGCTCTCAACCACTGCGCCACCAGGAAGCCCCTCCTTGTCATTTTTTTCAGCGGTACTTCCCTCCAAATCACTACACCTTTCTATTTAATGAGATTTAATAAAAATGCTAATCATGACAAAACTTGAGGGGGCTAGATATTCTTTTCAAAAGGAACTAGAAATTAATTTAAATTTTAAAATTTGCACTTTGACTCTGATTCACCTGCTGATTGGAAATGCCTTTTTTCGAACATTGACTCACTATGTTGACATTGAGGTCACATTAAATTAACTCAGTAGTTAAGCTTGACTTCAAACCACTTAAAGAATTTTTTTCCTTTCGAATCTGGCCTACTTCTCGTAGGTTCTTCCTGGTCTTAAGACTGCCTACCTTTTTAATTTGGAATAAATCTCAAGGCTGGAAGAGACTTGTTTCATCTAGAACTCTGCAACAAACGTTATCCAGTCCACTTACCCATCCAGCAGTTGGTCCTGCAGGACCCCTGTCAAGTGTAAACCCATTGTGTACTGCGTGCTTTCTGAGGGACAAAGTGCCTCCTAAGGCAGCACATTCCATTTCTGAAGAGTTCTGCCTACTAGCAAGTTATTTCCTATGTTAAACTGAATTTTCTACAAGTATTAATGAAAATAACATATCCATATGGTGAAAGAAATTTAACCCAAAAAAGGGAAGACACGATAAAAATGTCTCCTTTTGACCCCTGACCTGTCCCTTCCCCCAGCCATCCCACTGTTTAATTATCAGAGGTAATCTCCATTAGCAGTTCTTGATCCTCCTTCCCTTTATAATTACTCTCTCTCTCTGTCTCACACACTTTTTTTTAATGGGAATGCAATATATGTATATGGGTATACATAAATACATATATGTGGCATTATATAATATGTACATACTCTACAGTATGTATAACATAAACATACTCTTTGGGGATATATTATATACATTTTTTGTTTAACATCTTAAGATCATTTTATTTTAGCATGTACGAATATTTCATTCTTTTAATTTACTTTAAAAAAGTCTTAGTCATTATTTTAACATTTGTTGAGATAAAGTTCATCAGTCATTTACAGTGTACAAGTCAGTGATTTTTAGTATAGTCATATGTGTGTAACCATCACCACAACCAATATTAGAACATTTTCATCACTTCCAAAAGAAGCTCCGTACCCTTTATCTGTCACCTCCTATCCCATCACCTCCACCCTCAGCCCTAAGTAGTCACTAATCTACCTTCTGTCGCCGTAGACTTACATATTCTGGACATTTCCTATAAGAGGAACTACATAATATGCAGTCTTTTGTGACTAGCTTTTTTCACCTAGCATAATGTTTTAAAAGCTCATCCACCTTGTAACACGTGTTAGGACTTCATTCCTTTTTATGGCCCATTATGCCATTGTATAGATATACTGCATTTTGTTTATTCATTCATCAGTTCATGCACATTTAGGTGGTTTCCAGCTTTTGCCTATTGTGAATAATGCTGCTGTGAACATCTGTGTACAAGTTTTTGTGTGGACATATGTATACACATATGTGTAGGTATACACGTAAGAGTAGAATTGTTGGGTCCTGTGGTAGCTCTGTGTTTAGCCATTTGAGGAATGAACTGTTTTCCACAGTGGCTGCACCATTTTGCATTCCCACCAACAATGTGCGAGGGTTTTGATTTCTCCACATCCTTCACCACAGTTGCTTTTTTCATTGATTCTTGCCATCCTAGTGGCTGTAAAGTGGTATCTTATTGTGGTTTTGATTTACATTTCTCTGATGGCTAATGATGTCAAGGATCATTTCATGTACTCACTGGCCATTTGTATATTTTCTTTGGAGAAATGCCTGTTTATTTCCTTTGCCTATTCTTTAATTGGGTTATTTGTTTTTATTAGTGAGTTGTATGAGTTCTCTGTATATTCTAGATATAAGTCCCTTATATGATTTGCAACTGTTTTCTCCCATTCTGTGAGTTATCCTGTCACTTTGATAGTGTCCCTGAAGCACAAGTTTTTAATTTTGCTGAAGCCCAAGTTATCTTTTTCCTTTCATTATTTATATTTTTGCTGTCATATCTAAGAATCATTTGCCAAATCCAGGGTCATCAGGATTTACCCCTGTGTTTTCTCCTGAGAGTTTTATTGTTTTAGAGCTTAAATTTTGGTCTTTCATCTATTTTGAGTTAATTTCTGTGTAATGGCATTAGGGTCCAGTTTCATTCTTGTGCATGTGGCAGTCCAGATGTCCCGTCACCATTTGGGCTGTTGTGTTGTTGCTGCAAAGTTCTCTCCTGTACCATAGGTGGCCTTTTCTTTTTCTTTTCTATACTGGAGTAGAGTTGATTAACAATGTTGTGTTAGTTTCAGGTGCACAGCGAAGTGACTCAGCTATAGGTATACTTGTATCTACTCTTTTTCAAATTCTTTTCCTGTTTAGGTTGTTACAGAATATTGAACAGAGTTCCCTGTGCTATACAGTAGGTCCTTGTTGGTTCTCTATTTTAAATATAGCAGTCCAGCACCATTTGTTGAAAAGACTCTTCTTTTCCCATTGAATGGTCTTGGGACCTTTGTAGAAAATGAGTTGACTGTAAACACATGGGTTTATTTCTGGACTTTCAGGGTTTTTTTAATTATCTGTATGTCTATCCTTATGCCATTACTACACTGATTATTGTTACTTTGTAGTAAGTTTTGAAATTGGGGCAGGTAAATTCTACTTTGTTCTTTTTTTAGATTGGCTCTTTGAGGTCTCCTGCTATTCCATATATAATTTAGAATCAGCTTGTCACCTTCTACGAAGAAGTCAGCTAGGATTCTATAGGGATTACACCAAAACATTTTTCTAAATATACTTGATTTTTTTAAAAAATGCAAACAGACCAAAAAGGGTTTATGATGGAAAGTTCCCCTCCCCGGAGACAACCAGTAGCTGGTCACAAACAGTTCATTTTGTGTTCTTCTAGAAATTGAAATTGTATATGAAGCATATATATTTATACCTTTTTTTATACAAATGAAGCATAGTATTTTACTCTCCGTCTTTATCAGTGTTTTTGTTTTTATCTCTTTGAGAGTATTCCATGTCAGGCATTGCAGATCTGCTTCTTTTAAAAATGACTGCATAGGGCTTCCCTGGTGGCGCAGTGGTTGAGAGTCCGCCTGCCGATGCAGGGGACACGGGTTCGTGCCCCGGTCCAGGAAGATCCCACATGCCGCAGAGCGGCTGGGCCCGTGAGCCATGGCCGCTGAGCCTGTGCGGCCAGAGCCTGTGCTCCGCCACGGGAGAGGCCACAACAGTGAGGGGCCCGCGTACCGCAAAAAAAAAGAAGACTGCATAGTATTTTGTACCATGATCTCTAATCAGTCCTTTTTTGACAGATCTTAGGGTCTTGTTTTTACAAACTGCTGCAGTAAAAATTTTGTGCATACAAATTTTGCCCACACCCAAGTATGTTGGCAGAAGAGATTCCCAGGAGTGGAAAACTGCTGTGTCAAAGGACATGTGCATTTTTAATCTTGATAGATGTATCATTTAGGCTTGGTTATGCTGCTGTAAGAAACTGTGTCTGTAAACAACAAAGGTTTATTTCTAGTTCACTTGCCAATTAGATTAGCTGGTGGGCTCTTCTACATCATCCTCACTTAGGTACCCAGGTTAAGGGAAGCTCCATCTCTGTGCTTCCGTGATTGTTCAGGCAAGGCAAAGGACATACAGCAAATCAGCTCTGACTCCTTAAGCTTCTGCTCCGACACTTGTTACTCTTTAGAAAAAACAAGTCCACGTAGCCACCCCTAATTCAGAGAGAATGGAGAGGCGCCGTTCTACCACATACCTGGAAAGCAGAGAGGCAGAAATATTTGGTGAAGGACACTGATGACCGCCTCAGTGCATGTTGCCGATTTTAATTTTGAGACTCTCTCTAAAGAGATTCTACCAGTTTATACTCCTATATTTATACATGGGGAACATTTTTAGTAATATTTATAAGAATGTCCTTTTCTTCTTTCTTTCTCCCACCCATCACTATGTAGGTGATTGAAAAAAATACATCTTTGTCTGTCTGATAGGTAAAAATATATTGTTTTGGTGTTTTTAAATTTGCATCTTTGAATATGAGTGAGGTTGAGCATCTTTTCATGTATTAATTTTTAAACCATTTGTATTTCTTATTTTGTGAACTTGCTTGTTTTGTGCCTAGTCTGTTTTTTCTAATATGTTGTTACTTTTAACTTGGTCAATAAATTTTTTTGTTGTTTTATAAATTTTTTTATTTTTGTACATTCAAACTTTTTAATCTTTTTTTCCTCTGGCTTCTGTTTATGTTTAGAAAGCCCTTCTCCACTCCAAGATTTTGAGAGAAAAGAACAGAAATCTTGTGTGTATCTCCTCTTTAGTTATAGTGATACTCCTTGAAATCATATTGAACTGGCCTTATTTCTTTTTCATATGGCATCCCTTCAAAAACTTGAAAATAACTACCATATCCCCTTTTAAAGTATAAACCTTTCTAAGCTATAAACATTCCCAATTCCTATTATGGTTCATCCAGTTGTATTTCTTTGAGGCTCTTTAGGTGTCTGTAGGCCCCAGTTTTCTTTTTCTCTAAAACAAAGCTTTTAGACAGTATCTGTATCATAATGCTGTAAGAGTACATGCAGCATCTTAATTATATGCAAATAAATGACAACAAAGTTGTCTAGCAGGGGTCCCATACTCATCTATTATTAATACTAATATATAAGTAATTTAAATTTCTTAAAAATAATTACAGAGGTTAAGCATTATTTTCATGGTTTTGTTGTAAAATGTTGCCCAGATTACAGGCCCAGTTGCAACACTGTTGGAAGATTTGATTTCAAGCTGTCCTTAAAAGTGGCAAAATAGATTAAAACATCAGCATGCTTTATTTTAAAGAGTAATTGCCGTCTCTGAATCTTGTGACTCAATCACCAAATAAGTGATTGTAATTATACAGTGGTATATAAAACATCTAAATATCCCTGCTGTCCGCAGTTACAGTCCAGAGAAATCTTGATTTATTTTAGAAGGTGACATTGTGCCTTTTGGGGTACAATGACTTAGGCCACATGGTACCACACTTGGGCATTTAAAATTGCCCTGACAGACAAAAATTTTAAAGACAGTAGAAATAAGTGTCTTATGTTTCCAGTGATAAAGTTTATCTCCTTCACTCTCTCTCTTTTTTTTTAAATAAGCCTAAAATCTTTGTATCCATAAATGCCTGGTACGTTTTCCAATGGCAAAGGCATCTTTTTTTTAATATGCCCATCCAATTCTCTTATTTTTTTTTTAACTTCTGGAGAAATTAGATGTCATTTACATTTATAGAATGCCTAAAATTAATAAAGCTAGCGCTGTCTGAAACTTCAGGTGAGTTTTTCTATTTACAAATATAGTTGAGTAATTAATTGTCTCCATTGTTTATTGGAAGCTGGCCAAAGTTCGGTAAAGACTACGTTTTCCGAGATTGCTGTGTGAAATATCTAGTATGCCTATAGAAGCGGTTTTAAGAGCCTTAGTATGTATTTTAAGTAACTAATTGTCAGTTATTTTAACAACCACCAGGGGGCGTTGCATGCCTAAATTACCTTTATTCATTAAAATTTAATTTTGACTGAAAGATTTAAAACGTACTGAGTATTTTTTCTCTACCTGTTATTCCTCCTCCTTTTTTGTCTATTTAAAAGGACAAGGCAGATAGTTAAGTTTGGAAAACAGAAGAAATCGTTGTATGATTGAAATGTTAAATATAACCCTTATTTCCTTAGTAGAACTAGCATATAAAAGAGCCATCTTTCTGCAGTGTCAGCAACCTAAAAAAGTCTTGCCATATTTTAAAATTATTAAAATTTTGCTAAGTAAAGCATATTAGAAGTACACATTCAAGGAGACTTTAAAATAAATGTCCAATTTTTGTTTTAACAGTATTTCCTAGACATTTCTATTTCATTTTACTATCCATTAAAAGTCAAATTATTGTTATTTTACATTTAATAGGTATTTATCAAGTGCCTACAATTTTCAGGGTTAAAAATAGATACAAGATGGTACAAAAATGTTTACCCTCGAGGAGATTGCAGTTTAATTGAGAAATGTACTTTATCATGAAAAATCTAAAATGCTGAATTTTTCCAAGTGAAAAATGAAATGAACTCATCTAACAAAAAAAGATTCCCCTTTAGTGTGAAATGATTTATAAATACAAAGTAATAATATGTAAGCTCTTGACGTAGTTTATTCCCTTTGTTTCCTTCCTTCACACTTCACTCATGGTAGTAATTTACTTAATGCCCTTTGAACTAGTACAAAAAGTAATTTCAGTTCCATTACGATTTAAATAATTTAGGATTCCAGAATAGGGAAAATTAATGTGATTTGGCTGAATAATTAAAATATTATTACAATGCAAATATTACAAATGAAGCTGCAGCATAGTCTTTACCTGTGCCTTATTATGGTTTAACTACTTGTATATAATTGGATATTATTTTAATTTTATCAAGGTATACGTACTTGTGTGTGTGTGTATGTGTATATATATATATATATATATATATATATACACATACACACATATATTCTATGTATAACTACTCTATATAGACCACAGTAATGTATCTAGGTATAGGTCTTTTTTTTTTTAATTGTCCATTTTTCTACATTCATTGGACCTTCAGTTTGAAGGCTAGCGTCTCCCTTCAGACCAGGAAATCTCCTGATTTCCAGTTTCTTATTGCCTCTTTCCAGAACTTATTTTAATCAGCTATATAACGTCCTGGACCAATTTTCTATTTATTTCTCATTGTCATATTCTCAGTATATCCCACCTCCTTGTCCTTCTGTTTTGTAGTTGAGATTTCCTTAAATTTTCTTTCAGTCCATGTATGAAATGTTCATTTCAGCAGTAATGTTTTTAATTTCTAAGAGCTAGTTCTCCGATTCCTTTTTCATAGCAGATTGCTGTTTTATGGATGCTCATTGTCTGAACTCTCTTAATGGTGTTCATTAGAAGTTGAGTTCTCTCATCTCCCTATTCAGTTATATTCACTTAGTCTGGGTTTAGTCTTTCTCTTTATCTAGGTCTTTCACATGTCAGATGTTCCTCAAATGTGTGGTGATCCTTGGCTATTGCTTCATATTTGAGAATGAAGGACTATGAGGGCTAAAAGCCCTGGGTAAGCAAGTGAGACTCGTCACTTGGCAGACTTTGCTTTGTGAGGAATAAGTGAAGAGCCTTCTGCTGCAAGAGAACACTTCACTATCACCACCTAGCATTCTTTGTGTATGGGAACCAGCTTGAGAAATGTGTGTTTGAAGGAGCCTTAAGAATAAGCATACAGCTACCTGCCCTTCCACAGGATGGGGAGAGATCAGCTGTTCCATAAAGAGACATCCAATTAACCCCCTTTTCTGGCCCACTCCTCACTTCTGCCTTCTGTTGTTACCTTCATTCTCCAAAGTCTGGAGCCTCTTTAGGTTTCTGCAGGCAAGTTAGCTGCCTCTTTGCAGTACAGTACTTGTCTGTGAGACTGTAGCTTCCTCCTTCATAAACCTATGCCACTTCATCTACTTTCATTCTCCAGAAACTTGTTGAAATTTCTCGTCCATTTATTGCCTTCTTCCTATTTTTTATCATTGTTGGATTCTATCAGTTTTATTCCTCTGTCATTTTCGTGGGGTTTCAGGAGGCAGAAGATTATGTAAATGCAATGCTCAATCATCTTTAAATGGAAGTCCTCTCTAATATAATTGATTCTTCGTATTTAATTGTTATAACTCCTTACTTTGAGGTTCTCTCCCTGCCCTCGTGGTATGAATTTTGACCACTCAGAGTGTAATATAGTTTGGGTTTCAATTTCTTAGAAAATCTGTTCTTATCCCCTCTCCATATATAATATTAAATAATATAACAAATGTATATCTTATTTTCTAATTCAGCGCACATATGAATTATCACATATCATTAGAACCACTAAGTAAATGTGTTTTAGAAGAGTAGCCCCTGCTCGCAGCAACTAGAGAAAGCCTGTGCGCAGCAATGAAGACCCAGCGCAGCCAAAAATAAAATAAATAAATAAATGTATTTTTTTAAAGTTGTGGTTTTTTTTTTTTTTACATATTTAGGAAAAAACTTTTAGGGAGAAAATCTCCATTACTTTTAAGAAATACTGCTTTTAAGTAATCATTAATTTGAACAAATGTCTAATGCCACTTGAGACATGTTGGTAGGTAGTTAGGGTTTAGAAACGAAGGAAAGTGTATTACGTACTCCTCGTTCTCCTTTGCCTTGCCCTTCATTCCCACTTCGTGCCTCCGTCTTTCTCCTCTTATTATCCCACTCAAAAATTAACAGCCCACTCCTCATCTTTTTTAAGAGAATAAAATAAACCCTAATGCAGAATTCTTATATTTTGGAAATAGAGGGATAAAAGCGTGCAATTCAAATAAAATAAACCAAATTAATAAAAGCCTGACAGAACAAGCTTGGGGTAGGTATGGAGGTACAGAGACATGGTGAGTTTTCTACCAGGAACATGTGTACCTCCAAAAACACTGCCCTGTGTTCTTAGAATATATATTAAAATGGGAGAGAGGGTAGCAAGAATCAGTCATGGTTTTTAAAACTTGAAACATAATGCCCTAATGCTCTTTTCTTCCAATAAGTAAGAAAGAAGAATTACAGAGGAAATACCTGTGGATTATATTAGTGTCAAATTTTTGTTGGGAAAAATTATGTATTGTTTAAAGTTAATTTTAAAGTACTTGAGCCTAACTAGCCTCCCGCACCTCACACCCTAATTCTGATTCTAGAATACACTACCAGATTGAATGGCCTGAATGTATATAGCCTTTTCCTTATTTTTTAGATTCATGGAAATTTGAGTTTGATTGATGATGACTGTTTAGCATTAATCTAATCTGTTTAATCGACTTGACTTTTTCATTTTTAGAGGTTATTTATTGTATTTTCCCAAATCTGCCTGTTTTCTCATGGTAGAATCATCCCAAGCTGCCTTTTAATAGAAGTCTATTCAGGTATCTTCACTACCAGTCCAGTGTCCTAAGAAGTGAAGCTCACATTGTCCAGAGATGGCAGGAACATACACCAATTTTTATGGTTTAATAAGGTTTCCCAAGCAATTCATCATTCATGCGACAAGATTGATTGCTTATTTTCTTTCCTTATGAAGTCTTAGGAAAATATTTTCACAAAATGTAATTGCAATATAAGAAAATGTGTTTGATTTATCTGAATGGTATTGTTTTTAATTTGCAGTTTGAGGAATTTAATGTTAACATTCATATGAATTGAAATCAGTTTTATTTGTTGTATACATCAAAATGGATTTAACCTAACTCATGTTCCCTTCTAAAATATCTATAACATGTCTATATTAGGATACCTTATGTATAGTCCAAACATGTCAGACTTTTTGGAGTAGAGGGGCTTATCCTTTCAAGGGGTCAAATTTGAATTAAATAGTAAGTAGGTTAATTGACTCTACTAGACCTTTTGAGCGGTTATAGGCAAAAATGCTGTCATTGGCCATATTAAAACCTCCCCCCCCAAAAAAAATGAGTGACATTTGTATGCTTAAATGATTAAAATAATTTTCAAGTAAAAAATTTTGAAATTTTAAATGTTTAACTCACAATATTTTGTGTTATTGTTATCTTTGGGGTTCTTGGCAGCTTCTCGTTTGTCACAGAAGTAGTCATTTGTTTTGTTTTCCCAAGGCTGTTTAAAGGTTAATTGACTAACCTGGGTGGGTCCTCATATTTACTAATATGTATTGCAGCTCTTTTGGTACATCAGAAGGCCAGAATGGAACGACTTCAAAGAGAACTTGAGATTCAAAAGAAAAAGCTGGATAAACTAAAATCTGAGGTCAATGAAATGGAAAATAATCTAACTCGAAGGCGTCTGAAAAGATCAAATTCCATATCCCAAATACCTTCAGTAAGTCTCTTTCTCTAACTGTTGTGACTGCTATGCTTGAACATGAGAATAGGCAATCTGTCATAAGTATAAAAGCTTGATCTTGTTTTCTAGAAATGCTCTTAATTCATACTTCTTTCTCTGTCCTTACCTCCCCCTGCAAAATTTCACTCTTTCTTAGCTAATAACACAAGAGTTCAATGTAGATCCTTCTCACATGGAATTATTTTTCAGCTCGAAGAAATGCAGCAATTGAGAAGTTGTAATAGACAACTCCAGATTGACATTGACTGCTTAACCAAAGAAATTGATCTTTTTCAAGCCAGAGGTAAAGTTCAATGCATACTCAGCTGAAATTCATTTTTACCAACTCTTTTCCCATGGCTAAAACCAGACTTATCAATTGTGATCTTACTGTTTCAGATTTGACTTTGGAGCATATAGTGCTACTTGGATTTTTGTTTTCACTCACTCTCCACTCCCCCCCAAAGTTATGTATTTGGTTGAGGAGTAATTTGATACATTGTATAGCCTTCAAATCCCCTTTAGTCATGTGTTAAGGGAAGACAGTGATTAGTATGTCTGGCTGTATTGTCAAAAGTGTTGCTGTTATGTATTAGTATAATCTGGTACAATATTTAATGAGATTAAGATGTACGTACCTCATATACCTTTTTCCCTTTCAAGAATTATGCTTTTAAGAACATAATTTAAAAGGCATCGCCACCCTAATGGTACTTTCTTAATTGCTAAAATAGAGAAGAAAATAAAAATACGGCTTATATATTTTTAGGACAATGATAGTTTATTATACTTGAGCTATTCTTGACAAGCAATAACTGCTTATTGTAAAACAAAAAAATGTTTACAATTCAGTTCGATAGACAACTAAAAGGAATATTTATAACTTAAACCTAATTCTGAAGTTTAGAAATAATAGAAATATATAGAATGGAAAAGACAGGAAAGGGAAGAAGCCAAAAAACAAGCCCTTAATCATACTTCTTAGTATGTGCCAAAATCCATTAAACTGAAAGATGATTTGTTTTATTTTAGTAAGTAAGCTGTTTATCTTGAAACATTCATTGAAAATGCCATAATTTAACTTTGGAGAGAAAAAGGAAGTTAGTGCCAGTCTAGAAACTATAATTCTTGAACTTGTTCCTTTTGTTTAAAATCTGAAGCATTGTATTACATTACTACAAGGTTTTTATACTTACTTGAAGCCAAGCTATTTAATTGCTTAAGACCATGTTAAAATTGTATTTTAAATTGTTAAATTTTAAGTTTTCTTGTCACATAGAACAGGGGTCTAGTTCTAATTCTGTTACTGTCTTACTGGCATTAATTTGACTTCTTCCCCAATTTACCACTTAGACCTCTGTTATGGGTACTATATTATACCTATCTCAGCTGTTTTTGAAACCCTGACACGTAATTTGACATTAGAGGTGCAAAAAGTATTTATTTCTTCTATTTATACTGTGATATTTTTTAGAAAAAAAATATTTGGTTTTTTTTAACAATTTTTTTAATATTTTTGAGCTATAAGCATTGATATACTTACTTTTTATGTATTTCAGGACCACATTTTAATCCCAGCGCTATTCATAACTTTTATGACAATATTGGATTTGTAGGTCCTGTGCCACCAAAACCCAAAGGTTAGTGTGTCCAGTAAGCGTGAGAACTGTTGCATTTTGAAAAGCAAGGTTTTGGAAAACCTTCCACTCTAGAAGTGCTTCAAACTTCGGCATTCTTGGATGGATTCATTCGGAAGATATTTATTTTCACTTACATGCTGGGAATTGGAGGGGTGCAAAAATGTAATGTACTTAGCTCTTGAAAAGTAATATGCATGTCCTAAGGATTCATCATATACTCCCAAAATAGCAAATCTTGGCAAAAAAAAAAAGATCACCAGGTGCGGAAACTTGCATTCTTTGAAATTTTAGAGAAACATTAAGGAAGACACCTTAGGAAAGTTTATTTTTCATGAGTATTCTGTCCTATATAGTTTACGCATAGTTCTCTGTAATCAAAATACTCTGAATTTCAGACGAATGGTTTTTAAAAATAATTACCTATTATCATTTTTACATCACTGATATTCACAGACTGTATAGACACCAAACTAAGAAATGTCGGAACATTTGTGTGCGTTTTTTTACTCCAGGCATTAAAAAACATAAAATGGGAATAAGAAAGAAACAAGTATGTTACTAGTTTTTTAGTTTGTTACAAGAATTTTCATAGTCTCTTTCAGTATCCTTTGCTGTCCACTCGTTTTTGTTCAAGTATAATTTAGTTAGGCCTAGCTTTATCTTCATATTTTTTAATTTAAATGTCTTTAAACATCGTTAGCTGGAACGTAATGAACTCTTATTACAAAGGAGCAAAAGTGAGATTAGAGTATTTGGCATAGTACATGGGGAAGCCAGTGTTCAGACATTGGATGCTATTTGGATGTTAATTGAATATCGGGATAAAGAAAGCAGTGATATAGCCTAGCGTCCTAAAATAAGCAAAGTGGGTATTTTAGCCTCTAAATGAGTTGCCCTAATACACTCTTTTTTACTGTCTTTCAAAAACTAAAATTTTCATATAAAAGGATCCTGTTTTGTTTCAACATAATCCAGTACTTATGTGTTGAGGTTAGGAGGGAGGTGGAATATAGATGATATAAGATTTGTCTTGAGAGTTGTAGAAGCAGGATAAGTGCCTGAGGGTTTATTTCACCGTTCTCCCATGATAAAAAGTTCGAAAAGAAAAAGAAAAACTCCAGTACTTAAAAACCTTTGCACAAAAGATAGAAGCTTGTGTACTGACTACTTTGGGAGAAATAAAGAATCAGTCATTTTTGCCTTAAAGCTAAAATAGGAAGTTACTAGTTTCACTTATAGAGGTTTACTTAGTTCTTGAAATCAGTTCTGCTTCGCAATGCAGGGGTGTTTTTTGTTTGTTTTTTTAACATCTTTATTGGAGTATAATTGCTTTACAGTGGTGTGTTAGTTTCTGCTGTATAACAAAGTGAATCAGCTATATATATATACATACATCCCCATATCTCCTCCCTCTTGTGTCTCCCTCCCACCCTCCCTATCCCACCCCTCTAGGTGGTCACAAAGCACCGAGCTGAGCTCCCTGTGCTATGCAGCTGCTTCCCACTAGCTATCTGTTTTACATTTGGTAGCGTATATATGTCCATGCCACTCTCTCACTTTGCCCCAGCTTACCCTTTCACCTCTCCGTGCCCTCAAGTCCATTCTCTACGTCTGCGCATCTTTATATTCCTGTCCTGCCCCTAGGTTCTTCATAACCATTTTTCTTTTTTTTTTTAGATTCCATATATATGTGTTAGCATACGGTATTTGTTTTTCTCTTTCTGACTTAACTTCATTCTGTATGACAGTCTCTAGGTCCATCCACCTCACAACAAATAACCCAATTTCGTTTCTTTTTATGGCTGAATAATATTCCATTGTATATATGTGCCACATCTTTATCCATTCATCTGTCGATGAACACTTAAGTTGCTTCCATGTCCTGGCTATTGTAAATAGAGCTGCAGTGAACATTGTGGTACGTGACTCTTTTTGAATTACGGTTTTCTCAGGGTATATGCCCAGTAGTGGGATTGCTGGGTTGGGTGGTATGGTAGTTCTATTTTTAGTTTTTTGAGGAACCTCCATACTGTTCCCCATACTGGCTGTATCAATTTACATTCCCACCAACAGTGCAAGAGGGTTTCCTTTTCTCCACACCCTCTCCAGCGTTTATTGTCTGTCGATCTTGTGATGTTGGCCATTCCGACTGGTATGAGGTGATACCTCACTGTAGTTTTGATTTGCATTTCTCTAATGATTAGTGATGTTGAGCGTCCTTTCATGTGTTTGTTGGCAACCTGTATATCTTCTTTGAAGAAATGTCTATTTAGGTCTTCTACCCATTTTTGGATTGGGTTGTTTGTTTTTTTGATATTGAGCTGCATGAGCTGCTTGTATATTTTGGAGATTAATCCTTTGTCAGTTGCTTCATTTGCAAATATTTTCTCGCATTCTGAGGGTTGTCTTTTTGTCTTGTTTATGTTTTCCTTTGCTGTGCAAAAGCTTTTAAGTTTCATTAGGTCCCATTTGTTTATTTTTGGTTTTATTTCCATTTCTCTAGGAGGTGGGTCAAAACAGATCTTGCTGTGGTTTATGTCATGGAGCGTTCTGCCTGTGTTTTCTTCTAAGAGTTTTATAGTGTCTGGCCTTACATTTAGATCTTCAATCCATTTTGAGTTTATTTTTGTGTATGGTGTTCGGGAGTGTTCTAATTTCATTCTTTTACATGTAGCTGTCCAGTTTTCCCAGCACCACTTATTGAAGAGGCTCTCTTTTCTCCATTGTATATCCTTGCCTCCTTTATCAAAGATAAGGTGACCATAGGTGCGTGGGTTTATCTCTGGGCTTTCTATCCTGTTCCATTGATCTATATTTCTGTTTTTGTGCCAGTACCATACTTTCTTGTTTACTGTCGCTCTGTAGTATAGTCTGAAGTCAGGGAGCCTGATTCCTCCAGCTCGGTTTTTCTTTCTCAAGATTGCTTTGGCTATTTGGGGTCTTTTTTGTTTTCATACAAATTGTGAAATTTTTTGTTTTAGTTCTGTGAAAAACGCCATATGTAGTTTGATAGGGATTGCACTGAATCTGTAGACTGCTTTGGGTAGTATAGTCATTTTCACAGTGTTGATTCTTCCAGTCCAAGAACATGGTATAACTCTCCATCTGTTTGTATCATCTTTAGTTTCTTTCTTCAGTGTCTTAGATTTCTGCATACAGATCTTTTGTCTCCTTAGGTAGGTTTATTCCTAGGTATTTTATTCTTTTAATTGCAATGGTAAATGGGAGTGTTTCCTTAATTTCTCTTTCAGATTTTTCATCATTAGTGTACAGAAATGCCAGAGATTTCTGTGTGTTAATTTTGTATCCTGCTACTCTACCAAATTCATTGATTAGCTCTAGTATTTTTCTGATAGCATCTTTAGGATTCTCTATGCATAGTATCATGTCATCTTCAAACAATGACAATTTTACTTCTTCTTTTCCGATTTGGATTCCTTTTATTTCTTTTTCTTCTCTGATTGCTGTGGCTAAAACTTCCAAAACTATGTTGAATAATAGTGGTGAGAGTGGGCAACCTTGTCTTGTTCCTGATCTTAGTGGAAATGGTTTCAGTTTTTCACCATAGAGAATGATGTTGGCTGTGGGTTTGTCATATATGGCCTTTATTGTGTTGAGGTGAGTTCCCTCTCTCCCTACTTTCTGCAGGGTTTTTATCATAAATGGGTGTTGGATTTTGTCGAAAGCATTTTCTGCATCTATTGAGATGATCATATGGTTTTTCTCCTTTAATTTGTTAATATCGTTTATCACATTGATTGATTTGTGTATATTGAAGAATCCTTGCATTCCTGGGATTAACCCCACTTGATCATGGTGTATGATCCTTTTAATGTGCTGTTGGATTCTGTTTGCCAGTATTTTGTTGAGGATTTTTGCATCTATGCTCATCAGTTATACTGGCCTGTAGTTTTCCTATTTTTGTGGCATCTTTGTCTGGTTTTGGTAGCAGGGTGATGGTGGCCTCATGGAATGAGTTTGGGAGTGTTCCTCCCTCTGCTATATTTTGGAAGTGTTTGAGAAGGATAGGTGTTAGCTCTTCTCTAAATGTTTGATAGAATTCGCCTGTGAAGCCATCTGGTCCTGGGCTTTTGTTGGAAGATTTTTAATCATAGTCTCAATTTCAGTGCCTGTGATTGGTCTGTTTATATTTTCTGTTTCTTCCTGGTTCAGTCTTGGAAGGTTTTGCTTTCCTAAGAATTTGTCCATTTCTTCCAGGTTGTCCATTTTATTGGCATATAGTTGCTTGTAGTAATCTCTCATGCTCCTTTGTGTTTCTGCATTGTCAGTTATTACTTCTCCGTTTTCATTTCTAATTCTATTGATTTGAGTCTTCTCCTTTTTTTTCTTGATGAGTCTGGCTAATGGCTTATCAATTTTGTTTATCTTCTTAAAGAACCAGCTTTTAGTTTTATTGATCTTTGCTGTCGTTTCCTTCATTTCTTTTTCATTTATTTCTGATCTGATCTTTATGATTTCTTTCGTTCTACTAACTTTGGGGGGTTTTTGTTCTTTCTCTCATTGCTTTAGGTGTAAGTTTAGGTTCTTTATTTGAGATGTTTCTTGTTTCTGGAAGTAGCATTGCATTGCGATAAACTTCCCTCTGAGAACTGCTTTTGCTGCATCCCATAGGTTTTGGGTCATCATGTTTTCATTGTCATTTGTTCCTAGGTATTTTTTGGTTTCTTCTTTGATTTCTTCAGTGATCTCTTGGTTATTTAGTAGTGTATTGTTTAGCCTCCATGTGTTTGAATTTTTTACAGATTTTTTCCTGTAATTGATATCTAGTCTCATAGTGTTGAGGTCGGAAAAGATACTTGATACGATTTCAATTTTCTTAAATTCACCAAGGCTTGATTTGTGACCCAAGATATGATCTATCCTGGAGAATATTCCATGAGCACTTGCGAAGAAAGTGTAATCTGCTGTTTTTGGATGGAATGTCCTACAAATATCAATTAAGTCCATCTTGTTTAATGTATCATTTAAAGCTTGTGTTTCCTTGTTTATTTTCATTTTGGATCATCTGTCCATCGGTGAAAGTGAGGTGTTAAAGTCCCCGACTATGATTGTGTTACTGTCAATTTCCCCTTTTGTGGCTGTTAGCATTTGCCTTATATATTAAGGTGCTCCTATGTTGGGTGCGTGAATATTTACAATTGTTATATCTTCTTCTTGGATTGATCCCTTGATCATTATGTAGTCTCCGTCTTTGTCTTTTGTAATAGTCTTTATTTTAAAGTCTATTTTGTCTGATATGAGAATTGCTACTCCAGCTTTCTTTTGATTTCCATTTGCATGGAATATCTTTTTCCATCCCCTAATTTTCAGTCTGTATGTGTCCTTAGGTCTGAAATGGGTCTCTTGTAGACAGCATATATATGGGTCTTGTTTTTGTATCCATTCAGCCAGTCTGTGTCTTTTGGTTGGAGCATTTAATCCATTTACATTTAAGGTAGTTATCGATATGTATGTTCCTATTACCATTTTCTTAATTCTTCTGCGTTTGTTATTGTAAGTCTTTTCCTTCTCTTGTGTTTCCTGCCTAGAGAAGTTCCTTTAGCATTTGTTGTAGAGCTGGTTTGGTGGTGCTGAATTCTCTTAGCTTTTGCTTTATCTCTAAAGGTTTTAATTTCTCTGTGGAATCTGGGTGAGATCCTTGCTGGGTAGAGTAATCTTGGTTGTAGGTTTTCCCCTTTCATCAGTTTAAATATGTCCTGCCACTCCCTTCTGGCTTGCAGAGTTTCTGCTGAAAGAGCAGCTGTTATCCTTATGGGGATTCCCTTGTATGTTAATTGTTACTTCTCACTGCTGCTTTTAATATTTTTTCTTTGTTTTTAATTTTGATAGTTTGATTAATATGTGTCTTGGCGTGTTTTTCCTTGGATTATCCTGTATGGGACTGTCTGTGCTTCCTGGACTTGATTGACTATTTCCTTACCCATATTAGGGAAGTTTTCAACTATAATCTCTTCAGATATTTTCTCACTCCCTTCCTTTTTCTCTTCTGCTTCTGGGACCCCTATAATTCGAATGTTGGTGTGTTCAGTGTTGCCTCAGAGGTCTCTAAGACTTTCCTCAATTCTTTTCATTCTTTTTTCTTTATTCTGCTCTGAGGTAGTTATTTCCACTATTTTATCTTCCAGGTCACTTATCCGTTCTTCTGCCTCAGTTATTCTGCTATTGATTTCTTCTAGAGAATTTTAAATTTCATTTGTTGTGTTATATGTCATTGTTTGTTTCCTCTTTAGTTCTTCCAAGTCCTTGTTAAACGTTTCTTGTATTTTCTCCATTCTGTTTCCAAGATTTTGGATCACCTTTACTATCATTACTGTGAATTCTTTTTCAGGTAGACTGCCTATTTCCTCTTCATTTGTTTGGTCTGGTGTGTTTTTATGTTGCTCCTTCATCTGCTGTGTGTTTCTCTGTCTTGTCTTGCTTAATTTACTGTGTTTGGAGTCTCCTTTTCACAGGCTGCAGGTTTGTAGTCCCCATGTTTTTGGTGTCTGACCCCAGTGGCTAAGGTTGGTTCAGTGGGTTGTGCAGGCTTCCTGGTGGAGCAGACTGGTGCCTGTGTTCTGGTGGATGAGGCTGGATCTTGCCTTTCTGGTGGGCAGGACCACGTCCAGTTGTGTGTTTTGGGGTGTCTGTGACCTTACTATGATTTTAGGCAGCCTGTCTGCTAATGGGTGGGGTTGTGTTCCTGTCTTGCTAGTGGTTTGGCATAGGGTGCCCAGCACTGTGGTTTGCTGGGTGAAGCACTGAGTGGAGCTGAGTCTTAGTGTCGAGATGGAGGTCTCTGGGAGAGCTTTCGCTGTTTGATATTACGTGGGGCTGGGAGGCCTCTAGTGGTCCAGTGTCCTGAAATTGGCTCTCCCACCTCAGAGGCTCAGGCCTGACATCCGGCCAGAGCACCAAGACCCTGTCAGCACCCGATCTCGCTGCGGAAGACAGGGCTGGGCCTTGAGAGAGACAGAAGACGTGGAAGTGTGTGGGTGGCCTCTGCAGTCAGAAGTCCTGAGTTCCAGTGCTGACTTTCCTGCTAACGGGTCTTTAGCCTCTGTTTCCTTATCTGCTAGTGTTGGAGGGTCTCCTGCAGAGTCGGCGGTGGCTGTGGCTCACTATGGGGACAAGGACACTGGCAGCAGAAGTCCTGGGAAGTTCTCCTTGACGTGAGCCCTCCCAGAGTCTGCCATTAGCTCCACCAAAGAGCCCCATCCCATGACTCTTTTTGAATTATGATTTTCTCAGGGTATATGCCCAGAAGTGGGATTGCTGGGTCATATGGTAGTTCTAGTTTTAGTTTTTTAAGGAACCTCCATACTGTTCTCTGTAGTGGCTGTATCAGTTTACATTTCCACCAACAGACAATGCAGGGTTTTTTATGGGTTTTTGTTTGTTTGTTTGTTTGCTTTTGCGGTATGCGGGCCTCTCACCGTTGTGGCCTCTCCCGTTGCGGAGCACAGGCTCCGGATGCGCAGGCTCAGCGGCCATGGCTCATGGGCCTAGCCGCTCTGCGGCATGTGGGACCTTCCCGGACCGGGGCACGAACCCGTGTCCCCTGCATCGGCAGGCGGACTCTCAACCACTGCGCCACCAGGGAAGCCCAATGCAGGGTTTTTTAACAGCTAAAATGAAGTGTGGCAATCACAAGTCATCCTGTGCCACCTAATTTCCTCTTTTTTCAATTCTGGTGGTTACTTAGTTTCCAAATACCACTCATAAATAAGAGTCATAATTCTAAGTACCAAAACAGATCGTGCAGATGTAAGAAAACCATTGGAGATTTTTCCATTTAAAAAAAAATTTAGGTCCTCTATTGACACCTTAGATATTACTTAAATAATGAAGAAGATTCTGGCACTTAATAATAGATTGAAGTGTTAATATAGATTGAATAGCCTTCCTAAAAAACCTTTGTAGTTAAACAAAAAGGGAAGACAAGGTTTTACTGAAAATGTGCCAGGTAGGAATGTTTTCTAACCTCGGTGAGACCAAAATTCTAGTAAGTAGACCGGATTATCCCCAGATTAAAACAGTTATGCTATAAAATGTTTCCCAGGTATGGAGTGTGAAATAATTGTAGATGGTAAAAAGTCAAACTTTTTTTAACTGTATTTATTTTAATGTGTTTTAGAGGATAGTAATTAGTACTGTCAGACCCTTGATTTTTCAAATATTTTTACTTAGGTAAACCTTAAATAGATATTTGTTTTAAAGTTATTCAATTCAAAGAAAATTACTGTATAAATAGTACTTCCATGCTGCCCATGCATGTGCCAGAAATTGTGGTGATGCCTAAAAAATTCTGACCGATGCTTAAAGTGGGAGTTTTGCAATAAAGTGTTTAACGCCAAACAGTAAAGTGCTGCTAAAGGGGTACAAAGTACCAAACATAACTTAATGATTTTAAATTTGTTATAGAAACTTGATATTTTCATCTACTATATACAATAGTTTGTCTTTTAAAATAGCAGAAAAGGATTTAGTTATCAACTCCATGGAGCAGGTAGAATTTTCAAATTAATATACATTGCCTTAACATAGTTTGGAAACTACAAATTATAAACCTTGACTGGAGAGATCCAACAATGCATGCTCCTTTTACTTGAAACGTCTCCACAATAATTTGTAGGGATACTATTCTGAAATTATAAATGGTACCTCCCTCCCCCCAAAAAGTAGTTTCATAAACGTAATTTCATCTTAGATACAACCATGGAGGCATAGAATTATTCCTTATATTTAAGTTACCTCTGTACATTCAAACATTCTAGAACATTGGCCTCATAAAGCTGCAGTGACTTTATTTTATAGGTAAGAAAGATTAGATGTAGAGGTTACATGATTTATTATCTAAGATCACAGAGCAAAGAAATTAGGAGTTAGTAACAGAGCCAGGAGTAGAACTCCATTCTCACAACTCTTAATCTTTAATCTAATAGTCTTTCCAGTGTTCCATAATAAATATGATTTTAAAATAAAGTGAGAAATAAAGTCTGGTAAAATTTTATACTGATTTACTCCTCCAAGGTCTATTGTCGATATTTAGTTAAATAAATAAGATTTTAGAAATTAGTTCATCTTTATATTTTATTTGTGTTGTTCAGATAGAGAACATTTAACAAAAACTTCCATTCCTGGTAGAAAACAAAAATATAAATACTACTTCAGTGAGAAATGAAACTCAAACTTTAATCAGACATAAATGCACTAGCAGTATTACATTGTGGTTGGACACCTTTTCACCATATTAGGTGACATTATGGTAATCTTGGCTATTAGTTACCATATGAATTGACTTCCCTTTTCTCCTGCTATAAATTGGGGGAAATGATGCTCTTTTCCCCTTTGAGGAGATATTGAGGTGGTTATGTCATGTACATGTTGCTGTTCGCCAGCGGAGAAGTGCCAGCCTGATAGAGACAGGTTGTAAGGATCAAGCATGTGTGTCAGTTTCAGCTAGATGCTTCACTTGTTTAACAAGCTGTTTCATGCTGTGCAGTACAAATAGTGTTTAAAGTTGCCAGTAATTTATGACTTTGCGATTTTTGCTTCCTTACAGATCAAAGGTCCACCATCAAAACACCAAAGACTCAAGACACAGAAGATGATGAGGGGGCTCAGTGGAATTGTACTGCCTGTACTTTTTTGAACCATCCAGCCTTAATCCGTTGTGAACAGTGTGAGATGCCAAGGCATTTCTGAGCCAAGAGGCCCTATATCTTCCCTAAAACCACATCTGAAGTTCAAGAAACTAGTCTGTCATCAGGGGAAAAGTTTCACTGCTACATAGGATTTTGTCAAATTGAAGGTGTGACAAGATGGTGTTGTGCTAATGTTAAATGTCAGCCCACAGAGCTAATAATACCTCAGTCTAATGTCATGGGCAGTTGAAATTCATCACATGAAGGTAATCTGCTGAAAGACTTGGTTGCCCACTGCCTAACCATGTACAGTGTTACCAATAGCCCATTAAGGATAATTCTCAATATATTAATACCTAGGTGTTCCCAGTACCTTTTCCCCTCATGTCACTACTGAATTTTGACAGGAGGAAGGAATAGAACAATGGCTTTTTTTTTTTTAAAGCTTTCGGTGAAACACTACAAACATGAAGAAAAGGAACAAGGTTTAACTATTTAAAAACTGTTTGCTGCCATATAGTGCCAATGGATAGGGGAAGAACTTCACAAATCTGTGGTACTCTTGGCTTTGTCTTTGTCTTCCCTGAAAACGTCTCCACTCTGTGAAGCCAGCATCTAGGGTCTAAAGATGAAAAGAAAAGCAGCATGCATTGTCTGTACAAACATGGAGTGAGATATCCCAAAGCCTTTCCTACTGTACAGATCTCTCGAGTCTGCTTTAAGTGATTTCTTTTCTTCCTTATTATTTTCTTGTATTTCTATATGTATAGTGTAATAGTCTTTTGTTAACTAATTTTCTTTTTTCCTTTTAGTGATTAAGCACGATCATGTCCCTTTTTAAGCCTTACCTGAGAGAAGCAATGCCTTAAAATAAAAAAAGCATTAATGAAATGAAACTATGCACAAAATAACTTTCCTCTACTTATTCTGTACTTTGCCCTCATGAGTGCCGATGTTCTGTGAAGACATACAGATGCTGCACAGTGAATTGCAGAAAATATTACAAGACTTACGTCTATAGGTCACACTATATACTGACTTTAGCAGTGGGTAACACAACACAGTGTTTTATCTTCCACAGGGAAGCTTAAAACAAAAGATATTTTTAACCCACTGACAGCAACAAGGTTAAGCTTGCTTTATCAGCCTCGTGTCCCACAGAACTCTCACAAGAGATTACTATTGGGAAAGTACAGTTTCAAAACCAGCAACAGCAGCAGTACCTACAGCCCTTTTTTCGGAGAGAAGTTTAAATGCTTTACTGTTGGGGCAATCCGTTTCTAAACCTGACTTGGTGGCAGTATCATGTATATTTATAAAACAAGGCTAGTCATATTTAGGACAACTGAAGAAGAGCTGGAAAAAAGAAAAACAAGCAAACTTGAACACTGAAGCAACCTCAAGCATCTCTTTATTTTGATGATATATTTTTATAAGGAAAATAAATATTCAGATGATCAGAAGTGTATATAACTAAATGAAATCAAGAAAAAGAAATAACAGTATGCATTTTAAAAAACAATTATGGAATTATATATCAGTGCTTAGAATGGGGCTAAGGGAAGTGCTGAAACGTAGCAAAAGATAGGAGGTAATGTAGACTGTCACCCACTGTAAATGTTTGCAAATGAATATTTTTAAATAAACAGGATTATTACAGGTGATTCTATATGAATGTCAAAGCCTTAACTTCCAGGCTTTGCATCTTGTATATGGGAAGAACTATGACAATCCTAGTTAATTAGACAAACTCAAAGCCCTTACATTTGATGCGTTTTGTTTTAAAAATAGGCCTTGTTTTTCAGCTTCATCTGCAGTTCTATGTGAAGATTGATAAATCAGTTTTTACTTGTTTTATTAATAAAACGTAATTTGGATATCTTGAGTTGATGGTTTTGTGATTTAGCTGGGTAAAAACTATCTTTGTAACAGATAAGTTATTTATAAAAATTAAAACACTTCTATTCTAACGTGGATTTTGTGACTTGTTTTTAAAGTCTGTGGGACAGGAGCTAATTTATGCCCCAGCAGAACCTTTGATAGTTAATATAAACCAGAGAAAACTCACTCTCTAGAGTCTTCTCATGACATCATGGCATTCCACTGCATTTCTTGGATTATTTGTATCAATTTCCGCAGGCTTCTTTTTAACTAATGAATGAAAGCAATCATGTTTAAGCTAAGGCAGAAAAATGAATATTGCTTTTCTCAGAGTTTATTATAGCTTTTTCTTTTTTTTCTTTTGGGGTTTTTAAATGTGATTTCTTGGGCCATGTAGCCTGAGTAGTCATTGAGTTAACATTTGCTCTCGTATCATGTGTAAGTGCTGAGGATGGTGGTGCTTCTCTTGAAGAGAACCTTTACATTGAGTTTTCAAAAAATTATGACTCAGTTTTTCTGAGCTTGAAAAGAGCAGAGTGGCCCTTGCTGACCTTGTTATGACATAACTTACAGAAAGCTCTGCCTTGCCCTGACTGGTCTTTTAAACCTAGTAGGACATAAATATTCTTTGCCAGGGAATATGAGGTCTGGATATGTTGGTGGTCTGGAGACTACTTTCAGGAATTATTGCACTAAAATAGAATTGCAGGTACTAAGAGCCTCAGATGGAAAGATGGACTTCGTTTCTCATTGCTGATCATCCTTGGGTGCTGACATGCTTTATATTGAAAGGGGAGGTGGGCAGTTAGCGGTTCATGTAAACTGGACTTCTCAGGAAAACTTTTATTTTTAACAAAATGTTGGCCAGTATCTACTATATAACTAGTATGTTATACAAAGATGCATGTTGTATTGAGAATTTTTGTGGAAAAAATATAAAAATTTATTTTTCTTTTAAAAGTTCCATTTTTTTTAATGACAAGCAGGGCCAAACTACAGTGTAATATTAATTGACTTTATATTGGAGTATTGAAATTGTATATAAACTCATATCTATGATAGCTCAAAACTATATTAGCTATTTAACTTATATTTTAATCAAAGCATGTATAAATAGCAAGGTTAACTGACATTTCATCAGTTTCCTCTATCCCGGTTTAATGTTGATGGGAAATTATAGTGAACAATGATAAGTTTAAGTAAATGGTATGAGATATAATCGTCAGTCTGTGAGTAATTGAAGTTGACCGTGTTGCCTTAGAAAATAATATTAAATGGCACCAAACGCCATTCCAGATTTGATATCTGCGTGCCAGGTATTAGCATAGTTTCCTATATAATATTACAAAATGCTTATATTTCTCCGTGACAAGTGAACGTATTTTTTTTTGATTCTAGTTTTTAGAAACTATAACTGTATCCATTTTACTTGAAGATGAAATGACTTAGGGCTGCATTTTAATTTTTATTGTTTCCATCTGAAAATATAATTAGGCAACTGAGAGAAAAGTCTTCCTCTAAAGAAAGTACAATTTTGTAGCTTTATATTTGTTAAATTGGATTTCCCCCCCCCCCCAATATGTAGTAGGCTGTTTGGTGTTTTTTTGTTGTTGTTCTTGTTGTTTTTTAAGGGAGTGTAGTTAGTCATTAAAAATGCTTGGTAATGCATTGTCTTTGCAACTATAAATTTATTCCTGTATTACAATTTCAAAAATAGAATTGCCATGTTACAGTACAATAGTTCATTAATTTACCTAGTTATTTAAGAAGGTTATGAAAGCAGTTGCATTTTTAATACTGTGCCACCTTATTCCCCAGATACACCCCTCAAATCTTAAGAGTCAGGACAGTTGGGATCCAATTCGGGCATCTCCCTAGATTTACTCTGTAACCCTGGGATAGTCCTTTGCTTTTCTTTCCTTGCCTTGTTAAAGGAAGATAATTATATTAACGTTAAACCCTCCTCACAGAGGTGTTGAGGGGCTTAATGTGGAACTATCTGAGCCAACCTCTTTTCTCTCTAGGAACCGGATTATCCTAAAACTGGGTTATGTTTCTGTATGAATGGGTTTTGAGGCATTTTTCTCAACAGTATTAATGAACAGAATGGTAAGTTTACTATTTATTTCTCTGAATTGGTCTAGGGACATCTCAGTCGATCAGAATTTGGTATTTCAGTCACTGTAATTCTTTCCCTCTTTTAAAGTCAAAAGGTTGATTGCTTTGCAAAGGTTACAAAGCTGACCTGGAGATCAAGTGTGTTTATATTTCTCTTGCATGTCCAGCTCTCTAAAGAATGTACGTTTTATGATGGAGAATAGCAAATTATTTCTCTAGGAAAATAAACACTTTCTTCAAAGGACTTAGTCCAGTGTTTGCACATCTGCATATTTGTTTTAAGCCTAAAATTGACCCAAGGTCCACTTCATTCTAGCCTCTCTTTACAGATCCCCTTCTTTTACCTCTTTCTTCCCCCCCCCCCCTTCTGAGGGCAGAAATACATCCTTCCTCTGATCCCAACTGCATTCGGCCGTCCATATCTGCAGGTTCTACATCTTCGGATTTAAGCAACTGCAGATCAAAAATACTCAGGAAGGGACCTCCCTGGTGGTCCAGTGGTTAAGAATCCTCCTTCCAAAGCCACGGTTCGATCCCTGATCTGGGAACTAAGATCCCACATGCCGCAAGGCAACTAAGCCCACCCGCTGCAACTACTGAGCCCAGGCACTCTGGAGCCCGCGTGCCACAACTAGGGAGAAACCCACGCACCGCCATGAGCCCACGCACAGCAACGAAAGATCCCGCATGCCACAAGGAAGATCCTGTGTGCCGCAACTAAGACCCAACGCAGCCAAATAAATAAATAAATGTTGGGGAAAAAATACTCGGGGGGGAAAAAGATTCCAAAAACTTCCAAAAAGCAAAATTTGCATTTGCTGTGCACCAGCAGCTGTTTACATTGTATTAGGTATTCTAAGTAGTCTAGAGGTCATTTAAAGCATAGCAAATACTACACCTTTTTATACGAGGTACTTGAACAGCCTTGGATTTCGAATATCTTGGGGGCTGTCCTGGAACCAATCCCCCGTGAATACCAAAGGACGACTTGCATAGTAGAACCATTACAACTTACCAATCTACCTTCTAATAATGCTTATTGATCCTCATAGCATAGTGAATAAATACTGTGGTATCTTCAACGTGGCAGTGCTTTCCAGAGAGTTTACAAAGAAAAAAGTTGGGCTTCCCTGGTGGTGCAGTGGTTAAGAATCCGCCTGCCAATGCAGGAGACACGGGTTCGAGCCCTGGTCCAGGAAGATCCCACATGCCGCGGAACAACTAACCCCGTGACTGAGCCTGCGCTCTAGAGCCCGCGAGCTACAACTACTGAAGCCTGCGTGCCACAGCTACTGAAGCCTGCGCGCCTAGAGCCCGTGCTCCACAACAAGAGAAGCCACCGCAATGAGAAGCCTGCACACTACAACGAAGAGTAGCCCCTGCTCGTCGCAACCAGAGAAAAGCCCACGTGCAGCAACAAAGACCCAAAAGCAGCCAAAAATAAGTAAGTAAAATTTAAAAAAAAAAGAGGGCTTCCCTGGTGGCGCAGTGGTTGAGAGTCCGCCTGCCGATGCAGGGGATACGGGTACGTGCCCCGGTCCGGGAAGATCCCACATGCCGAGGAGCGGCTGGGCCCGTGAGCCATGGCCGCTGAGCCTGCGCGTCCGGAGCCTGTGCTCCGCAACTGGGGAGGCCACAGCAGTGGGTGGCCCGCGTACGCAAAAAAAGAAAAAAAAAGAAAAAAGCTCCCTCCCACCTGTGAAACCACCCATTAGTTCCTAGAAGGCTCAGTGCCTTTCGCACTGTGATCTAATTGGTTCTGCCTCTGGCTTCTTCCTCTTACCTTGCACCTGCAGCTAGATTAAAGAGAGAACATCATCTCCATGCTCTCTTCAGAAACCTCTACTGTTTCCCCATTGCTGACTGGGCTTAACTTGTACAATTCTGTCGTCTTTTCAGGATGGTTTGTTACTTTGCAACAGAATACTCTTCCAGCTAAATTGGCCTAATCACTTCCCTGAAGAGATCTTGCACGCCCCACATCACCCCAATGTACTTTTGTCCATCCCATTTCCCCTGTCTCTACTTAAGTTTAACCTTTCAAAGGTTAAACTTGGTGCAACCAAAACTTAACCAGGTCAAGGGTCAAGGTTGTGAGAACTTTCCAAACTGCACCTTCTCATGGCACTTGCTATATTTTCTGCCCACTTGTCATTCATTGCTACTTTGACCTCTCCATTTACATCCTGACAGGGCAGGTATTGTTACACACCCGCTTTGTGTCCTCATGCCCTTATGTACAGCAAGAAGTCAATAATTGGTGATGGTGGTAATGATTCTTGACGACCAAGTTAATTTCTAACATTTAATTCCAAGTTAATCGGTACAGCCATTTTGAACTTGATATGTATTTTCTCATAGGACCAATATCATAAGTGATAGGTTCCCAGGCCAGATCACTAATTAACTGGAATGCTTTGCATTTGAAATACTGAAATAAGGTGCAGTACTATTGGGGTAAGTAAATTAACAATGAAATTAAGTGAAAATGTTTCAAATCTCTTATGTGCGTTTCTGGAAGAGGGTGGAGAATTAGAGAGCTTTGTGGATATTCTGGAAAATTCAGAAATTTGACATTTGAAATTGAGTCTCCTGATTCTGTGACATCTGATTTCACTTTAGAGCTTTAATTTTGCCTTTTTCTTCGATAAAGACGTTTGCGTGGCTTGTTCTTAAACATAACAAGGATCAATTTTTTTTTTAATTCACAATTGAAGCAGAGAAGGACATGAGAGAATATTTTTCCTGAGAAAACTGGTCTAGAGAAGAGGAAAGAAAGAAGAAAGTGAAATGTGAAATAACTCCTCCCCTTTCCCAAGAAGGGGGTGGAAAGACAGGCTTCCGACTAAAGGAACAATAGCAGAGAGCAGGGACTAGGTGTATATTTGTGACTCAGGCATGTATAACCAAGACACTGCCTGTGTGTTGGGCACCATGAAACAAGGTTACATTTTAGTACACGAATTGGCTTGAAGTCATAATGACTATCTTTTGGGGTTTTAATAGAATTATTTCACAAACCCTTTCACTGAAGCGCCAGATTCAGTATCCCAGAGCATAATTACATTACTATCAAATGGTAAAAACACACAGCAAAGTTTTTTAAACTTGTCACTGTATTTCTTTATCAACCACAATCTTACTCTTTTCTACTGTTCACAACCATTAACGTACCATAGTTAAAGGCACTGACGGGCTTCCCTGGTGGCACAGTGGTTGAGAGTCCGCCTGCCAGTGCAGGGGACACGTGTTCGTGCCCCGGTCCGGGAAGATCTCACACGCCGCGCAGCGGCTGGGCCCGTGAGCCATGGCTGCTGAGCCTGCGCGTCTGGAGCCTGTGCTCCGCAACGGGAGGGGCCACAACAGTGAGAGTCCCGCATACTGCCAAAAAAAAAAAAAAAAGGCACTGACTTCACATTACATGAAACAAATGGCCTCCACATTCCAAGACAAATGAAACAAAGAATAAGCAGGACTCGCTGAAAACCTTCGGCCAACTGGCATTTTTTTCCTTTGAGCACATGTGCTCTGACATCTATGTTCGCTACGGTGCAGAAATCTTGAGACCTTGAGTCGTATGAAGCTTTCGTTTTTCAGGGCATTTTTACATAGTCATGAGTCCACAAGTAAAAGGATTTTGTTGCTATATTGAGTCATTGGGTTCTATTTTCTCAGGTTTCTACAAGGATACAGAGGAAAAAATGCCCTTCCGTTCTCAAAGAATACAGTTCAGTAACCCTTCAGCTTTCTTCTCTAGACAGAATAACGACCTTCCGTCTTTCCTCATACACTCTGTTTTCCTTTCCTAAGGCCCCAGCTTCCTCTACCACGCTTTATGAATTATAATTGGACATAGAACCTTTGGCATCTTTATTCGTTCAGAAAATGGGCTTAGGGCTTCCCTGGTGGTGCAGTGGTTAAGAATCTGCCTGCCAATGCAGGGGACACGGGTTCGAGCCCTGGTCCAGGAAGATGCCGTGGAGCAACTAAGCCTGTGCACCACAACTACTAAGCCTGCGCCCTACAGCCCGTGAGCCACAACTACTGAGCCCACGTGGCACAACTACTGAAGCCCACGCTCCTAGAGCCCGTGCTCCGCGACAAGAGAAACCACTGCAATGAGAAGCCCATGCACCACAACGAAGAGCAACCCCTGCTTGCTGCAACTAGAGGAAGCCCGCACACAGCGACGAAGACCCAATGCAGCCAAAACTTAATTAATTAATTAATAATTGATTGATTAAAATAAGAAAGAAAATGGGCTTAATGCTTGTTTTCTGGCACTTGTATGTCCTGTGCTTTTTGCTACACGTTTGGGGCATGTGGGAGGTTTCCTCCTGTGGCGTTTGTCACACAGCTCTCTGCCTATGCTCTTCAGGGTGATTTCATGGACTCAGTTGGCCTTAGAATTGTGCTACCCAGTTACTCGGTTTTTGCTTTTGTTACGTTTTGTTTTCTTAATCCATCAGTGCTTTTACTTCATGGCTACTGACTTCATGCTGTTGTGGGTTTTTTGTTTTGTTTTTTGGGGGGTTTTTTTTGGCTGTGCCACGTGCCCCAACCAAGGATTGAACCCAGGCCACTGCAGTGAAAGCACAGAGTCCTAACCACTTGACTGCCAGGGAATTCCCTATGCTGTTTTTATAGAACCTTTTTTTTTCTAATATTTTAGAGTATTTAAACTTTAATTTCTCTTTCAGTGTTAACCATCCATCCAAAATTCATCCTTTTCTACATACTGAACATTTTCTCAGTAGGTTTGTATGTGACTCACCAGGAGACGAGCAAAATGGGGTGGTGATTCTTAGCCTCAGGACCAACCATGACTCAGTCCTGATAACATCTTGGAACATCTCTACTCGGCATGTCCTCAGACTACACAGTTCACCTGAGAGCCCAAGACCACCTTTCCTGGCTTGATAATGAGATGCCCAGGAGATTATCTACCTCATATTCCACTTCCCTGTTTCTCTTTAAAAGGTAATCACGTTGATCTGACAAGGTTTGCTTCCTCAGCAGATGAATTGGGCACTGCGTAATTTTCAAAATATGATTAACACCTGCTTTTTACTACATTAGGCACTGTTCCAAACGCTTTACAAATATTAACTCATGCGATCCTCATAACAACCCAAAGAGGTAGAGGATAGGATATTCCCATTTACAAAAGAAGAAGTGAAGCAGAGAGGTTAAATAACTCTCCCAAGGTCACACAGCTAATAGGACCAAAATTAAAAACCGAGCAGTCTGACTCCAGTCATGCTTTTAACCACTACAGTGAGCTACCTTCAGGCTCTCCTGAGGGGCTTGCAGATGGATTTTTATTGCTATTTATTCCAAGGTAGCTATAGTAAGTGATCAGCTCTCAGTCTCTGAAATCTTCTTTCCAGGTGGAAAGTGCAGGCTTCTTACTCCTGCGAGTGAGGACAGGGTCTCTTGTTTTGTTCACCACTATATACCTGCTCCCCATGTGGGCCTGGCACATTGAGGTGCATAACAAATTTTAAGTTACCTGACAAATTTGGTGACCTAGTATAACTTTATTTTTCTATCAGTCTCCCCCAAATGCTTCTCAATATCACATTCCTCCCATGGGCCAAGCATTGTGTTAGATGACATGGCAGATACAGTCACCGCCTTAGAGCTTACAAAAGGGAAATCAGTACAGTCAATCCTTGTTATTCTTGGAATTCCATAAAATTTGTGAATTTGTCTACTCACTATAGTCATTCATGGACATGCACAGATCGATGAAAATTTTGAGTTTCCTGACACTCAGGCTCAGGTCAGACAGACAAGGTGAGGACCCTGCCTTTTTGTTTCAGCTCTCCGACTATAAACACCTGTCCTTTTTTTTTTGCGGTACGCGGGCCTCCCACTATTGTGGCCTCCCCCGTTGTGGAGCATAGGCTCCGGATGCGCAGGCTCAGCGGCCATGGCTCACGGGCCCAGCCGCTCCGCGGCATGTGGGATCTTCCCGGACCAGGGCACGAACACGTGTCCCCTGCACTGGCAGGCGGACTCTCAACCACTGCACCACCAGGGAAGCCCAACACCTGTTCTTTTTTATGGTCTATTTAGTGCCATAGTTTTTGCATTTTTGTGCTTTTTATTGGTGATTTTGCTGTTTACGATGACCCCCAAGCATAGTGCTGAAGTGCTGTCTAGTGTTCCTGAGTTCAGGAAGCCTAGGATGTGCCTAAGGAGAAGAGACGGTGTGTCAGGTAAGCCTCGTTCAGGTGTGAGTCATGGTGCTGCCAGGGAGGTCAGAGTCAGTGAGTCAAGAGTACCTATGAAACACACATGGAAACAAGGTCATGTATTGCTTGGTTGATGAAAACGTGGTGACCAGAGGCTCATGGGAACATAACCCTGTATTTCCCTAGGAATGGGAGTTTAGTATTCACTAATACAGTGTTTGTGGAGACTTTATAGGACACAACTACCATAAATAACAAGAATCGACTATAATTATAAGGCAAGTGCTGTACAGGGGGTACAAAGTTCAGTGATGGGAGAGATGACTTCTGATGGTTGAGTCAGAGACAACTTATGAAAGGGAGGCCTTTGAAATGGGACTCATGGTAGGCGGGAATCTGACAGAGGTGGGAAGACATTCCAGGTGTGGGAAACAGTGTGAGCCCCAGTGGAGTCTAGAAGCTACAGGGGCTGTGCAGAGATCTGCAGGGGACCTCGCTTGGCTGAAAGGTGAGGACAGGTTGGGAAGAAAAGACAGGAAAGGTAATTTGGACCATTCTGTGGAGGATGATTGAGAGCGTGCTTAATTTAATAAGGCAATAATGAGCCATGGAAGGTTTGGGGGTAACTTGCCCAAGGAAATGAAAACAGAAGTCCACATAGCAAGTTTACCCATTAGAGCCAAAAACTGTAAACAACCCACATGCCCATCAATAGGTGAAGGGATAAACAGATGCGGTCTATATATACACTGGAGCACTACTCAGGATTAAAAAGGGGCAAATACTGATACAACAACATAGACGAGTCTCACATGCATTCTGCTGAGTGAGAGAAGCCAGCCAGAGGAGCACATTCTGTATGATTTCATTATTGTGAAATTACAGAAACAGCAAAGCTAATCTCTAGTGACAGAAAACAGAGCAGTGGGATAGAATTCACTGAAAAGTGCACAAGGGAACCTTCGGGGTGATGGATGTGTTTACATCTTGATTGTGGCAAAGTTACGTGGGTGTATCCATTTGTCAAAACTCATTTAAAAATGGGGATTTTTGTATGAAAATTATACAATTTATGTGAGTGTACTTCATTGTATTAAAACAGTACGTATTAAAGTAATAAATTTATCTTAAAAGAAACTTTAGGGGAGGAAACATCTGTTTTAATACCTTGGGGGGAAAGCTGAAAGTTCTCACAAACACCCATGAGAAAGACAAATAAGGGGAAAAGCAGAAACACAAAACAAGTTGCCAGCTAGGTGCCCTCTCAGTAGTTATCAGCTATAAGGTGACCTTGTCACATCTGAAGTTAAAGACTCACAGACATCATCCTATGTGGGAATTTTAATTATCTATACTGTCACTAGCTTGTATCTTACTTACAACTACATAGTAGTAGAGTATATATGAATTCCTCTGAAAGCTATCACCACTGTCTATCAGATAACTCCTGGTCAGTTTTCTTCTCAAACCATTGACCGAATTAGTGCTAAGCAAGATGAGGTCAACCTGTGCTGAGGAGCCTCGCGTTGTCATCTGTTCCGGGGGGCTCAGCATGAGATCAGTGACGTGAGGACGCCGTGAAAGTGGCCGGGGGAACTCTGCCACATGTGCACCAAGATCAGAGCCGTCCTAGGACTTTGAGCCCTCAGGTCCTTCCAGAGGATCATTCTTTGTGAGGGAGGGAAGAGCTGCCTCGTCCTGGCGGTGCTCACTCCCATGCAGCCACCGCTGGATGTTGCATAAAGGGACACAGCATCAGCATCCCAAGGACGCAGCCTCTGGCCTTCTGGCAGCTTGAATTCTGCAGAACAAACAGATGCTCTTCAGGGAGCGACCCATGTTTAGCTTTCCCCATTCTGACTGCCTTTTTCTTAAACTATTTGTTTAATTCTAGTAATTCTCTTGTATATAAAATTAACATCTCTGGTTACACTCACTATGTAACATTTTATGCTGACAAATCCCGAACTGTCAGGTGCTTCTGCTTTCCAGAGTTAAACCTTGATTTAGAAATTTCATTTCTTTTTCATTCATTCAAAAAATGCAGTCCTACGTGCCAAGCACTCTTCTGGTTCTGGGGACACAGACTCGGCGTTACAGTTACCACTGTGCCCGCCTGTCCCCCGGGATCTCTCACAGCCCTGGACTGCCTCTCACGTGCCTTCTCTGTATGTTGCCCAGTTGCTTTGAGAGTGGTCTTGTCATATTTTGGTTTCAGGTTCTCCCATTAGTAGCATGTGCTCAAATTCAAGAGAATACATTTCTAGTAGTTTTGGGGGTTTGGGGGGTTTTTCTGTTTTGTTTTGTTCTGGCTGAGCCTCAGGGCATGCGGGATCTTAGTTCCCCAAGGAGGGATCGAACCCACGCCCCCTGCAGTGGAAGCAAGGAGTCTTAACCACTGGACACCAGGGAAGTCCCGAGAATACATTTCTAAATGAGAGCAACCATTTCTTTTACTGAAGAACGATTAAACTGTGATACTTTCCTGGCTTCTGCTTCTGTGATATAACGGAGAACCTCACTTGTCAAGACGTGTTGCAAAATGCTCCAAACATTAGCTGTTAGTCTCTTCAGAGCGGGTCTTGGTTGTCATATTGTTGGGGCGGGTGGAGAGGAAAACGGGCAAGTGAACAGCTCTGGGGTCACTGCTCCCGAAAGGCTGGAAAGTGTCGCTCTGACCGTGCACTCGTTTGTCTCTTCATGTGCGGTCTGCCCAGCAGCAGCTGACTTTAAGTTGGATGGATTCCTAAATCTCACATCGTTTTTTGTTCACTCCTCACGTCTTTAAATGTCTTCTTTAATAAGGAAGGGAGAGTGGACGGTATCTCAGAAAGATGATGCCCTTCCCCCCTAACCGCCGTGCTGGGGAGGACACAGCACACGTGTGGCTTCTCCCCTTGGGCTCCCCTTTCTCGCTTTCTGAGCACTTCGTGAGGACGTCTTCCATCAGCTGAGCCCTGTGTGGCACGGCTCCTAACTGCTGAGCAAACAGAATGCAAGTCAAGCAGAAGAAAAGCACGAATACACACAGAGACATAATTACACGGGAACGTTTTTAAGTTTAAAACATTGCTCACTCGGAAAAAACTTTAGAGAGAGGAGTTTAAGCTGTTTTCAGTTTTCCCTTCAGAAATATTTTCTGACAGGGCTGATATTTCCATAGTTCAAAAGAAACCTTTGGAGCAGAGGATTAAAGTTTTGATTAATCCCAAAAGACAGTACAAACGTGGTAGCAGCCTTCAAAAGCACCTATGATGCTGATCATAGGAAACGGATATCAAGCAGAGGAAGCAAAGACTCCACGGAGGGGTCTGGACGCGAGCAGAGCAGCCAGCATCCAGGACCTCGATGCTGTCACTTCCAACTCCATCTCAGAAGGGGCTGTTTGAAAATCCACGTGAAGCCGTCACCTCTACTGCCTGAGAACAAAGTCCTTCCCACAGTGGGCCTTCACCCACCGCCTGTGTTGGCCGGGTTAGGGCATTTATCCTTGAGTAAGTCCCATCCCTACCCCTCTTCACAAATCATTCACGGGAAAAACACAGCAGCCGCCACAACGTGAGCACAAGTTTAGTTCACGGCTCATCAAGAGAAACAGCAACAGAGCCAGGGGAGACAGGAGAGCCCCCAAGAGGGACTTCTACTCCGGCGGCCCCTCAATGCCTGGCTTCACGCTGTTCCCAATCCACACTGATTCCTTCAGCGATCTGGAGCAAATTAAAAAAAATTAAAACAATATGCTGCATTTTCATAGCTGATTTTGTTTTAAAGGCTGCCTTTTGTTCTAAACATTTTTAAACTTCTTTGTAGACCCTTAACCCCTTGAGAAATGTCCCAGCAGTAGAGCTTTTAAATCCAAAAAGCCTCCCTACGGGACTTTCCTGGTGGCGCAGTGGTTACGAATACGCCTGCCAGTGCAGGAGATACGGGTTCGGGCCCTGGTCCAGGAAGATCCCACATGCCGCGGAGCAACTGAGCCCGTGAACCACAACTACTGAGCCTGCACTCTAGAGCCCGTGCTCTGCAACAGGAGAAGCCGCAGCTCGCCGCGACTAGAGAAAAGCCCGCGTGCAACAACGAAGACCCAACGCAGCAAAAAATAAATTAATTAATTTTTTTAAAAGAGTTTTTTTAGGGCTTCCCTGGTGGCGCAGTGGTTGAGAGTCCGCCTGCCGATGCAGGGGACACGGGTTCGTGTCCCGGTCCGGGAAGATCCCACATGCCGCGGAGCGGCTGGGCCCGTGAGCCATGGCCGCTGAGCCTGCGCGTCCGGAGCCTGTGCTCCGCCACGGGAGAGGCCACAACAGTGAGAGGCCCGCGTACCGCAAAAAAAAAAAAGTTTTTTTAAAGAGCCTCTGTGAGTTCACACCCTCCAAGAAGCCGACCCGAGGCGAAGCGAGATTAGAGATGCACAAGAGATGGGGGCGGGGAGGGCGGCAGAGCTCGGCGTGGCCTGAGCCCTGGGAAGCGGGGAGGAAGGACTGGGCACACAGACTCGGGCCGCAGCACAGATCTAAGGAAGTTCCAGCCGGGGCGGTGGGGAGCCCTGAGCAGTGGCGGCCTGTCAGAAGCACCCATGCCTTCAGGTCCTGGTACCCGCTGGGCTCCGTCAGTGGCTGGAAACTGCCTCAGCGCAGATGCGCCGACGGATCCGCCGGGACAGCGGCTGGGGCCTCGGTCTCAGCGGGACGTCTGGGCAGCTCACGTTCACGGCTGTCGCAGTTCAGCCACGCGCCTCACGGACCTACTTTACCTCTTCACGTGGGTCTGGGGAGCAGCGCCCCCACAGTTTCCGTGGGCCTCTTGCTAAGGAGGGAGGCTGGTGGACACACTCCCGCTCCTGTCTCTGCAGTTGATCTGGGGCCACAATGGAGACTCACCCCCTCCCTCTTCCACTACCAGTTCCCAGTTCCCCTCAGCCTTCCCCTCAGCAGGTCTTTGGTGTGTCCCTGGTGTAACCCAAGCCTCCTGGCCTGAGGGCTCGGAGGCCCGGCAACCACAGGCTGCACAGCCCAGGGGCTGCCAGGGTCTACGAAGATCCACGCTGAGGCGGGAAGCAGGAGGTGACCACAGGGGTCACCCGGGCCCCACACACACTCCTCCCGGCCCCCAGGATCGTGATCGTGACCCCTCACGTGCTGGGCACTGGACACAAGGGCGAAGGTGCCACAGCAGTACTCGTAGTTCAGTGGGACTTGCTGTGCACTCTAGCAAGAATGCACCCCCTTCCTGGGCTGGGACCTGCAACCCTGCAGGGCCCAAAGTTGGGGAGGGAGAAGCACACAGTCCCCCAGTGGGTCATCGGTGCTCATGGTAAGCGGAACCACTTGTGTTCCACCACTTGTTTCCTAGCCCCATGGACTCTTACTGGGGACACAGTCCCACAACAGAGATTTCTGACTCCATGCCCGAACTGCTCTCCGAAGGGTGGCACCTCTCCTTTTCCGAACGTTACTGCTAAGCTGGGGCTGCAGCTGGGCTGTTAGCCACTTCAGTGCTCCACGAGGCCAGCGTTCCCGGCCGCTGCAGTGTGCAACATGACCAACAGATCTCATGATCGAGGACACGCTCCTGCACCTCGTTCACTGTGAAGAGCATCCCCTGGCCTCACAGTGTGCTGTGTGGGATTCTGTGCCCATGGGTAAGGCGTTCAGGAGGCCCCCAGATAGTAGTGCTGGCTGAAGCTCTGTGGGCAGGAAAGGCAAACCCACACCAAGAATAGGCATCTACTCTGATGAGGAAGAACTGAGCAGAACAGGGGGGGCCAAGTGTAGCTGACGTGCTCCCAAGAGGTTGGTGGTTGTCCTTTGAGGAAGACTACATATCAGGGGCTCAGCATTGGCCCTCAGGGGCCTGAAGTAGAGGGAGTGGACTTAGAGTCCACGTTAGGTATGTATTAATACGTAGCCTCCTTCATTGTCACCATGGCCGCTCCATTTGCGCACCCATCATGCCAGTTCCAGGGGGTCAATAACAAAGTTTGACCGATGTCAACTGGCTAAGTCATTTTGTCTACTTGGTTGTTCAGTGCCTTTTCCATAGTGATGCTTTCTGATGGACATAATGTATGATAACTTCTCATCTCATGCCCCGCCCTGTATGTCCATCACATGGTCTAACCCCAACCTCCTTGTCTCCCATCTTCCAATCCTTTTTATTTCAAGCCCCTGATCAGACATCCAGGCATTGGCCACTGCCCAGGGTGATGTATAGTCTCACCTTAGGCCGTTTCTCCTTCCACTTAAAGTGGGAGGCCACAGCTCACACTTCCACTCCTTGGGAAGATTTTCCCTCTCCACTGTCTTTCAAGGCACCCCTGAGTGTAGCTGTAATGCAGCCACCATATGTTTGCAGCTTGTACCCACATACTGATGAACCCATCCATTAACCAAGATTGGGTTTTTTCCTCCTGGTCATATAGGACCCCCCTTAAGGCCATAAGTGTGAGCTGGGGAAATGACACTGGTGATGGTGTGGGTTCCGGCTACCTGCTCATGCAGCCCACCTGTGCCATCTGGCCCTGCGTAGGCTTAATTCTGGATGGACCATTTCCACCTTACAATGGACTGATGGTGGGTCCATTCAACTTTATGACTTGATGAGTCATATGAAAGGACCCATAATGGACAGTCCTGCATGGTCACTTGGCACCCCATGATCAAGGCCCAGTAACATACCAGGAACTATTTCCCAAAAGAACTGGATAGCACGGCCTTGTTCCAAATTTCGAGGGTCTGTGCTGTGATCCTCCCGCTCGAGGGGTCTCCATAAGCTCTACCCTGCATCTTCTTTCACCACTGACACCTTCAACACCATGGGGTCTGATGGATACTATGGGGCAAGCAGCCTGGGCCGGCTACAAAACTGTTTCCTGCTCCCAACCCCACGCAAAGCTGACAAACTTTCATGTCACCGGGTATATGGGCTGGAGGTGTGGAATGTGTTGCTACTAGGAGCCAAAGAGGCCCATCAGGTACTGAGTTTTCTTCTCTGAGATGGACAATGCATTTGTCTTTTATTTTGAAGGAGACATCTGGGCATGCCCCTGACCACTGGACCTCTGAAAACATCACTGAAGTGGTTGGTCCCTAAATCTTCACAGGGTTTATCTCCCACCTCTAGTGAGCGTATGTCTTACCAAGGCCTCTGCTTCCTAGTCACCTCTTGCTCTTCTGTGTGATCAGCATATCATCAGTGTGACTGATGGGTCAGTGTGATGTTCCCTGGGCAGTTCAGGCAATCCAGCTCTCTTTGGACTAGATCGTGACAGAAGACAGGAGAGTTAACATAGCCCCGAGGCAAAACTGCAAATGAATTTGTTGTCCATCCAACATGAATGCACTGTTTCTCGTCTTCTTTTCTAATTGGAATAGAAAAGAATGCATTTGTCATAGCCTCCAAATGCCTGGGTATTGTCCTTTCTGTATACAGTCACCTGAGTAACCGGCCACAGGTCCCTCCAGGGAGAGGCTGGGGGATCATCACAGTACGCACTTGCCACGGTGTCACAGGGTCCTTCTTCCTAAGGACGTGGCCACTCATCAGTTAATGGGTTCCAGTCCTGAAAATAGACTCTGGTCCAGAAACTGAGGAAAGGATCATGACTTTATTGGGGTGAGTTCCCTGGGCTTTCCGCTCTTCCAGTCTTGCCTTTCTCTGGCTGTAGATGTTAAGCAGTGCCCCTGCTAGCTCCCCAGCTACTTGACCTCAAGGGTAACCATGCTCTAATGACCATCCCCGTGATTCTTGCTGGTCAAGCCCCCTCTCATCTTGCTGTAAAATCATTGTAGCCTCCAGTTCCTGGTAGCTAAGCATTGCCACCCAGCTTTACTACTTCATGGGGGTGGGAAAGGGATATTAACGAGCCCTGCTCTGTGCCATCCCTTTTACCATCAACCCTGGGCTGCAGCAGAAAGCCACCGCCGAACTTCCTGGTGATGCTGGGTCCCTCTCCCCCATGTGCTCCTGATGGCCCCGTCTGGAAACTCTTTGGGGGTCTTTGGCCTCACATAGGATAAGCTTTCGAGTGTGGCCATTCCCCTCAGTCTCTGTTCCTTCCTTCACCATCTGTTAGGGCAACTCAGGCCTTTTCACCTCACCCAGTGTTGGCTGCCACACTTCAGGCTTCTAACGGCCACCTCAGCAGGAGTCTGCCCCTCCTCTGGAGGCCTTGCCAGGGTGTTAAACCCCACATCTGATAAAGTGCCCCAAATCGATGCACTCCTGCTTATCCAATCTTATATTCTAGCCTCTTTGAGGAGGCCCCTCAAAATCCAATCCCAGACAGACTCCCCTGGCTCCTGCCCACACATGCTTGCTGATTCTCCCAATACCTCTGGAATATAATCATTTTCCTCCCTGATCAGGAACAGTCTATGTCCAACCAAACTATGCTGGAATTGAACCCGAGTTGTCAGCCTGGCGGCCAGGAGAGGAGATGAGGGCAGCTCCTGAGGGGACTCCTGCCACCCTGCAGGACCGTGGCCTCTGCAGTGTCTTTCCAGCACAGGGAAGGGCCATCTTACTGGGGAGGGGCCACTTCCACAAGCTCTGAGGGCTTGGGAGAGGGGGGAGCAGGGGGGTCTGCAGAGCCAACATCCTCAGAGGCATCCATCCAGATGCCCCCATCACATGCTCATGGGTCATGTTTTCCCAGCCAAGGCAAAGACCTTAGCAGCCTGACAGACCTGCCCTGACGGAGGATTTAAACATCTCTGAAGTTCTGAGTCTATCAGGTCCTCAATCCACTCTTCAGCTGTGTCAGTTCTACTGCAGGAGATAAAAGCCTCTTTACCAAGAGGCCTCACGCCCAGGCTTTAACTGCTCATTAAGGGCATAATAATAGTGATACGTATTTATTATCCCTCTGCGGGGCCTTAAGGCATCTTAGCAGTTACCAAAATCTCCACTCCTGTAGACATTGTTTTCCCATCTCACGTTGGAAGGATAATTTCCACCACCAGGACCTTTTTCTTGGAACGCCACTGATGAAATCTTTAGTGACGGGGCTGCCACGGAGTGTCAGGGGCCCACATACCACTCAGCACGGTGCCCTCCTCGCCCTGGGCAGTAAGCCAGCCAGTCCTCAGCCCCATCTCGTTTCCTGGGACCCCTCCCAGCACCACTTGTGTTGCTTCAGCTTCCCACTGAAGTGGATACCAAGATGGGTTAGATGTGTGAGCTGTGCTGGGGAAACACCAGGGTAAAGGAGAAAGGAGCGATGCAGACCTCACCGTGTGTGTGTGTGTGTGTGTGTGTGTGTGAGAGAGAGAGAGAGAGAGAGAGAGAGAGAGTAGGAAGGAGGTTGGAGTGAGGAAGGTGGAGAGCTCAGGCTGCAGGTGACTCTATGGCAGCTGCACCAGGCCAAGGGAGTGCTTGAAGGAATTTGCCCACCAAGGAGCTCAGATCCCTCAGCAAGGGGTCTGAGCGAGCGCTGCCCTGTGCCCCGCCCTGTGTCATTCGCTGGGGCAGCTCGTGGGAAAAGTGGCCTCAGCACAGACGCAGCGGGGGAATCCAGAGAGAAAAGCTGGGTCTGTCCGTCAGCCCAGCCGTCAGCCCGCAGAGAGAGCTCGGAGGGCTGCGTCCCCGCGGCTGTCACAGCAAAAGCCCCTCCCCCCACCGTGGGCGCCCAGGATGACAACTCCCAGGGAAGTCCCCACGGCTCCCGGCTCCCGGACGGGACCTCCTCCCGGCGAGCGGGGAGCAAGGCCATTCCCAAAGGAGCCGGCCGACTGCGGTAAGTCAGAGAAAGACAAGTGCCAGACAATCCCACTTAACGGGTGGAATCTGAAAAAGCCGAACTCAGAAACAGGGTAGAATGTGGTTGCCCAGCCGCGCAGGTGGGAAATGCGGAGATGTCGGTCGAAGGGCACAAACTTCCAGCTAATAAGACGGATACGTTCTGGGGCTCTATGCACAGCATGGTGACCGAAGCTTACAATACTGTGTTATATACCTGAAAGGTGCCAAAGGAGAAGATCCTAAATGTTCTCACCACACACACACACACACACACACACACACACACACACACACACACACAGTAAACAGGTGAGATGATGGGGGTGTTAATTAACCCTATTGTGGTACTCACTTCACAATACACTCAGATCGAATCATCACCTTGTGCACCTTAAACTTACACAATGTTATAGTTATCTCAGTAAACCTGGTCGGGGGGGAAACCTGAGCAGGTCAGCAAAGCCACACTTTTTCAGGCTCTCTTGGTCCAGTATTAATAATGCAGTACCACGCTTTGGGTTTTTTCTCTTAGGAAGGCTCAAGAGCACATGAGATTTAATTACACTCTGAGAAAGGCCTTCATTAGGCGGAAGGGAGTCCGGAGATGTTTAACCACACACAGTAGTGAGGGCCTCAGACAGCTCTGGTGCAAGCGTTCGTCATTGTATGCGTTTTTCTTTCTCTTTTCTTTTTTTTGTTTTTGGCCGTGCCTCATGGCTTGCGGGATCTTAGTTCCCCAACCAGGGATCAAACCCGGGCCCTCGGCAGTGAAAAGTGCAGAGTCCTAATCACTGGACCGCCAGGGAATTCTCTATATGCATTTTTAAATCTCATGACAGCTTGCATCCTTGATATATATAGAAACTGTATCTTATCCTCCCAAGTCTTACCCGTTTTTATCCAACAGGGGCTTGAGGAGATGGGGCAGACGTGGCAGGAGGTGAATGAGGGAAGGGAGAGTGGAAAGATCTAGCACCTGTGCATCCAGCATCTTGTCTTCACGACAATGAGACCACTGGGGTCCCGGGACCCAAGAGGCTGCTGGGAGCACGTTGATCAGGCTCACGGGGCTTCCCTGAAGGGACTCTGAAGCCCTACATTCTTCTGGGCTTGCAGAGTTTCAGGAGTTGGGAGAGGAGGTCGGCCACGAGTGGAGAAAACTGTGCCTCAGATGCCCTGAGGCAGGAGAGAGCCTGGCACATCTGAGGGACTAAGAAAAGTCCAGGCAGCTGGTGTCCAGAGAGATGAAGGGGCATGGCCGGAACGGAGGCCGCAGTGGGTGGTGCAGGTCTGAGGCCACCTTATGAGTCTTCGGCTTTGAGAAGCAGGGGGTTGTTAAACAGAGTGGATGCCTGGTCAGGGCTGCCTTTTCTAGAAGCTTTTGCTCTGGCAGCAAGTGCAGAGAATAGACTGGAGAGGGCAGGAGGCTCCTGTGGGGGCAAAGGTCATGAGCAGGCAACTCACAGACGAGGAAATGCACAAGGGAAGTGACACTAAGCCTCCCTTGTAAACAGGAAAGTGCAAATCAAAACCGCAGTACAATGTGATTCACACCCATCAAGTCAGCAGCAGTGGAGAAGCTGTCAGTACATTTTTGGTGAGAATGTAGGAAAACAAGCCCTCAAACCTTGCAAAAGGACAATTTAGCAGAATCTAATGAGGTTGCAGATGTGTTCTGTCAGCAATTCTACTTGTAGGGAGGTGCCCTGTGGACACCATCTGCATGTGAGAGAAGGTGAGTGTAAGAACATTTATTAAAACATGGTTTGTAATGCAAAAAGGGCGGGGCAGTAACTTAATGTCCACCAATACGGGAACAGATGTGTAAGTTCATACCGTGGAATCTATACAGCAATTAGAATGAACTGGAGCCACACGTGCTAACAGAGCTACATCTCAAAATATAATGTTAAGTGAAAAAACCAAGTTGCAGGCAGAAGGATTATGTGGCATTTGGTATCACTTATATAACACTTTAAATGCATCATACCCTGTATTTGCAGACTTATATGTATGTTGGAAGTATAAAAATAGAAGGGAGGCCACCAGCTGTAGAACACTGGTTACCCCTGGGGAGAGAAGATGGGTGACAGGATTTAGAGTCATAAAGAGAGTTTCAACTATATCTCGTATTCTCATTCTTTTAAAAATGTGATGCATTTAATGGCTAATGTTAGCATTTATTAAGTCTGAGTAGTAGGTTGCATAGTTGTATAACATAACTTTTTTTTTTTTTTATTCATTTATTTTTGGCTGCGTTGGGTCTTTGTTGCTGCACGCCAGCTTTCTCTAGTTGCAGCCAGCATGGGCTTCTCTTGTTGCAGAGCATGGGCTCTAGGCCCATGCTTCAGTAGTTGTGGAGTGCGGGCTCTGTAGCTCCGCAGCATGTGGGATCTTGCCGGACCATGTCTTGAGCCCGTGTCCCCTGCATTGGCAGGCGGATTCTCAACCACTGCGCCACCAGGGAAGTCCCAACATAACATTTTATATGTTGAAAATTCTTTAGGAAAGTTGGGGCGGGGGGAATGATTCAAGTAATCCAGGAGAAAATTCACAGGAACAATCACAGTGGAGATGAAGAGAGGGCAGGTAGGAAGCAGAATGGACTGGCTACGTGATAGTATAATGTGGAGAAGAAAGTGGGTCAAGGATGTCCCCCAGCCTCTGGCAGAGGCAGCCAGGTAGACAGTGGAGAGCACGGAAAGAGGCGGGTGTGCAGGGAGAGCAGATGGCTGAGCAGGGAACACAGATAAAGGGGATTTGGGGGGAGAGTCATGACATCAGATGTGAGTGTGCTGAGTCCCAGGCACCAGTGAGTCATCCAAATAGAGCTGTCAGGGGGCGGTTGAAGCCCAAGGTGTGTTCTAGGCTGGAAAGGCAGCTACGTGTCAGTGACGATCAAGCCCAGAGTAAGATTGCCAACAGAAGGGCTGTCGAGTGAGAAAAGGACAGTCTGACCGGTACACCTGCCCATCACGGTCAGGCAGAGGAGAAGGGGGGGTGGTGGTGGTAATGAAGTGCAGGGTCCCCTGCATTACTGATGACGGGGTAGATCTGCACGCCTTCTTGGAAAGCAGTTGGGCAATAGGCGTCAGAGACCTTAACCCATGTGTTACTTTGCTTGTGCCTCTAGTAATTCTACTTGGTATAAATTCTGGAATGGTGAAAGAGCTTCATGCCAAACATATTTATATGCATAATAGCAAAAGAGAGGAATAAATAATGTGCAATAAATTAAGTAAATTATAGTCTCTCCACTGCAAAAAATATGTAGTTCTAACAGATGATGTTTACAAAGTTTATAATAAGAGGAAGAAATGCTCATGTTACAATATTATAGGAAAGAACCAGGATTTTAAATTATATCTGGAGAATGATCTCAACTGTGCATCTGCAAACAAACAACAGCAACAGAAACTTATATATTAAAAGCGTATGAGAAGGAAATACACCAAAATGTTACGTGGTTGATTTGATTTTTTTTCCTCGTCATTTTTCTGTATCTCCTGTGTCTTCTCTAATGAATATGTATCTCCTTAACAGTGGAATACACATACACATTATTTTCCCAAGAAGAGTTGGTGTTAAGGAGTTGCACTCAACGTGTGGATGTCTGCATTGTCTGGTAAAGTGAGGTGGGGCACAATCCCCCTGCTTATGAGAAGGAACACGAAACAGAAGAACCTGCGGTGGTGGCTGCTCCGCTGTCATGTGACTTTTCACTGCATCATGGTTTGGGTTCAGCTGCCTTTTTATATTTCCCCAGGAAAAGCAATAGTCTTTATCGCATTTCCCGAAGAGCCCATTCAAGGGAATAGAACACAGGAGATAAACCCCGAGCAGCATCACAGATTGGCCAGCACCAGGCACGCAGCTGGACTTTGTGCAGGACAGCAGCCATGAGCCACGTGTGGCTATTTAAATTTATAATTAAATTAAGCAAATTAAGTAAAATTTAAAGTTCACCTCCTCAGTCACACTAGCCACATTTCAAATGCTCAATAGTCACACATGGGTGGTAACTACTCTCTTAGAGCAGAACATTTCCATGACCACAGAAACTTCTACTGGTCCACACTAATGGAGAAAATTAACGGGCTTTTCCCATATGCAAAGACAGCTCAACATCAATAAATTATCAAAGAAATGCACATTAACAGATGAAAGGGGAAAACTGAATCATCTCAGTAGATGCAAACAAAGTATTCAGGGAATTCAAGATTTATTCATACAAAAATAAATACACCAAGAAGAGACTATGGGAAAATGGAAAGAAAAAAGAATTCATTTATAATAATAATAAAGACCACAAGGTATCCAGGAATAATTTCAATAACATATGCACCCACACCTTTGCAGAGAAAATTGCAAATTATTACTAAAGGAAATAAAAGACAACCTAAATAAATCTAGATATATGCCATGTTCCTAAATGGAAAGATTCAGTATTATAAAGATGTCAATTCTCCATGAACTGATCTATACATCTATAAATTCAAAGCAATTCTAATAAAATTTCCAGTAAGGATTTTTGTGGGACTTGACAACCTGATCTGAACATTTATCCAGAACAATTAAGGACCAGAGATAGCTAAGACAGTCCTGAAGAAAAAAGAAAAAATGAGAAAAGAGACTTGCCCTACCATTTATTCATTCATTCATTCAACAAATACTTATTGAACACCTACTATGTGCTATAGCTTTAGATGCTGGGAATATGATAGTTAACAAAAAGGTCACTGATCCCTGCCCTTGTAGAGCTTAGTAACATTCCAAATGTCAAGGCTTGCTCTAAAGCTGTAATGATGGAGATGGTGTGTATGGGCACAGGCGCAGACAAACAGAATAGAGAGCCCAGAAACAGAAACTTGACATGGAATGTGGTTTGATAGAGGAAAAGGACATCCACATGGAGAAAAAAATTCCTCACCACATACAAAAACCAATTATAGGTGGATTAAAGACTTAAAGTGAAATGTAAATTTTTTTTAATTTTAGAAGAAAATGTAGAAAGATATTTTTTGACCTTGGGGTAGGGAAATATTTCTTATAAGATGTGGAAATGTTGATAAATTTGACTACATAAAAATTTACAACTTTTGTCCGACAGAAGTCCCTAGAGTTGAAATAAGCCACAGATTGGGAGAAGGTATTTCCAAAGCATGTAACTGAAAAAGAATAATTATCCAGTACATATAAGAGACTGCTACACATCAATAGGAAAAGACAGTACTTTAGAAGATGAGCAAAGAATATGAATAGGCAATTTACAGAAGAGGAAATGCAAAAAGCCAATAAACACCGAAAGATAGAAGTTAGGAAAATGCAAATTAAAACAACAAAATAACTACACAAATCTGATCGGCAAAGAAAGGAACAAAATTAAAGAAAATAATATGGCCAAAGAAGAAGTCTAAGGCTTCCCTGGTGATGCAGTGGTTAAAACTCTGCCTGCCAATTCAGGGAACATGGGTTCAAGCCCTGGTTCAGGAAGACCCCACATGCCGCGGAGCAACTGAGCCCGTGCACCACAACTACTGAGCCTGCGCTCTAGAGCCCACAAGCCACAACTACTGAGCCCACGCGCTGCAACTACTGAAGCCTGTGCACCTAGATCCCGTGCTCTGCAACAAGAGACGCCACCGCAATGAGAAGCCCATGCACTGCAACGAAGAGCAGCCCCCGCTCACCGCAACTAGAGAAAGCCTGCGTGCAGCAACGAAGACCCAATGCAGCCAAAAAGTATTTAATTAATTTAAAAAAAACAACACATGGTTTCATTAAAAAAAAAAAAAGTCTACACACCACTGGTAAGAGTGTAAATTGATTCAACCACACAAGGCACGATAAAGCAAAAGTTGAGAATTGAAATACACGTGCCCACGGCCTTTGCAATTCCACTCTTCGAGGGAGAAGCTGTCTTGCACGTGAGCACAAAGAGACCTGTGTAAGAATAATCATTGCACAGAAAGTAGTTAGTAGTTGCCTGGCTGGCCTGGGACTGGAAATTAATGGGGCCTTACTGGGATGATAGTGAAATGTTTGAAACCTGGATTGTGGAAATGGTTGCACAACTTGGTAAATTTACTAACAATCATTAAATTGTATACTTAAAGTGGATAAACTATATGGTATGCAAGTTACACTCGAATAAAGTTGTTTTAAAATTGTCATTCCAGCCTTATCTGCAATGAGTAAAAAATTGAAAACAGCCAATAATTTTACAAATTGATTGCTGTAGAGATTCACTTGAATACAATAAAGTGATCCAAGTAAATAAGCCAGAGCTACTTATATCGATATGAATAAACCTCCAAAATGAAAAATAATGGTTGAGGTAGTAAAAGCAACTTGCAAAACAATACACATAGCGCGAATGGTAACATTTACCTAAAAATTGAAAACACCCAGAACGATACTATATAATCTTTATGAGTACAATAAATACAGTGATGGCATAGAAATACACAGGAATGAAAAACACCAAATTCAAGACAGTATTGTCTCTGGAGAGCCAGCAATGGAGCTTCAACTGTATCAGCAATGTTTCATTTCTTTAAAACAAACACTGAAACAAACATGGCAAGATGTTACAGTTCAACTCAAATGTTTCTCATAATAGTCTCCGCAATTTTCTGTATATTCAAACTAGTTTACTATGAATTTAAAAATACAAGGTAAAAATATATTTTATTTGCCTTTCCTGATGTTCGTGATACCCACAGCTCTTACATCTTCCACAAACAAGGAGCTGTAACTGCCAGTGCGCAAGTGTGGTGAGCTTTACCTATATTCTGTAAACACCGTCCACTGTTTACTGGTTGCTGGCCTCAGGCCGGGCACTGCTAGATGGTTAAAGCTGGAGCACTGTCAAGCGCCTGGAGTCCAGGTCAATACAAGTTGTGTGCAACAGGGACACCTAATGGTCAGAGAAGGTACTTACCTGCGCTCTTGGGTCTGAAGGACTGGGTAGCAACAGGCCAACGCTACCAGCTGTATTTGGAGGCCTGTTCTTTCGGCAGCTAAGTAAAACAGAACGAAGGATTTCGGATTGGAGTGGATTACAGCTGGTCAGCTCCCTTCTCAGCCGAAGCAGATGAACATAAACTAATTCGGAGAATTTCGATTCGATTCGGAGAATTCTCGATTCGGAGAAATTCGATTCGGAGAATTTTCCTCTCCTTCCAAGAGCTGAGCCAAGTCGTAAGTCCTGAAGAAGCTTTCTACTGGCATCCCCGACAACACCAAGGCAGCGCCTGGAGCCCTTTGAAAATAATGTCTCAAACCCACATGTGAAGTGAGCTTTGAGGGGAAGAAATGTTTCTGTAGTTGGGTAGGAAAGACTGCATGGGGTAGGGACAGGTACTTTTATCCATTTCAAAGCAAGCTGGTTAGTGATGCTACATAAATGGGAAGTAGTTTTCAAAAATCATGGAGTGTCAGGGCCAGACAAGACCTTGGAGCTCATGTTGCCAACTCCCCACGGACACTGGACGTCTTGAAATGTCTGAGAATGTACACGTGACCAAGAACAGAAGTAACTCAATAACACTAGTATTTCTAGCACTACACCGAGGACCAGTGACGTGTGTGTTCCCCCAGACAATACACTCAGATGCGCCAGCCCGTCTCCTTCCACAGCTACTTATAAATCCTCTAAGTCTGCACAGTAACAGGCCACAGACAAAACTGACTCTGCTTATTTGCTTTGACATTGAAATAATCACCAGCCTGAACCTTTCAAAATTACTAAAAATCAACATCTTCATTGAAGGTCATTAAGTAATTAGTGCAGGGAGAGCGCTAAATTCATCAGTCTAATAAAGGTTCTCCAGAGAGACAGGACCAGTAGGAGAGAGAGAAAGGGAGAGAAAGAGAGAGAGACTTATTATACAGAATCAGCTCCCACGATTATGGAAGTAGACAAGCCCCAAGATCTGCAGGCTGAGTCGGCAAGCTGGAGACACACAAGAGCTGATGCGTTAGTCCCAGTCTGAGTTCACAGGCCTGAGGGGAGTAGCTCCTGTCCAGAGGCCAGTAAGTTTGAAACCCAGGAAGAGCCAATGTTTCAGTCAGAAGGCTGTCCAGCAGGAAGAACTAGGGGGAGGGTCAGCCTTTTCATTCTTTCTAGGCCTTCGCCTGATTAGATTAAACCCACCCTTACTGGGGAGGGCAATCTGCTTTACTCAGCCTCCAATTCAAATATTACTCTCATCCAGAAGCATCCTCACAGACCCACCCAGAATACTGTCTGACCAAACATCTGGGCACCCTGTGGCCCAGTCAAGTTGATACATAAATTAACCATCACAGTCAGTAAGAGTTAATCCCCTGGAGGATGAGGGTAGGAGCTGAGAGAGGCAAGTGCCCACTGCCCCACAGGTGCCCTGGCCAAGGGCCTGATTCCCTATGGCCCAGCTTCTTGTTGTTTTCTGTACCTGGAAAATGGGTTGCCAGGCTTGTATCAAAACCCTCCTCTTGGGCTTCCCTGGTGGCGCAGTGGTTGAGAGTCCGCCTGCCGATGCAGGGGACACGGGTTCGTGCCCCGGTCCGGGAAGATCCCACATGCTGCGGAGCGGCTGGGCCCGTGAGCCATGGCCGCTGAGCCTGCGCGTCTGGAGCCTGTGCTCCGCAACGGGAGAGGCCACAACAGTGAGAGGCCTGCATACTGCAAAAACAAAACAAAACAAAACAAAAACAAATAAACCCTCCTCTTTCCCTTCTCCAGGACACATTCCCGTCATTGTGGATATTGGAGCAGAGGAGGGTGAAAGCCAATTCTTGTAGCATTTCTGGAGTCTTTTTACCTGGAAGTTTGCCTCAGGGGTCATGGATTTGTGAGGAGCTGGGGTGACCAGCTGTCTGGTTTGCCCAGGACTGAAGAGTTTCCTGGGGATGTGGGGCTTTCAGTGCTAAAACTGGAGCAGTCCTGGGCAACCTGGATGACTATCACCCAAGGAGCCCTGCCTTGCCTGAGGGGTTTCAGGTGGCTCCAGGTTCTTTGTCTCCTTTGGTTTAGATACCTTGTCAACCCTGGACCCATAGAAGTGTCCAATGGTCTCGTGGTCAAGCGACTCAGAGAGGGGTCAGCTGCAACTTTGGACCCCAGATGTTTTCTTGGTGGTGCAGTAGTGATGGATGTTTTGTGGCTGCTTCAAGTCACTGCTTGATGTGCAGCCCTTGATACTGTGATGGGGCAAAGCCCTGCCCACAGCCCACAGCCAGGCTCAGGTTCTTGCTAGCGAAGTGCCCACTCCCGGATGGGCCCGGGCTGTGCCTGTCTCAGCTCCCAGACAGGCCGCCACCACTTGCTTATCTGGGAAGCATGGAGCAGTCGGTTCCTTGCAGATGCAACTTTAACAGGAGCCCTGAGATGTTAGAAGCAGAAGGGACCCAGGATCTCTTATAGCCAGATATTTCTATGTGGTCCCTCCCCCACTGAGAGATGCAGGAAGATTCGGGATGTTACTCAGACCAGCTTTCTTTCTTTTCCTTTTCTTTTCACTTTGTAACAGCTTTAATGAGGTATAATACACAGGCCATACAATTCACCCATTTAAAGTATACAACTCAAGGTTTTTATACATTCACAGAGCTGTACAACCAACACCATGATCTAATTTAGAACATTCTTATCATCCTAAAAAGAAAGCCCATACCCTTTAGTTATTATCCCCTTACTTCTCCCAACAGCACCCGTCCCCCAGCCCTGGGCAACCACTAATCTACTTTCCATCTCTATAGAAATATCTTTAGTTACATAACTCTTTCCTGTGTACTGAAAAACATGTAGCTAACATATCAACCCAGGACCTCACAGATACTGCTGCTTGGAAAATGCTAGATAAAAATGGGTAAGTGTACAGACACAAAAATAAACTCCAAATGGATCAAAGACCTAAATGTAAGACCGGATACTATAAAACTCTTACAGGAAAACATAGGCAGAACACTCTTTGACATAAATCGCAGCAATATCTTTTTCAATCCATCTCTCAGAGTAATGAAAATAAAAACAAAAATAATGGGGCTTCCCTGCTGGCTCAGTGGTTAAGAGTCTGCCTGCCAATGCAGGGGACATGGGTTCAAGCCCTGGTCCAGGAAGATCCCATATGCTGCAGAGCAACTAAGCCCGTGAGCCACAACTACTGAGCCTGTGCTCTAGAGCCCGCGAGCCACAACTACTGAACCCATGTACCACAACTACTGAAGTCCGGGCGCCTAGAGTTCATGCTCCACAACAAGAGAAGCCACCGCGATGAGAAGCCCGCTCACCGCAACAAAGAGTAGGCCCCGCTCACCGCAACTAGAGAAAGCCTGAGCAGCAATGAAGACCCAACGCAGCCAAAAATAAATAAATAAACAAACAAACAAAAATAAACCACTGGGACCGAATTAAACTCAAAAGCTTTTGCACAGCAAAGGAAACTGTAAACAAAACGAAAAGACAACCCACAGAATGGGAGAAAATATTTGCAAATGACGTGACTGACAAGGGATTAATCTCCAAAGTTTACAGACAGCTCATGCAGCTCAATATCAAAAAAAGAAAAAAAAATCAAAAAACGGGCAGAAGACCTAAACAAACATTTCTCCAAAGAAGACATACGGATGGCCAAGAAGCACATGAAAATACGCTCAACATCACTAATTATTAGAGAAATGCAAATCAAAGCTGCAATTAGATATCACCGCACACCAGTCAGAATGGCCATCATCAAAAAAATCCACAAACAGTAAATGCTAGAGAGGGTGTGGAGAAACTGGAACCCTCCTCCACTGTTGGTGGGAATGTAAATTGGACCAACCACTGTGAAGAACAGTATGGAAATTCCTTAAAAAAAACAAAAAATGAGCTAACCTATGATCCAGCAATTCCACTCTTGGCATATATCCAGAGAAAAGCATTGTTCGAAAGGATACATGCACCCCAATGTTCATTGCAGCTCTATTTGCAATAGCCAAGACATGGAAGCAACATAAATGTCCATTGACAGAGATATGGATAAAGAAGATGTGGCACATATATACAATGGAATGTTAGCCGTAAAAAGAATGAAATAATACCACTTGCAGCGACATGGATGGACCTGGAGATTATCATACTAAGTGAAGTAAGTCAGAAAGAGAAAGACAAATATCACGTGATATCTCTTATATGCAGAATCTAAAAAAAAAGAGAAAAGAAAAGACCAATACAAAAGAACTTATTTACAAAACAGAAACAGACTCAGACTTAGAGAATGAACTTGCAGTTACCAGGAGGGAAGCGGCAGGGTGTGGAGAGGGTATAGTATAGATTGGGAGGTCTGGATTGACATATCCACACTGCTATATTTAAAATAAAAAGCCTTTCCATGAAAAAGAAAGTATGAGAATAAAAAATAAGAGATTAAAAGAATGGGTAGGCCAATGTAAAATAGACAGCTAGTGGGAAGCAGCTGCATCGTACAGGGAGATCAGCTCGGTGCTTTGTGACCACCTAGAGGGGTGGGATAGGGAGGGTGGGAGGGAGACGCAGAGGGAGGGGATATGGGGCTATATGTGTACATATAGCTGATTCACTTTGTTATACAGCAGAAACTAACACAGCATTGTAAAGCAATTATACTCCAATAAGGATGTTAAAAAAAAAATGGGTAGGTGTAAAATCAAGTAAGGAGAAGTGCCAAGTAAACACTAGTACTGGTACTCTGGTGAACGGACAGAACTGAGAAGCTGGTATTTTCTCGTGCTTTCTCCTTTGCTGCTGTCACTTTCTCCCTTCCCTGCTCCTCCCATTTTCCAGCTGTTCCTGGAGCACTTATTTAAGAAGCTGCCTGTGCCCCACGTTCCTTGTCTTTCCACCAAATCTCCAGGGCATTTCAATGCCGGGCCTGAAATGAGAAGGGCTGCCACCTTCAGGAACTTCTCCCCCCCCCCTCCACTAAGGTGTCCACGAAGGGCCAGAGAAAAAGGCCCTGGACAGCAGAGCAGGGACTGGACGGGGGTCAGGAGAGCGGTCCAGCAGCCCAGCCACAAGGGGACCTACCTGGAGGAGTGGGCCCTGGGAACAGCCAGGACAGGGCCCTGTGCTCCACGGAAGGCCCGGCAGCCCTGCGGTCTCTCCACAGACCAGCCCCCACGTGCCCCTGAGCCTTAGATGGACCCACCTCATTCAATGGGGACACACAGGGCAGGGGCCCCTCCTGCTGGACTCTGTGCGGGACAGAGAGGCGACGGGGTGAGGCTGGGACCCAACTCACAAGACTCACAGTGAAAGCCGCTCCACATCAGACCCTCCAGAATTAGTTCTTTTGGGAACACGTTTCTATGCAGTTTTTGTTTTTCTTCTAAAGAGTTTTACTAAAATGTAATTAACATACTACGAACCGCACATATTTAAAGTGTACAATTGATCTGTACACCCACGTGTATACACCCACGTGTATACACCCACGAAACCATCACTGCAATCAAGATGATGATGTATCCACGGCCCCCAAGTTTCCTCGTGCCCCTGGGTAACCCCTCCCTCCTCCTCCTCCCCACTCCCTTATCTCCAGGTAAAGTTGCATCTCCTTTCTGGCACTAGAAATCAGATTACATTTTCTAGAGTTCTACATAAATGCTATCATACATTATGTACTCTTGTGTGATGAGCTTCTGTCACAGCCTCATTTGAGATTCATTCATGTTGCACATACCAGGAGTTCATTCCTTTCCCCTGCTTAGTGGCATTCCATCACATGGTTATGCTACAAATTGTTTATTCAGTCACCTGGTGATGGGCATTCAGGTTGTTTCCAGTGTTTGTCTATGACAAATAAAAGCTGGTATAAAAATTTATGTGGAAGTCTTCATATGGATATACACTTTCATGGCTCTGGGGTGAATACCTAGGAGTGAAGCGGCTGGATCACATAGCAGGTGAGTGTTTAACTTTTTTAAAAACTGCCAAACTGTTTTCCAAAGTGGTTGTACCATTTTATTGATGGTACATTCCACCAACAGTGACACAGTTCCAGTTCCTCCACTTCCTTGCCAACACTCGACATGGTCTATCTTTTTTATTTTAGTCATTCTAATAGGTGTGTAGCGGTATCCCATTGTGGTTTTAATTTGCATTTTCCTAACGACTAATTATGTTGAGCATATTTTCATGTGCTTATTAGCCATCTATACATCTTCTTTGGTGAAGTGTCTTATTCAGTATCTTTATTGGTCTGTTTGTTTTATTACTGAGTTTCAAGAGTTCTTTATATTGTCTGGACACAAGTTATTTAGCAGGTACATGTTTTGCAAATGTTTCCTCTCAGTCTATGGCTTATCTTTTCATTCTCTTAATAGCATCTTTCGAAGAGCAGTCCAATTTACCAAAATTTTCTTTTATGGATCATGCTTTTGTACCTAAGAAATCTTTGTCTTAAAGGTCAAAAAGATGTCTATGTGTTTTTGTAGACATGAAACTAGAAGTTTTATAGTCTAAGGTTTTACATGTAGGTCTGCGGCCCATTTTGACTTAATTTTTGTATATGGCACGAGTTCAGAAAATGATCTGAGTTTGAGTTTTTGTTTTGATTTGGCTTGTACATGGACATTCAATTGCTCTAACACCATTTGTTTAAAAAACTATCCTTTCTCCACTGAATTGCCTTTGCACCTTTGTCAACAATCAGCTGTCCTAAACAGGGTTTCATTTTGTTTTGTTTTCCATTCTGTTCTCTGGAGCTGTTTGGAGCCTCCCTTAAATCACAGGGGACGGCAGCCCCTGCACCAGGAGCAATTTGGTCTTTGCTACCTGCTGTCCAGCCCTCATCAAGGCGCCCTCCGACCCCAGCTCTCCTCACTCCTTCAGTGAGAACAGCGCACTTTTCCACATGACCGTCCGTCCCCGTGATGAAAGTGGTCACTGACTTAAGCAAACTGCTGCAGCCACACGGTGGACCCCTAAGAAGCTCCCTCCCGCCTTCCCGAAGCTTCTGTCCACTCCTTATGGCCTCCAGGTCCCCAGAGGTCCCAGCAGACAGCCATGCTTTCTCCTTCGCAAAGAAGAGAACTATGGGTCCCTGCCCGGAAGGGTCCTGGGGCCGAAAGCTCCCCTGGGCCTTGAGCGAGCCTCCCAGGAAGGGAGTCCCTGGGAGTTTCCTTCCAGCTCCATCCTGATGGGAAAGCACCACATCTGGTCCACCAGCCGCAATGGCTCCAGCACAGCCCTCACCTACAGCACCCAAGAAGGAGGCCCAGGCCACCGGAGTCCATGGGCACCACAGGCCCTGGCTGTGCACCCAGACTCTGTAATGAGCTGACCCATCAGAATCAATACAAAGTCGTGTGCCTCAGCTCCCAGCGAGGAAAGAGCAGGTGTGGAAGACACGGGGGACGAAGCGGGGCTGCAGGCGGCAGCCATCCGGTGAGATGCACGCTGGGAATCTCCTCGGGGGCTTCTGGAAAGGGGTTAAAAGCCGGAGACTATGAGTGACGTGGTCCAGCGAGTCCAAAGGACAACTGCCTCTCCATATGAGATATGAGGCTGAGCTCCGACCAGGGTGTGAGCCCTGAGGGCAGGGGCCACGTGGTCAGGTCCCGGGGCGGAAACGCTAGGGAACCCTTCTTGGCACTGCAGCTCCTAAACCACTCTTGGTAAACAAGCAAAGGGAAATTTCCCCAGGGCCCCAGGCAGGGACTTGCCAACAAATCAAAGGTCAGCAGAGCCACAAATCAACTGTATTTGCACCAAATAGTTTGTGAAGAGTTATTTGAAAAATGCCTTGGCCAGAAAAATTCCCTGGAGCTGAATCAACTCAAAGAACACAAACAGAGAATGGGAAATGTGCATCTTCCTCCTCTCCCAGGCGATCAGCTGAACAGTGAGAGCTGCCCCCTCTCCCCCGCAATAGCACGATCCCAGATGTAAGTGTTTGTGGCCCAGGGTGCCGAAAGGTCTTCGTGCGACAGCCACTGCAGCCGGCAGACATAGAGCTTGGGCGGGGCCTGCCCAGATCCTTCAACCTTCCAGGGATCCAGGGCCTGCACGAGACGCTCTGGCAGTGGAACCAGCATGAGGCTCTGCTCACCTGGACTGTGATGTCACTGACATCAGCCAGGTGTGACCCGGGCCCTAGCCCATGAGGACCCTCTTTCAGTTAAATATGCACGCATGTATGGAAAGAGATCTGGAAGGATCTACACCTTGGTGTTATCAAATGTCAATTCAAGATGCCTGAATTTTCTGGATCTTTTATAATGAATGTGCACTTTTATTATTTTTTTAAAGGCAGCATTGTTTAGCAAGAAATTGTTTTCTTGTTACCAAAGTTATTAGCTATAGAAGATTTAGAAAACTATAGAGACCAAAAAGAGGAGAGGGCCACCTGTGATCATAATCCCCCCACCCGGATATATTCTCTTGAACTTCTAGTAAATTTCCTTTAGTTCTTTTCTATAAATATGCATTTTTTACACAAAAAAGATAGATCATATGGTACATTCTTTTTATAATCTACTTTTCTACTTCATAATGTATGCTCAACATTTTCTATGTCATCAACATCCTCCTACGGTACCATTTCAGTGGCTTACAGTATTCTATTAAATGGATGTACCATGCTTCATTTAATTCGTTCCTTCCACTGAGGTTTTCAATCAACAGACACATCTCTCTAAGCCACTGCAGGCAAATTGTCATAGTGCTGTTCTACAAATGTGCCTACCATATGCAGACATACAGTAGAATTGCATTTTCCGGCCCCTGGGGAGTTAGGTGTCGTCATATCACTTGTTTTGGCCAATGAAACGAGAGCAGTGATGAGCCTGGGAGGAGCTTTAAGCGTCTGTGCCCATTTGAGAGCGGTCTGTGCACGCACAGCCCCAGCCAACCTACAACGGACACAGAGCACAGTGGGGAAACGAGCCCTGGGGTCTTAGCCATTGGGATTAGGGACCGTTTTGTTTCTGTAACGTAACCTCTCTGGCCTTGACTGCCTGACCTCAGGGCTGATGGAGAGACAAGGTTAAAGACAGAGTCCCAACCCTCCAAGTGTGTGTGGTCTTGTTGGGGACGTCCAGCCTGAATACAAGGAAAGAGTTCAATGATGAGCCGCCAATCACCATTCAGAGCCAGGACGCCGTGGAGCAGATGGGAAACGTCCAGCCCCTGAAAGGACAGCAGGACGCCATCTGAGCAGAAGGTGCTGGGATGGCCGGGCAGGCTTTGTGGAGGAAGCATGAAGGCTGGGGAGGTTTGAGGGCAGGGGTGGGGGGCAGGAGGTCAAGGGCGGTGGGAGAGCAAAGGCGTCGTGATCGAGCACAACACGGCACCCAGAGGACTGCTGAGCAGGTGATTTTGTGTGAAGCAGAGGTTCTGAGCAAATGGGGGCTAAAAACAGTCAGAGAGAGAGAAAAGGGCCTGTTCGGGAGAAATCACTGCTGCAAGGAGAGACGTTCCCATTTTTCCTTTGGAGAAAAAATGCCTCCATAACCTGCCTCATCAAGAATGGCATGGGTGAATCTGAACTTCGGAGGTTTAATAGGGCTTGTAAGTCAAGCATGCCCTTGATTTGAAGACAAGAGTAAGGTGACTTCAGATAGAGTCAAAACTATTGTGGTTTTCAAATCCTATTTGAGTGATCTCTCCCCACAGCTACAGGTGCTGACCACACTTTCCATCTTATCAGTCAGCCAGTGTCAGTCATTCAGTCAGCCTGTCAGTGTCTCTCAGTATCAGTCAATCCACCAATCATTGTCTGTCAGTCAGCCAGTCTGCGTCTGTCAGTCAGTCAGCTAGTCAATAAGTACAGCATTCAGCTGGTTTCTGAGCGCTGTGCCCATTCGCCTCTATCTACCCAGCACCTTTCCTGTTTCTGTCATGGGGATAGGTATGTCATTCCTCCACGAGGACACACAGGTGATGTTTCCCCAGGAATTCAGAACAAAGTAATTCCCCAGCTGGGTCAGGCCCTCAGCCCCTCATTTTCAGCCTGGCTGCCAGCTGCTAGGCTGAGCGGCCGTGATCCCAAGGCTTCCTGAGGGCATCAGCTCAGAAGTGACTGAAAGGGACCCAGGTCACCTGAGACTCTGGGGAGGCGCTTCCTCCCCTGCAGGGGTTTTGGAGGCTTCCCACCTAAGTGCTCATCTGGCCACAGTCCCAGGACTGGCAAGATGAACACAATGATACCTCGGGTGCCGTAGCAGCAGGGCCTCCCAACTTCCTCCCACAGAAAGCTCTGCCATCTGCTGTCTGTGGATGTGACTAAGGGGAAAGTGAATAAATACAGCAGCTCCTTTCTCGGGTGCAGCCAGTGTTGGGGGTGGAGGAGGGTGGGGACGTCCTAAGTCCTGGTGCACAGGGACCTTCCCCAGTGACAGACGCCCTGTGTTCCCCATTTCTTGCTTGTAGAGAAAGCTTTAGTCTCCTAGGCCTTCCCTGAGTTCCAAAGAACAGGCCCAAGCAGTTAATGATTAGAGAAATAAAAAAGCAGAAACAAAGGAAAAGCAGTGAAGCAAAAAAGTAATAATAACCTAAATAATAGTCCAGCCATAAAAGAATCACAAGACTCCGAGTTTCTCCCTGAGGGAGATAAACTTCTGACTCACATTTTTAGTTGTTTTTACAGAAGCCAGGACCCCACCAAGTGAAAACTGCTGACCACAAACACGTAGACCCTAGACTGGTTGGACCAGAAGGTTGATGATTGAGATTACTGAAATATCACACTGTTACCTCACCACTAACCAATCAAAAAACTGTCCATGTACTGTGCAACCCTCAGCCTTGATGTTGCCTTTTAAAACCCTTGCCTGAAAGCCATTGGGGAGTTCAGGTCTTTCGAGCGCCAGCTGCCCATTCTTCTTGCCTGGCTCCATGCAATAAATGCTGTACTTTCCTTCCCCACAGCCCAGTGTCAGTAGATTGGCTTTGCTGTGCATGGGGCATTTGTTTTGTCTGCCTGGACACTGTCCCCGCTTCCTTGAGGGAAACACTCACCATCCCCAACTCCCCACAAACTACCTGGGTTCAGGTATGAGCTGATAATCAGTGTGCACTTAAGACCCAGTGAACCAGTGGTAGAACCTCACAGCAGCTGGTTGGGATGGACATGTGATCCAAGCCAGGCCAATCAGAATTCTTCCCAGGATTTTTCTGAGGCTGCCTCCTGAGTCCTTTAGCCAGAAGGATATGTGCCTGTCTGCCAACAGAATGGCTTTCACAGTGCAGGGAAAATCTTAAGGGAGAGAATGATCGCACATATAGAAGAAAACAGATGAGAGAGTCCTGACAGGGCTCGAGCCCCTAAATTCAGTCAACCTCACAGCTGCCTCCATCCTGGCCTCCCGCCATTTGGTTTGTGAGCCTTGCTTGTAAAAAACCACCTTGCCCGACACAAATGGGCATGCCTGCTGCCCTGTTAGAGCCACCCCTACGTACATCTGGTACTCACTTGGAAGTGGCCAATCCAGTGTGCAGTTTGCCCAATCCCCCCGACTTCCCCTCTTCAGTCTCTTGCATCAGAGGTGGGCACTTAGAAGGGCCCCATGCTCGTTTCAATGCTCAGTTGCCAATGTCTTGAAATTCTTCATCACTTTTGAACAAGGAGCCCTATTTGATTTTACATAGGGCCCCACGAGTTAACTTTGCACAGGGTCCTGGCTCCATGCGTTCCCTCATGGTGGGATTTGCGATTCCACTTCGTTGCTCCAGTTCCCAGGGCCCCCTCCCCCATCACCCACTCCTTAATAACCCTTCCACTCACCCCCTTCCCCTATGCTCTTCTCTCCCACAGGAGGCTTTTTTCCCAGAGGCAGGGAGCCATACCCGTGCCAGCTGGGAGTTGTCTATTTGCTCCCCATCTGAGCTCTCTGTAAAATCCTGAGAGCAGGGATTCACTTGACCTGGAACAATGCCGACAACAGGAGTGGCTTCTCTTGCTTCTAGCCCTCAACCCCCAACATTCTGCAACTGTGTCTCAAACCAGCTTCCAGAGGCCTCTGAGAAAGCTACACCACATAGCAAACAACAGTCCAGCAAGGGGAGCCTCAGATCTGAGTGACGGAGGACTCTGCCTGTGTCCTCGGGTACAGCCTGCTGAACGTCCAGCAAAGGCACGTCCTTGCCTCGGGCTTCACTGCTTCTCCTGGAAAAGGTGAATTCCAGCCCTCTCCCCACCTCCCCCAAGGGGGGAATAACACTGAATAAAGCAGCTATAACCTCAGCCTTCACACCCACAATATTTAACGTGAGAAAACCGCCCTGGGGGGGAAAAGCTGACACAAGGGAAACTGACATACAATTTGACAATGGAGAGTCCAGGTGTGGGTAAAACTGATTTATTTTTGGAGCACAGTAATAGTTATGCAACTAGGAACATTTCATTCACCCCCATCCCATTCATGTTTTGTGTCACAAAGACATACCAAGACTTTGGAAAGAATTCCAAAGGGGATTACATTGAAATGTGCTGTTTCTTCACTTGTTTTTGTGCCTTAATCACAGTGCACCAAATAAAATAGCTTTACAGCTTACTAAAACTCAAACTTGTCCTCAAAGGAAGCAGTTTAAACATTTCTAACTGTAAATCAGCAATGCAACGATTCCAAGTCAGGACACAGACCCAAGAGACAAAAGCAGCTCTAACATAAAGCTTGTCTTGTCAAAAGAAAAAAAAAAACCACACCACCATGAGGGGAATCCAATTTGCCTAGAAAGAGTGGGTCTTCTTCAGGACTGCAGTCCCAAAATATTAAGATACAATTGTGGGTGTCGTCTTTGGGAAAAAAAGAGGTGAGGAAGAGATCTGACCTAAGCCGCACTAAGAATCTGGTTTAAAAAGATGAAAGGGCTCACAGGGGACACAAGGTCTCTGTATCTCCAAAGGAAACATTTACCCCACTGAAGGGGGCAGGAGCAGATTCTCCGGGGGGTGCGCCAGGCTGTGCCAGCCATGCCCATAGGGAGCACGTGCCAGTCTGCAGGAGGCTTGCCTGGGTTGGGAGCTGGTTTTCCACTGGGAGGTACCTCACACTCTCCTCATGAACAAACCAGCCAAGATCTGTGAGCTGGACTCATAACCTTGAGTGAATGGGTGGACGCCACCCAGAGATGCCAGGGCCCCTGAGGACTCAGGGCCCGCGTCCTGGCAGCACTGTCTCATCTCTTGTCCTTTGCAAATGAGTGGGCCCCTTCCCCCCAAAATTCAAAGCAGTAGTTAGCTAGGAGAAACAGCCATGGTTGAAGGTGGCGAGAAACCTCCATGACTGAGGCTCACCCCAGCTCTGACCAACCCCCCAGAGGTTTCTGAGCAAAAGTCCTGACTCACAGGGCTTGGGCTCAGCTGTGAGGGGTAGCTCAGAAGGCTTGGCCAGTATAGGGCCTGGGCTGGAAACTGCCGTGATGGACGGCTGAAAAACAGGGACGCTTAGCCCTGAGTCAAGGGGCGTGTGTGTGTGTGCATGTGTGTGCCGTGTTCCTGCGTGTGTGGTGTGCGTGTGTGAAGGGTGTGAGGGCCCCGGCCAGATGCCCCTGCCACACCCCCACAGACCAGCACAGCCACGTAATCTCAGAGTGACAAGTGGAGCCCACACGTGGAGGCTAGAACTGGGTTCCCCTCAAGAGGTTAGAAACAGCTCATGTGAAAACCTCCTGATGCCAACATCTGCACCAGCCAATTGACTACCTATTTCAAACGTGATTTGATGTGATGAAATTCAAGGCCATTTACCAGTTTTCCACCTTTTGGCCATGGCTGCCAAGGGCATACAGGCACACCCATAGCTAACAAAGGAGAGTTTCCCACTTAGCCTGATTATGTGGGGTGTGTCTCTCTTCCACTCTATTTCGGGTGTCACCCACTAAATTGATCTTGGGACCCACTTGTGGCTCCCAGTTGCAGCTGGACCAAAACAGCCCTGGAGTGTTCTGGACAAACCCTTGGAGCCCTAGTGGGCCTTTGCAGTCTTCAGGCACGAGAAACCACTCCCTCTATGGAAGGCAACCTTATTCTGCAGAACACGGACCTCCAGCAGCAGCCCCTGTGTGGTCAGGGAAGGTCACCAAGTGCCACCGTGGGCACCGCAGAGGGTGAGGAAGCTGGCCTCCTCCAGAGAACGGACCATCTTTAAAGGAAAGGGGGCTCCACAGGGTGGGCCAGCCCAGATGCCGGCTGACCACGGCCACCAGCCCGGTGGGGTCGCAAGGCAAGACTGGGACAGCACATGTGGTGGCCTCGATGAGCTCCTCAGGGCTTCCCCACGGGCGCACCGGACCTCTGGAACCTCTGGATAAGGAGGATGAGCCTGGCGATGTCGGAGAGCTCGGGGAACAGGGCCATGACGCTGTCCACCTGGTGGGGCGGGAAGGTGCTGCAGAGCACGGTGCGTGCCCTGGCACGCGAGTCCACCTCGGGGGCGGCAGCCTGGGGCACGGACCCTGAAGCCCCCCTGAGGGCGTCTTCATCCCAGCGCGACCCCGCCCAGGCCGAGCGGCCCAGGAGCCAGCCGGCCCCTGGAGGAAGGGCCCACGGGTCGGCGGGCTGCCGGCGCGGGGGGCGCCGGTCACTCTGCGGGGCGCCGGGGCGGTATCCGCCCCGTAGGCCCGGTGGGCTCCGGGGGCTCTGGAGGCCGGGCGGCACTGGCGGGGACGGCGCGGGCCCGGGCGCCACCCTGTCGGGACAGGGCGGCCTGGGCGCGCGGCCGCTGCCGGGGCCCCGAGGGGGCGGGCAGAGGGGCCCCGGGTCGTCGCTGAGGACGAGCCGCGAGAAAACGCCTCCGAGAGTCGCCACGTCGGCCGCCCGCGCGCTCCCCCGCTGCGCCTCCTCGCCGCCCGCGCCCCGCCAGGCCAGCGTTTGCGCGCGGAGCTCATCGGCCACAGCCAGCTGCCCGTGGTGCGGCCTCTCCGGGTGGTAGAACTTGCACTTGATGCCGTAGGTGCATTTCTTGCCTGGAAGGGGCGGGGCAGGGGGAGAGGGCTCCTGGTGAGAGACCTTGGGTGGGGAGGCCCGGTGTGGTCCGGGCAGTGCCCGCCCTGCGCGGCCTTTCTCGTTGGAGATTCCTCCGGGAAGGCCCCGGGGCCTGCTGCAGACTTGTCAGGTTTAGGGCGGGACGAGGTGGGGAGAAGTGCCCTGGGGCGCAGACAGGACGAATGAGGGTGCGGCACCCTACTCCTCGTGGTATTTCCCACTGGACACGGTACCCCAGTGTTACCCGCCCAGCGCAGGGGGACTGTTGTCTGGAAGTTCCCATGACCAGGGACTGAGACCAAATCTCTGGATCCAATGACCTTCATTCAGCCTCCACTTCCCCAGAGACACTGTGGATCCGGCCAACCTAGTGGCGGGGGGTTGGGAGTGGGCGCTCATGACATAGGATTCTGCCTCCAGTGCTGACTCAGTTTACCCTACTGTCCACATCCCTTGTGCTAATCATTGCCCTCCCCTTACAGACTGTTTTAACAGAGGTGATCAAATAATTTATCATCCAAACCAGGGCCCTTCTGAGAGTGGAAGGGAACAGGATGGGCCACCTGAACGTGTGTGTGTGTGTGTGTGTGTGTGTGTGTGTGTGTGTGATCACCTTAATTCTAACAAGAAATGACTCTGAGTATCACTTACGGCATCTTAAACTTCTATAGGCACAAAAAACGAGGCCTGGGGACATTAAATAACTTGCCCAAAGCAAGCTAGTGAAAGAGCTGGCTAGAAAGCTAGCGTCCCTGGAGGGCTCTGGGATAGAATCCTTAATTCTTAATGGATAGCACCAACCAGAGTCCCTAAGGGTAGGTAGGGGTTTAGGTAAGACTGTGGGGCAGGATGTGGGCACAAGGTGCCAGGGGAGGGACTGAGAAAGGAGAGTGTGGGGTGCACACAGCATCCCTGCTCCCTGGATATGACTTTGCTCTGTGTGTGACCCCTGCATCCAGCCCTCACAAACTGCATGCAACAGGGGTCCAGGATGGCAGTTCACCATTACAATAACCCTGTCAGGAAACTGCCATCCAGAGAGGGTAAGTTACCTCCCCCGGGGTCACACAGCTGATTAAGGGCAGAAGCCGGGCTAGAACCCAGGCTGCGGACCACCCAGCCAGAGCTTCTGACCTGAACAGGGCCCACGAGGCGTGGGGCGCTACCCACCATAGGGGCAGTGTTGCCAGGACGGCTCTGGGGGCTTTGGCTTCCTGCTCAGGAAGTTGCTCAGGGTGGGTCCCCGACGGCCCAGGGGATCATCAGGAGGCATGAACCTGGAAGACAAGCACAGGGGAGTGACTGCGAGGCCCACAGAGACCCGCCGCGGGCAGCACCAGGTCTCTTGCCGTCCAGGACTCTTCCTCCCACCCAGGGGTTGTCACAGCGTGTTAGAGCAGCACAGCTCCACACTGACCCGCACAGAGCACAGCACTGACAGATCCCAGGACAGCAGCCCCTGGGCCTTGTCCAAGTTTTTCTCCTGCTGAGTCAGCAATGCCAGAATCACTTAGCAACTCCTGGAAACATGCAGGCTCCGGGCTTCACACCAGACCTGCTTAATCAGAACCTCAAGTTGTTCAGGAATCTGCATTTTAACAACTTCCCAGATCATTTTTATCCACTAAAGTTGAAGCATAATTGCACTAGGTCTCCCCTGGGGCCTAGTCTGAAAGCGACTCTAAGCTGCATTCCAATGTCCTCAACAGAAGGCTGGAGACCTCCGGGGGGCCTGGGGGACTCTCTGGTCCTGGGAGCTCCATTTCTCCTGTGTTGCCCCACAGGTCTGGGCCTCTCAGGTTGGGGATGAAAATTAACAGAGTTCAAAACGCCAGCTGGTGGGTCAGCGAAGAAGCGGATCCGGGTGCAGCCTGCACACAGGTGCTGACAGCCCCAGGGCTCAGCGCAGGCTCCACCCTCCTCTGCAAACCATGGGCGGGGGTCACTTTGTCACTCTCTGACACCACCCTGCCCCCCGCCTGCCCCTTCCCTTCCCTGGCTTTGGTCTGAGGAGGAAGGGAATGCATCCTCGACGCCCGCAGCTCAAAAGGGAAAACAACTTTCCTCAGAAGGGAAACTCCCTCGTTCAGCACAATCCACTTTTCATATGAATACTTTCGTTCCCAGGAGGCACTTCCAGGTCATACAAAGGTTCCACTAGAGAGGGAGTGCATTCTGATCGGGGGCTTGTATTTACGGGCTGGTTTCCCCCTTAATGTCAAGGGTCACGCTGGGGTCCCACCGTGCAGACCACATCCCCCAGGCCGGCCCCGAGCTGGGTGATCCCTGGTCCCGGGTAGCCTCCGTGGCTCAGATCCCAGCTACACAGCCGGCTTCTCAGAGTTGGGCCCTGACCAAGAATCCAGGGAGCCACCCAGTGCAGTTATTAAAAGTTCCCAAAGCCGTCACCTCCTGCTCTTTCCCGGGCCTCACAGCCGGGAGCTGGGCCAGGAGGGCCCTATGGACGTGCCCTGGGCACGGGGCGAGCGTCCTTGCCCACAGGCAGGCGGCAGGCTCTGCCCTCTGGCAGTCGGGGGACCTTCGGGCAGGCCCTGAGCAGAGGCCAGTGTGTCAAGAGGACTTGGCCTGGACCCCAGGCTGTCACCAGGTCAGAGGCGGCCATGATCCATCAGAACTCAGTGAGGATTTTCGGGATCCGATGGTGCCAGCCTTGCCAGATTCCTCCGGGCCTGAGCCAGAGAGAGGGAGCCTCCAGCCTCCTGAATGTGGAAATGACCATGGGGGATACTGCGGAGTAGCTGCTGTGACCATCCGCCCTGGGGCTTAGGAGGGTACCTCTGCCTCCTTGGCTGTGGGCCAAGGGGTAGTGGGGGCAGCAGTATGCCCTGGAGGCACATGTCCTGGCCTGGCCTGAGAATAACCGCTACCACTAGGGGTACATACAGTCCTCTCTGGTCCTCACGACCATCTCAGAGGTAAGTGTGACTGATCCAAGGGCAGATTATTCAAGGTGAAGAACATTCAGCCCAGTGAGGTTAAGAGCTTTCCTCACCACACACAGCCAGTAAGTGGCAGAACCTCAGTTTGAAACCTCATCGGCTGCTTCCAGAGCCCTAGCCCTTCCCACCACACACACAGCCCCGCAGCCCTAGCCCTTCCCACCACACACACAGCCCCGCAGGCTCCAGGTCAGGGGCTGGTCTGCCGTGTGCAGGTGGCCTGATACAGCAGCCACGTGGCCTCTGTCTCCCCATCTTCCCTACCCAAGGGCTGCAGCCATTTATACTCACTCACTCAGTAATCTACAACTAGTCACTGGGTGCCTATGATGCTCCAGGCTGGCTGGAGCTGTGGCACATAAGACACATACAGTCCCTGCCCTCACGGAGTTGGGGAGCTTGTCCCAAACCACATTCCTACAAGCCAGTGAGAGAGCCCAGAATGAGGACCGAGCTACCATGCCTGGAACAGAAATCGGAATGGGAGTGACGTCCCAGCCTGCTGTGCCCTCCCATCTTGTCCCACCCTGTGACCACGCCCACCTTGCCAGGCTCTTCAGCATGCCCCAGGACACCTGCAGTGGACCAGCCATCACACCCTGCCCACCTCAGCCCCGTCTAGGGGCTCACCCAGCACCTGCTAACTGTTCACCCAGCACCTGCTAACTGGTCTGTGCTTTGTGACCCTGACTTCGTCCTCCTTTCGCTGTAGCTGGTTGGTCCGGGGGGAGCTGACCCAGGAGAAACACCCTAGGGGACAGATGAACCAACCAGATTCTCTTGAAAGTGTCAACCAAGACGTATTAAGACAGAGACAGTTCCAAGATCTTTACAGCCCCAAAGAAAAGGTGATGGTGCCCACTCCCATCCGTAATTCAAAACTTTGAAAAAAAACAGACAAAAGCATAAAAGAAGTGAAAGGGAGTGCAACAAAGTTCAGATTCACCCCATGATGACAGTTCCAGTGCTCTTATTTGAAATGTTAAATTCTTCAAAAATAAAAACAAAAGAAAGGTCCCCCCAAGGCCATGCGTCAGGCACCTGGGCGCTGGCTCAGCTGGATGTGGGCGTGGGAACAGAAAGGTCACAGGACAGTTGGGACAAGACAGCCCCGTGGGGGAAATCTGGTCACGAAAGAGAGGAGGCAGAGAGGGCCAACAGAGAGATGTGCGGCGGGGAAGGGGCGCGGGCGGCCCGGGGCAGGGGGGCTCTGAGCCCGTGACTAAGCCCCGCGGGGGGCCCCGTCACCGCCCCGCCCCCTACCCGCCCCGGGACCCCACGGGCCACACGCACCGGTCGTTGACGAAGGAGAACATGAGCAGCCTCTGCTCGATGAACCACTTCCACTCGGGGTTCTCGCTCTGCAGGTCGCGGTAGTTGTCGTTGGAGACGATGACCCCGTCCTGCTCGTAGGCCACCTTCACGATGTAGCGGTCGTCGTAGCAGACCACGCGCTTGCCGCTCACCTTGCGGGACGGCGTGTACACCAGCACCGCCTGCCTCTCCAGCTCCTCCAGCACGTGCTGCTCTGGGGGCCGCAGGGCGGGGACCGCATGAAGCGCTTTCTCCGAGGGACTCTCCACCCCCAGAGCCGTCCTAAACTCCGGAGCAGCTCCGGCAGCTCAGGGCTCCTCTCTGATCAGCTCGCCCCTCCCGCCCGTCCCCGCCTCCGTCCTCCTACTCCCCCTTCCCCTAGACCCCTCCCCCCTCCCCCTCTCCCCTATGGCCCAGCCTAGCAGGCGAAGAGCAGGGAGGTCTCGAGAGGAATTTGCCAGCAGCCTGAGGTCAAGTGGGCTCTTGGCTTCTGTCCTGCCTGCGTCATGACGGGAGCCCTGAGGATGGTGCCCAGCCAGGGAGACGCACTTTGGAAGGAAGAGTGAAGCCACAGCTCTTGTCGTTGTGATGGTTACCTGCCCCGTGCCCCTCCCACGGTAGACACAGAGGCCTTCTTCTGGAGAAAGACATCCCTATTTTAACTAGAATCCCGGCACTTAGGAATTACCAGGAGCCCTGCATCCACCTGGAAGAGTGCTGCCGGGGCCCTTAGCGGAGAACCACTGCCCCCCCTCCCATGACACAGGAGTCTGCTGGGACACCTTCAGGACGGAGCAGCCCACAACTGACAGCTCTGAGGGACACAAGAATGTCACGCAGAGAGGCCGGGATTAGGAATCTGCAGCCTACCTTCCGCTCTTAGCGCCAGCTCTCGGGTTTTTCACCCCTCTCTGAACATCAGGTTTTGCACTTATAAGATGAGGAAGATGACTCCTGCACCTGCCTCACAGCATCTGTGGGACGACTGGACCAGCGCATGTGGGGAGAGCCCCCAAGAAGCCAGGGAGGAGGGAGTGTGTCCCGGGAGCTGCAGACGTTACAAGGTCTCTTAGCAGGAGCTAAAATCTGCATCTCTGGACGGCCTACTCTTTGATCTTAGTTTTGCCTTCGGAGACAAAAGAAATCCCTTCCACACGAAACAGTTACTCCGCATGTGGAAGATTATTAGCATATTCGTCCTCGTCCCCCATGTCTCAGTCCTTTCCTATATGACATGGTTCCCAGACTTTTCAAAAGTGCATAATGCATGTATGGTACAAAGAATAATTTTTTTTCAAAGCCGTGTGTGTGGTGATCTTTTTTTTTTTTTTTTTGCGGTACGCGGGCCTCTCACTGTTGTGGCCTCTCCCGTTGCAGAGCACAGGCTCCGGACGCGCAGGCTCAGCGGCCATGACTCACCGACCCAGCTGCTCCGCGGCACGTGGGATCCTCCCGGACCGGGGCACGAACCCGCGGCCCCTGCATCGGCAGGCGGACTCTCAACCACTGCACCACCAGGGAAGCCCTGATCATTTTGTAATGTATAAAAATATCGAATTGAGACAGGAGGGAAGGCGGAAGGACACAACTATTGAAAGAATGACACAACCATTAAGAAGAACGGGATGCGACAAAAACTGGTTAGAACCTACTAGGTGCAACATGGCAGAACATTAGACTTCCCTAGACCTTGAGCCTCATTATACCCTTATTGTAATTCATTGACTAAATGACACTATGACAGGCACCATGACAGTTTCAAGGCTAGCCATAAAAGGCCAAAAAGTAGGGGTGCCCCAATTCCTAGAAACCCCTGCCCCTTCTCCAAGACAGTTAGAATATTCCTCCCACTCGTTAGCCCCGCCCATAAAAACTAACCACTCCATATCGCAGGGCCGGCTCTCACCCTCTGAGATGGCCCACACTCTGTCTATGGAGTGTGTAGCTCTCTAAATAAACCTGCTTTCACTTTACTATGGTTCACTCTAGAATTCTTTCCTGCCCAAAGCCAAGGACCCTCACTTGGTCGTCTGTCCCAAGGACTCACTCAAGACCTCAGACATGACTATCCTCTTGTGTCCCATTTTTCCTGCAACAGAATCACTACGTTGTACATCCGAAATTAATACAATACTGTAAGTCAATTATACTTCAATTTAAAACTACAATTCATTAGTTAAATGCCATGTGTGCGGTACTCCCTTTGAGAAATAGAACATGGCCCGTGCTTTGAAGTCCCCATTGCCCCTCGAAGTTTGCATCTCCCTCCACTCCCTTTAAGATAACCCAATTTTGAGAACTTTGTGTTTATAATTCCCTTGCTTTTATTTTTTTAAATGCGTATATATGTACCCTTCAAAAGGACAATTTCCAATGTGATTATGAGCCTCCAGACTTTACACAAATGGAATCACCTTGCACATACTCTTGGGTGACTTCTTTCCTCATTGAACATTGTGTGCATGAGGTTTGGCCATGTCATGACTGTCAGTTTTGCACAGAAGTCTCCTGGTACAGAAGGACAAGGGTACATCTAGGGTCTGTCTTAAGGAGTGATATTGCTGAGTTGTAGGGAAAGGCACTTTACAAGGTAACGCTGCATTGTTTTCCAAAGTAGTTATATCAAGTTACTACCCAACACAGCGTCTAAGGCAACCTTGCCAGCACTTGGCATTTGCAGGTTTTTTTAATTTTTCCCAGTCTGGTGGGTGTAACGTGGCCTCTTGCTGTGGTTTTATTTTGCATTTCTCTGGTCACTAATACAACTGAGCATCTCTTCATATGTTTATTGACCATTTGTGTTTTCTCTTCTGTCAAAGGCCTATTCGTGCCTTAGCACATTTTTCTATATATTTGTCCTTTGTCTTGGTCTTATTAATTTGGATAAGTTCCCTATAGATTCCAACAGGAATCCTTCATCAGGGATATGTGATATATGGCCTCTCCCAGGTTGAGGCTTGTCTTTTCGTTTTCTTGTTTTTGTGGTATTCGCTAATGAACGGAAGCTTTTATTGTAATGTAGGCAAATTTATGACTCTTTCCGCTGTCTCTCTGCATTTGTTGTGGCTTGTTTAAAAATTCTTCCCTACCCCAGAGTGAATTCCCTACTCTTTATCCATTATGTATCGCACAATATATATTGCACAACATTGCACAGCTGTTGAAAGCCACCATTCTCCATGTTCAGACCATAAAGAATAATCTGGGACAACTGGTCCATGATGAACACAAGTGTTCATCCCCCCTCCTTCTCATAATCCCATTGAAAGAGAAGGGAAGCAGTACAGAAGGGGTAGGGAATCCATAAGCACATTAAAAATGGGCTTGGGGACAGCAGCAAACCCAGGATTTTGACAAATTTTAGGAAGACAGAAAGCAGGTAGGATCAGAGACTTCCCTGGCGGTCCAGTGGTTAAGACTCCATGCTTCCAATGCAGGGGGTTTGGGTTTGATCCCTGGTCAGTGAACTAAGATCCCACATGCCACGCGGCAAAAAAAAAAAAAAGAAAGAAAGCAAGCAAGCAGGTAGGATCATATTGATCCTACAGTACAAAGGGAACCACAGCCCAGATGTGCATGGAGGCTGAAGAGGAGGTAGAGCCCCTTCCCTGCAAAGTCCCAGCGCTCTCCAGCAGGAGTGGCGAGTCAGCAGAAGTCGGATTATTAACTGAAAGGCTACCATGGGGCAGCTGCATCCACCCTTTCTGGTCCCTATCACTGTATGGAAAGTGAAGATATAACTAGGAAGGAGGAGGTTCCCATGTGGCCTTTGACCTCCTAAAGTAAAACCATCATCCTCGTGGCACTGGAATGTGTGGTGGGCAGAGGCATCCAGCTGCCTGCCTGCTCTGCGCAGGGTGTGCTGAAGTGAGCTCTCCTGCTCAGCACATTCAATGGTCAGTCCTACCTTTTAGGGAAAGATCCAAATACCAGGAGAGGAAGCCCATGGCAACTGCACAGGTACGTATTTAACCAATCTGGTTCTTTTTTCACAAGTAAACACTGACAAGCAAAGGATCACCAGACTTTTGAGAAGAAGACTTAACAGCACAAAGAGAGAGAAAGAGAGAGATGAACAAACAGAACTGACCCCAGAAAAAATAAATATGATTCATGGAACTTCAGAGAACTTTTTTAAAGTCTGTATTAGTATAGAAATAGTCAAGAAGATACCGTATCTGTAAAACAAGAATAGCGTTTTACTTAAAAAACAGAATCCGAAAGAGAAGAAGAAGCAACTGGTAACCACTGACAGAACTGAAAACAAAACCAGCAACTTTTGGTTAAAAGGCTGGAAGAAGAAGTCAATGAAACCTGCCAGCATCACGAAGAGGTCGGCCCCAACATTGCGGACTTGGCTGACATGATACCAGCAGTGGCTCAGCATGTGACTTCTTATAAGAAAGTCAAACAAACAAAAAACCCTGTTTATTTAAACCACCTGTTCTATTATTTGTAGCTGAAAATATTCCTAGCTGATATAAGAATTAAAAATAAAGAATTCCCTGGGTCTCGTTTTCCTTTGTTGTTTTTTTTTTAAATGAAGAGATTGAACTAGATATTCAGTTAATAAATATCACTGGACCAAACGGATGCCTCTTTCAGTTCCTGTATCCTACTAGGGGTGGGATGCAGACCCAATCTTTCTGCAGAGTGTTAAAAGTTATAAGATTCTATTATTTTTGGAACTTAATCTTTCACACTAAAAGAGTAAATACTTTGTTCATTTATCTATCAACAACTATTTATTGGGCGCCTGCTATATGCCAGCTGTTACGCTAGGTGACAGGGCTCCGGCAGGGCACACTCATGGTCAGTGCTTTCATGGAGCTTATAGTCCAGTGAGGAAGACAGACATCATCAAACAAGCGGTAAGCAGATAACTGACTGTGATTTTCAGGAGTACTGTGGAGGAAAGGTGTATAGTCCCTCTTGAGAATGTACCTGCTCCAGCATACCTCTAATCGGGGTATCAGATCTTGGTGGTTCTTTCCTCCAGGAGGGGACAAAAACTTTGATGTAGGTGTGTCCTCTGTCCCTGAACCAGTCCACAGCCAGCTGGATTCCCCGGCAAGAGAAGGCTTCTTTATTTCCATGACTACAATGAGAAAACAAAGACATCTGCAGAGAAACAGGAAGGGTTCCTCAAGAGTGACTTTTCCTGGGAATAGCCTGGATCATAGTCTCATAATCAAAGGGAATCAGGCAAATCTGCATTTTAAAAATAGGTCATTCTTTGCACAAAATATATCCCTTAATTGGAACCAATTAGTTTGTGATAATATGTAGAAGGTCTCCGGCTCCAAGGGGAGTGCATTCCAAGGATTAATAGACAAGATCCTCTTATTAACTGAAGCTAATATGGATCAAGAGAGGGTTGTCAGGGCTTCCCTGGTGGCGCAGTGGTTGAGAGTCCGCCTGCCGATGCAGGGGACACGGGTTCATGCCCTGGTCCGGGAAGATCCCACATGCCGCGGAGCGGCTGGGCCCGTGAGCCATGGCCGCTGAGCCTGCGCGTCCAGAGCCTGTGCTCCGCAACGGGAGAGGCCACAACAGTGAGAGGCCCGCGTACCGCAAAAAAAAAAAAAAACAAAAAAAAAAAGAGAGAGAGGGTTGTCAATGTGATATTGGTCTTCCCAAGTCCAAGTTAGGATGCCAATGTGCCCCACAAATTCCACTGTAATCACCCATCAGTGGAGGCAGGAAGGAGAGAGTAGTGTGACTGGAGGCTCAAGACCAGGCAGGGGGACGTCCCTGGTGGTCCAGTGGCTAAGACTCCGTGCTCCCAATGCAGGGGGCCCAGGTTCGATCCCTAGTCAGGGAACTGGATCCCACATGCTGCAACTAAAGATCCCGCATATTGCAACGAAGATCTCACGTGCCGCAACTAAGAGCCAGAGCAGCCAAATACATAAATAGAATAAATTAAAAAAGAAAAAAAGAAAAAGACCAGGCAGGGTCTTAGGAGCTAGAAGATCTATCTACTCCTAAGAACCATGAGAAGCTGTAGAAAGATTTTAGGATTTTAAGACCGGGGGGTATATGTGATGTGATGAGATGTGATCTGATGTATGTTTCAAAGAGTTCAACCTGGCAGCACAGAGGACAGTAAGTTGGAAGGATCCAGAGTAGGGGGGACACCAGTTAAGAAGCAGTTGTAGTCATCAAAGCAAAACCTGATGGTGACCTGGACCCAGCTGGTGGTGGTGAAGAGTAGGTGAACCTGAGGGATAGTTAGAAGGTAGTATCTCCAGAATGTGGTGATTGACTGGGTACAGGGGTGATAGGGAAAAAGGCACTGAGGAGACTTCTGACTTGTATAAGGGGATGGAGGACTCCCTGAGACAGACTTTGTTTGGGAGGAAGACAGGATTTAGAGAAAACGATCCTGAGTTTGGTCGTGGACACATGGCAAGTTGGGAGGAGCCTTGGTGACCTCTAAGTGGAAATATTAAATAAACAGCTAGGGTTCAGAAGAGAGGTCTGGGTGATAAAACATGTGAGTCATCTGTTTAAACACCAGTTGGAGCCACCGCGTGGAGAGAATTGCCTGGACAGAGAGTGAGCATCCAGGGGCTGGACCTGAAGGAGCCCTGGAACCGAGCAGCTGATTGCAGGTAGAGCAGGACAACCAACGAAAGAAACAAAGGCATCTCTCAGAAAAAAAGCGGGGGGGCTTCCCTGGTGGCGCAGTGGTTGAGAGTCCGCCTGCCGATGCAGGGGACGCGGGTTCGTGCCCTGGTCCGGGAGGGGATCCCACATGTCGCGGAGCATCTGGGCCCGTAAGCCATGGCCGCTGAGCCTGCGCGTCCGGAGCCTGTGCTCCGCCACAGGAGAGGCCACAACAGTGAGAGGCCCGCGTACCGCAAGAAAAAAAAAAAGGAAGAGAAGGGGGTAAAGCAGAAGAGGCTGCACCGTGGAAGCCTCGGGAGGAAGGCAGCCAAATGCTGCTCTGAGGGGCCAGTGAAGCCTGAAAACACCCCTCAGACTTCATGAGTGGAGGTCAGCAGCATTTTGCTGGAGAGGGAGACAGGTACATAGATTTGAGATACTGAGAATGCAGACTCAGTGGGACTCGGCCGTGGTCTGGCCTCAAGACTAGCTCACCCCCTGCTCACAACTTCCACCCAGCCGCCGGCACTCCCTCAGCCCTTTGTCCTGACCATGCATCTCCCTTCACTCCCATCACAGGGCCTTTGCACCAACTATTTCCACTCCTCTCAGCCCAGCCCATTCCTCCTTCGGCTTCATCGTCACTTCCTCAGGAAAAGCATCCCCTCACCTCTAAATTCCGTCAGATTCCCCTGTTAGGAGTACTCACAGCACCATCCTTGTCCTTCCTGGCACTTATCACAGTTGGACATGCACACTCCCCCACGGGATGAATTGGGCCTCCCCCTTTCTAGAGCATAGGTTCTTGTTGCTACCCGTCGTTCCCAGCACCTAGCATGGTGGTGCCTCATAATTGGTAAGGGCTCAATAAAAACATGCTGAAGAAATGAATGACTGAGAAGAAACAGGTCTTATGAGCAGCCAGAAGAGAAGCAGCCCAGGCACAGGGAAGGGTTGGCTGGAAGGACCCTGGTGCAGGAAAGGCTTGCGTGTCTAGGGACTTAAAAGAGGACAGTGCGGCTGCAACCCGTGGAGCAGGCGAAGGGGAGGTGGGAGGGGCAGGGCTGGGTGCTTAGAGAGCCAAGGGTCCCCATGGCCCTCGCATCCTCTCCACGTCCAGGCAAGGCCAACACATCAGATCTTCACATTTGTGCTTTCTCTTGTGCGTGGCTTCTTCCACTACTTTCTCAGAGAGGATTAGGATAGGTCCAGGTTTATAAAGTAAAAAAGGGAGTCTTAGAAATGCTAATCAGGGGCTTCCCTGGTGGCGCAGTGGTTGAGACTCTGCCTGCCAATGCAGGGGACATGGGTTCGAGCCCTGGTCTGGGAGAATTCCACATGCCGCGGAGCAACTGGGCCCACGAGCCACAACTACTGAGCCTGTGCGTCTGGAGCCTGTGCTCCGCAACAAGAGAGGCTGCGACAGTGAGAGGCCCGTGCACGGCGATGAAGAGTGGCCCCCGCTTGCCACAACTAGAGAAAGCCCTCGCACAGAAACGAAGACCAACACAGCCATAAATAAATAAATAAAATTTTTTTAAAAAAGAAAACATCATGAAGTCTTAGTATATGACACCATATGGTAAGAAGTCATTAATTCTTTAAAAAAAAAAAAAGAAATGTTAATCAATGGTGTTAGAAGTTGGGCTTTGTGGAGATTCAAGAGAACTCTAGATTCCTGTAGCTCCAGTGACGTATCAGGAACCAGGCCTCACCCCCCTAGATCTGTAGGGTCTTCCAGCTTAGAGAAAATAGCCCTTTGGCCGTTGTCGCTGAGCTGTGAGGCTTATGCAAACAGTAAGGAGAAAATATCAACAGGGGGACTTCCCTGGTGGCACAGTGGTTAAGAATCCGCCTGCCAGGACAGGAATAAAGGCGCAGTTGTAGAGAATGGACTTGAGGACTTGGGGAGGGGGAATGGTAAGCTGGGACGAAGCGAGAGAGTGGCATGGACATATATACACTACCAAATGTAAAACAGATAGCTAGTGGGAAGCAGCCGCATAGCACAGGGAGATCAGCTCGGTGCTTTGTGACCACCTAGAGGGGTGGGATAGTGT
>NW_021703771.1:72844199-72976783 GCF_005190385.1 Monodon monoceros
CGAGAGAGTGGCATGGACATATATACACTACCAAATGTAAAACAGATAGCTAGTGGGAAGCAGCCGCATAGCACAGGGAGATCAGCTCGGTGCTTTGTGACCACCTAGAGGGGTGGGATAGTGAGGGTGGGTGGGAGGGAGACGCAAGAGGGAGGGGATATGGGGATATATGTCTATGTATAGCTGATTCACTTTGTTATAAAGCAGAACCTAACACACCATTGTAAAGCAATTGTACTCCAATAAAGATGTTTAAAAAAAAGAGTTTGTAGTAAATGTAATTTCATCATGTAGAATTACATTATCTACTTAATCCATTATTACTGAACATTTACGTTATTCCCAGTCTTTTGCCATCATAAATAATGACATAGTTAACATCTTTGTGCATAAAACTCTACTTGTATTTCAAAATTATGTCGTGAGGATAGATTCCCTCAAATTAGAATTACTAGGTCAAAGAACCTGAGTACTTTTATTAAGGGTGTTGATACATATTGCTAAATTATCTTACGGAGAGACTGTCCCAATTCACATTCCCACCAGTTGTGTATTAGAGTACTGCGTCATTTCAACAGTTTGGTAATTTTATTGGCAAATAATGAAATCTTGCTTTAATTTGCATTTTTTGATTACTGATGAGATTGAATGTTAAAAAAATATATGTTCATTAGCTATTGTTTTTTCTCTGTGAATTTTCTATTCATGTTCTTTGCTTATTTTTCTATTGCATATCTTTGGGGATGCCTGTTTTTTCTTTTACTTGTAAAAACACTTACCTATTAACGATATTAAGCTTTTGTCATATTATTGCCAATGTTTTTTCTAGTTTTGTTGGACATGTAATTTTACAATTCTTGATATGCAGAAGTTTCAGATTTTTACATATTTAAGTGTACCAATCTTTTTCTTTGCAGTTTCTTTTTTTTTTAACTGAGTTTAGAACATTATTACTGATTCAAGGATATGATAAATAATCAACTTTGTTTTCTTTAGTTTTATGACTGTTTTTCATATTTATCTTTTTAGTATTTTAGAATTTGTTTTGTGGTAGAATGTAACATGCAGCTCTAAGCAATTTTTCTCTTTCAAAGTAGATAGTTGGATTCTGTACACAATTGATTGAATAACCCAATTTCTTTCCCATTGACTGGTGGCCCTTTCTTCATCTTATATTACTTTCTTATGTAGTCAAGGGTCTATTTCTGGGGCATTTCCTCTCCAATGGTTTGTGGTTTTTGTTCTCAAGTAATACATTGTTTTAATTATCAGCAATAATACTACTTTTATATCTTCTTTTCCTACAGTTAATACCCCTTATTTCTAATTCAGTATTTTTAGTTAGACTAGGATTTTTTTTAGAAGAGTGTCTAATAAAAATGGTAATAGTAAAAAAAAAACCACAAAAAATAAAAGAATCCACCTGCCAATGCAGGTGACACAGGTTCGATCCCTGGCTCAGGAAGATCCCACATGCCGCAGAGCAACTACGCCCATGTACCACAGCTACTAAGCCTGCGCTCTAGAGCCCACAAGCCACAACTACTGAAGCCCACGTGCCACAACTACTGAAGCCCGCGCGCCTACAGCCCGTGCTCCGCAACAAGAGAAGCCACCGCAATGAGAAGCCCGCGCACCGCAACAAAGCGCAGCCCCCACTCGCTGCAACTAGAGAGAGCCCACGTGCAGCAACGAAGACACAACACAGACAAAAACAAAAACAAATAAATAAATTTGTTTTTTAAAAAATCAATGGGGCCTTCTGTGGTAAAAAGGAAGAGGAAATGGAAAGCTAGTCCCTTCGGCCCCAGCAGAAGTTGCAAAACAAGGAGACGGAGGGAGAATGAGGGGCCACTCACAGCGTCCTTACCCTGCCCCCCAGGCCTGCCCCACTCGCTGAGCCATGAGGGGATGGGAGGGCTGGCGACACCGCGATGGATGTGAACAGGAGGCTGAAGGCTTTTCTCTCAGCACAGCCTGGGTCTATCGCAAGCCTCTCAGAGAAATCGTGGTTTCAGTAGGTGCAGCCTCCCACAGGGCTACAGAGCTGCCGTGGAGGAAAGTGGCGGATAGGTGAACTGGAATCGACACCCCTGGATCCCTTGCTTCCCCGGGCCTGGAGGATTTCACGCAGCCTGGGAATGGACAGCACTTTAAGCCAGCATGGTTCCCCAAAAGGACAAATGGGACCGATGACCCTCTCTGTTGACCATTCCGGAAGCCAGGCCAGCCCATTGCTCTGCAGAGGAGCCCGGTGACCGTCCCAGACCCCTCTGCCAGACAACACCAGGTCTCAAAAGCCTCCAGATGCCATTTGGGAGAGGGGCAGGGGAAGGGAGAGGAAACATGAAGCCTGAGTCCTCCAGAAGACAGAAGACACTGAGCTATCACAGACGGGCAAGTGTAAAGTTTGCTCCTTCCCGCTACCTAGAAGGTGGCGAAGAGATTTCATCTATCATAGAAAATAAGGTCTGTGCTCTGTGCACATTGCAGCAGTGATGTGAACATCTGATGATACCCACACTCCCAGCCCGCCCCCGAGCATATGTATCTCTTGGCCGCAGCAAAGTGCCCACAGTCCATTCTCAAGAAAACATATCGTTGCCACAATTCTTTTAAAATTTGTTTCTCTGGCGTGCCATGTGGCATGCGGGTTGCAGGATCTTAGTTCCCCGACCAGGGATAGAACCCGGGCCCCCGGCATTGCGAGCGTGGAGTCTTAACCACTGGACCACCAGGGAAGTCCCTAAAATTTGTTTCTTGATTGCTCTCTTTTCTGTGACTACCTATCTGTCTTTAACTGTTCAAAAGCCAACTTTCCATCCCTGATGCCTTTGATGGGTGTGTGACTTGGGACGGGGGTTGGGAGGTATAAATCTCACACCCATCAGAGGTATCAGGCACCCCATCCCTGTGAATGGGCAATGGGGAGCAGGGTGACGAGTTCCAGTGACTCTAGAGGCAGGTGGAGGGGAGGCAGTTGGAGGTGCAGAGATTCAGGAAGAGAAGAGCTGAGGAATGGGGCCACCATCAGCTTCATGCAGCAGAAACTGGCCCCACGGCCTCTCTGATACAGGACTCCAAGATGGCAGACCCCAACCAAGAGGCTCCAAAGGACAGATACGTACCCCCCAGACCAGTGGAAGATGGAGGGAGTGTACATCTTCCCATCAGTGTGGCCAGTATCTTCCCTCTCTCCCTCAGAGGTACCCTCACTTCCAGCCTGAATTCCAGGCACAAGGAGGTTGGGGACTGGCCCTGAGAACCCCTAAGTTGGTCTCTCTGGAATGGAGGATTTTTCATTCAGGTCCACCGTTTTGCACACACTCTACCCCAGCCTCATGAGCCTTCTGGTCTCTAGAAATGTGAAGATTATCTATGTTCAGTCCTTGCCATGTCTTTTTTTACCAACCTCAAAACCCCATCATGGCTGCCCTAGTCCTGGCCACAGAAAGCCCTGAGCAATGGCAGGGTTGATGCCACAAGCAGGGGTCACCTCCTCACCACGTGGGGCTCTGTTTCTAGGAGACGGCAGAGCTCTCAGTCAGGTAATAAAGTTCAGCGGTCACCCTGGGAGCCCACACCCCACGTACAAATGGGAAGTACGTTAGCCAGAGGCACCCCTTCCCCTGGGCTGCTTCTCCGCTCGCTCAGCATGCAGCTGTGAACATCCCCGTCAGCAGGGCGCTGTGCTGGGGGCCTGGGGAGCAGTGAATGAGGCAGACCTCACCCCAGCTTCTTGGAGCTCATTCTTAACAGAGTCCTGTGTATCTGACCACTTTGCACGTGTGCCTAATTTAATCATTGCAAGAAGCCCTTGAGGAAGTGACATTGGCCCCATTTCACCCTTGAGGAAACCAAAGCAAAGCCATGTGCTGGCTTGCTGATCTCAGAGCCTAATCTGTTGGGCTGCAAACTCTTCCTTCCCATCTCGATTTATTCCTGCCCCTCTCCAGTCTCTGCTCCTGGGACCCAGACAGCAGCTCCTTCGGAGCAAAAATTACCACCTGTCCACAACACTGTAAATCAACTGTTCTCCAATCAAAACTTTAAAAAATTACCAGCTGTTAAAATGCTCGAGCTGGGGGAGGGACCTTAGCGCTTATTAAAAGCCACTGAGAACCAGTTTATCAGGCAGAGAGCTGAGCGCCAGGCCTCGGGAAAAGGAAACAGGAGTGAGAGGATTTGAACAAAGGGAGGTGGTAACGGAAGTGGGTAGGTACCTGAGGCAAATCCTGCCTGACAAGTGTGCCTGGGCAGCCACCATCAGCGCGTAGCCATTTACAGTAACTGACAATCTAAGTGAACGCCCCTGTATCATTAACTGTTGCCCAAGAAGTCTCTGCAGAAGCCAGCAGACGGTCTTATGAAGAGCGAGGCGGTGGTTTGGGGATGGGACGAAAGGAAAGACAAGCGGAGATTCCTTTGGGGTGTGAGATGTAAAGGTCTAACACTGATTGACTCTGTTTCTTACTTGGGGTTAAACTGCAAACACTCTGAACCTGGAGTTTCTAGCCCTTCCACCAAGAGATTTCCCCAGCTCAGGTCAGCAGGGAGACAGGGGGTGACCTCTGAGAGAGGGTGCTCCCTCATCTCATAAAAGGAGAAATGGGTGCAGACTTAGGTGGGAACCCAAGGCCAACGTTGGTTGGAGTCCATTCAGGGGCTGAGAGGCAGGTTGGACCCCCAGCCCAGGAGTGTGCCCCCTACACCCACTGAGAGGGGCCTGATGAAAACCTCCCATTGCCAACCTCAGCTCTCTCATCACTGAAGATTTGTTTTTCCAGAATACGCCAGATTCTGTTAAGGTTTTTAAGAGTTTAAAAAGGTAAACAACAAGTCAAACAAAAAACCCTGTACACCCCCAAATGAGGAAACACTCAAATGAAACCCTTGTCAAGGCCAGTAAGAGGATGTGAAATTATCAGGTGTTTTTTCCCCAGGCTGAAAGCCTTCAACTCACTCCTTTCCTAAATTTGCCTACAGAACATACACCACTGGTACTTGCAGTACGTGTGGGTATTTGTGAGTTTGCCAGGCAAGAAAATGTTGGCAAGAGTCGGCAGCGAGAAGCAACATTCTTCCCAAACACCACGGTGCAGCTGGTCACATGCTTTCAACGAAAGTCACCTTTTTAAAATCTCTGGACATTTTTCTTAAGGCCAAGCGTACAGTGACTCCAGTGCTCGGCTCACAGCTTCCTCCTTCCTGCACATGCCCACATGCACATACACGTACGCACACACCCCTGAAGGTGTAGGGACTGAAAATCCGTCTCTGTGCTGCTGGTCAAGCAGAGCCACCATTCAATGCACATGACCTTCTGAGGGTTCCCAACAGGCTGGCTGCTGCAGGAGGGGCATCCTGGCCCCTGGTGAGGGAGAGGGGTCTGGCGTGTCCTGTCTGCAGCGGGCACGTCTGGAGCTCATTGTGCCTGGGGAGGACTTTGGGCAGCACAGGAAGGCTCTGGCCCCGGAATAAAAGTTTATGGGGTCAGGGTCTCCCACTCTGAGACCAAAGATACATGGAATTGGCAGCCCAAAGATACACAGTGCTGGGGAAATGGAAAGAGCACTGAAGCCAGAGCCTGGCACTTACTGCTCTGGGACCTGTGGCAAGTTACTTACTCTCTCTGAACCTCTGCAGAAGAAGAGACATTCCTTTATGAGAAAAATGCATCTATTTCTTTCACACATGCATAAAGTAATCACCCTGAGTCCTAGAATGTTAGAGATGAGAAAGTACATAAGATTATTATTATTCAGTCCAACCTCTTACCTGTATAAACAGGGCTCAAAAAAGTCAGGTGACTCTATTTACAATAGCCAGGTCACGGAAGCAACCTAAATGCCCATCGACAGACGAATGGATAAAGAAGATGTGGTATATGTATACAATGGAATATTACTCAGCCATAAAAAGGAACGAAATTGGGTTATTTGTAGAGACGTGGATGGACCTAGAGACTGTCATACAGAGTGAAGTAAGTCAGGAAGAGAAAAACAAATATTGTATAGTAACGCATATATGTGGAACCTAGAAAAATGGTTCAGATGAACCGGTTTGCAGGGCAGAAGTAGAGACACAGGTGCAGAGAACAAACGTATGGACACCAAGGGGGGAAAGTGGGGGGTGGGGTACTGGGATGAACTGGGAGATTGGGATTGACATGTATACACTAATGTGTATAAAACATATAACTAATAAGAACCTGCTGTATAAAAAATTAAATTACATTTAAAAACATTTTTTAAAAAGGTCAGGTGACGCATGTGGAGGTCACACAGTAGGTAAGTTGAGGAGCTACAGCTGTACCGTCCATTATGCAGACACTCACCACATGTGGCTATTTACACTTCAAGTTAATTCAAAAGAAATAAAATTGGAAATTCAGCTCCTCTGCCACACCAGCCACATTTCCAGTGCTTGGCAGCCCCATGTAGCAAGCGGCCACCATATGGACCACCATGTGCGGGTAAAGAACTTTCCATCGTCACAGGGAGCTGCGCTATTGGGCAGCCCTAGGCTAGAGGTCACAACTCAGATCCTCGGACTCTTAAGCCCTATGTTCTGTCCCCTGCTCCTGACCTCCCTAGCTTCCTACGTGAAATACAAGGATTTCAGCAAAACTACGGACAAGCATGAGGCCTGCTTCCCAGGTCCCAATCTTACATGCCTGCCACTGCAACTTAGAATTCACATTGAAGTTGACCCACCACTTAGGAAATGATAAATGAAGCCATTGCTCCTGCTTGTAAGAACCAAATAGACTCCTTTTGTTGTTACAGTGAGGAGATGGGAGGTTTTTGGAATAGGGTGGTATGGTCCTTTCGAAATGACTTGAACAAGATGTATGCTCTGAACAAATACATTCCCACTTATTTTAAAAAGCACTTGGCCAGTGACCCTCACTGCCGATCTCCAGAGAGCAGCCACCCCAGGCCTACTAGGTTCAGCCACTACAAATAGACTTGGGCTACACATTCTGAGGCTCTGGGGAGAGGAGCCCATGGAAACTCCTAGAGTGATGGTATGGTCAGAGCACAAGGCTGGAGGCCAGGGTCTGATGGAGCCAGTGTTGGTCTTGGCCAAGCCCTTCTAGGCCCTTCCTGTGCTTTTTCCTCTCTCAACTCAGATGGTCAGAGGCAAGGACAGATGACCCCCTCTCACATTCTCTGTGCTAATGGAGAGGCTTAGCGCCCTGCCGTAAAGCATGACATTATCTAGAACTGCTCATTCTACATCAGTGTTTCTTTACATTTTGGGGATCACAGACCTTCTAAGTAGCTATTGGAAGCTGTGGATCTTCTCCCAAGGGAGCCAATATATGTATACAGATTCTACTTTTTGTAAATCATTTCAGGCCACTGCTGGCTTTGAAGATGGAAGGGGCTATAAGCCAAGGAATGTAGGTGGCCTCCAGAAGCCGGAAAAGGCAAGAAAACATATCATCCCCTAGAGCTTCCAGAAAGGAACACAGCTCTGCCGACACCTTGATTTCAACCCAGGGAGACCCAGGCCAGACTTCTGACCTCCAGAACTACGAGACGATACATTTGTCCTGTTTTAAGTCACTACATTTGTGTGGTAATTTTGATACAGCAGCAATAGAAACTAATACAGATTTTTTTGGTCTTTAAAGAGCCACTGAAACACAACTTCCCAAAGATAATGAGAAAAAAAAACATGGCTGAAAAGTCAGGCTCTTGTTCTCTGTGAGCAAAGGCAGACACAGTCCCAGGCTCCAGGGGACAAAGCCACAGTCAGCAAATCGGCAACAGGCACCCTATAGGATGCTGCTGCCAACAGAAGACACGCTTCTCACCTGCTCAGGGCAGAAAGGACATGCATCCCAACCTGTCTTTTAGGCTCCTCCCCACTCCTTCCAGGACCAGACAGCACATGAAGCAGCAGTATCTTCAAAAACAGAGAATGGCAATGCCTGCGATACTACAAAACTTCAGCGAAGGAGAATTTTCAGAAACCATGTTTCTGAGGTTAACTGAGTTTTGAGGTCAGCAGATAACGAGTAGACACCATGCTGGGTTTCAATAATCTGGCCCCTTTAAAGATGCACCCCACACTGGGAGCTATCCTTTACAAACGAGGATCTGGCAGAGCCTGAGGTCAGGGGTCCTCTTGAAACTCTGGTTGGAGGACACGGGAGGTGTTATTGTAGGAGAAGGAGCGGGTGTGGATCTGAACATCAGACCCCAACTCTCTCCCAGACGTGCCTTTGAACAAATTAAGTCCCACCATCAGGGAGCTGTGAAATTTCTCTTTTTGTTCCTAACTAAGGGGATTCAGGGGGGCAGGGGAGGGGATGTTTGTGTGTATGTGCATATATGTACGTACACACCCTGAGAACACACACAAATACATGTGTTCTAGGTATCTGAGGTCGTTTTTAGGCAGCACAAGTCTGAAAGAATTCATGTTCTGACACACACACGTTCATAATAAGCCTGAGAGATGGTTTCCATTTGTAAGCCACAGACTAATTACAATCGTAGGAGGTAAGGGCGGGGTGGGACTAAATGGATTTACCCAGAACACGTCTAGGTCATGTGCAAATAGAGGACGTGATTTAAATGTGAATTCCAAGCAGCAACAGAGACTTTCATCAAAAGAAAACCCTCTACCATCACCCTATTGTAGCCGTTCCTAAAAAACGTCTGGTCCCTAGGGCCTCCCTGGTGGTCCAGCGGCTAAGACTCTGCGCTCCTAGTGCAGGGCGCCTCCTTTCGATCCCTAGTCGGGGAACTAGATCCCACATGCCACAACTGGGAGTTGGCATGCCGCAACTAAGAAGATCCCACATGCCAGAACACACACGGCAACGAAGATCCTGCGTGACGCAGCTAAGACCTAGTGCAGCCAAATAAATAAATAAATAGTAAAAAAAAAAAAAAAAAAGTCTGGTCCCCAAAGAGAGAATGCTTTCCTGTAGCACCTGAAGTAGTTGTTTTACCCTGCAGCCATTCTGCTCTTTTGATCTGGAATCGGAGAGCTCATATAATCTTAGGACTGGAAAGGTCTTCGATTTAAGCAATATCATCTTACTTTAAATACAAGCCAGGGACTTCCTTGGCGGTCCAGTGGTTAAGATTTTGCCTTCCAATGCAGGGGGTGCGGGTTTGATCCCTGGTAGGGGAGCTAAGATCTCACATGCCTCACAGCCAAGAAACCAAAACGGAAGCAATATTGTAACAAATTCAATAAAGACTTTAAAAATGGTCCATATCGAAAAAAATCTTTACATGTAACCCATGTCTTTCTACTGATGTCTAGAGGAAGAGATGCCTCATCCAGACCAGGCAGAGGCCAGGCCCCTCTCAGAACCCAGCAGACTTTCTTCCTAGGATGCTCAGAACCTACTGGATTCTTTAAAATCCCTTTAACTCCCCCAGAGATCTTGAATTAAGCAGGATTTCAGAGTCTCACCTATCTGGTGCCTCCACAGAGCATGTGTGAGAATGCCTTACAGACGGAAGGACCAGCTCCTAGGCCCCAGGGAAAAGGCAGGGCTCCATTGCCTATTGACATAATCAAGGCTGGCTAAAACTTGAATGAACGCTTGAATGAACTTGTCCTACACACCAAGCAGGGCATATTGGAACTACCCCCAAGCCTGGGCCATCTTGAGTTAACCTTTCCACACTTCTATCCTGCAGCGCCCAATCCAAAGTGAGCCCAGGGACTTCCCTGATGGCGCAGTGATTAAGACACACACACCCCCAGTGCAAGGGGGCCAGGTTCGATCCCTGGTCAGGGAACTATAGATCCCACATGCATGCCGCAACTAAGGAGCATACCTGCTGCAACTAAGACCTGGCGCAACCAAATAATAATTTTTTTTTTTAATTTAAAAACAAACAAACAAAAAAGCGAGCCCAAATTTTCAGGGAAAACCACTCGGTCTGTCAGCCAAAGAATACCCTGTTGACACATTCAGCGCCGATAACACTGCTCTTCTCCATCCACTGTGGCTCAGCTTTTGGAAACGGACGTGCGTCTATTTGTAGCTGTGAGTGACCGACTTCCTATGGCTCTGCCCTTTGCTGGGCTGCAGCTAAGCCAAACAGTAAAATAATGCGCTTGTTTGGGCAAAGCCTCCTCCGTGCCCAGTGCGGAGTGTGGGTGAAGCTGCAGAGCTTCTCTCTCAGCTGAACTTGGCCTCTCCAGGAAAGATGAGTTGGGGCGCGAAGCTCTCATCACCGAAACACACAAGATGCCAATACACCAGTATAACACTGCCTCTAGAGCTCAGGGGCCACAAGCACACCTCCCGCACCCAGCTAGGGAGCCACTCCACCACCAGGGCCGCCACCAGCACAGCTCACAACCCCCAGCAGAGGGCTTCCAGCACGGTTCAAGTATCACGTTTTCACATCTGCTTCTCATAACCTTGAGGGGAGTAGAAGAGTTCTCTCTTGACCTGTGTCACAGAGGAGGAACCTTGAGATACCCCAGCTTTCCCAGAGTCACACAGCTGGTCAGGGACAGACACCAGACAGGGAGCCATGCTCACCAAGGCCCAGCTCTAGGCTCTTCCCCGATTATTCCTGAGTTAGTACGATAAAAGCTGCCGTTTGTTGAACACTTACTTTGTGCCAGCACTGCCCTAGGCATTTCTGTGCAGCTCCAGTTCTTACAATTACCTTCTATGGAGCTTGTAGACCAACGTTACAGATGGAGGAAGTGAGGCTCAGAGGGGTTAACTGACTTATTGAAGGCCACACAGCTACTGAGGGATGGAATGGGGATTCCAAGCCCCATCCATGGGCTCCAAAGCTCCTCGGACAGACCCACCGAGAAGAAGGGCAGTTCTCCCCGCCCGCGGTTAGGGGACGAAGAAAGCTACCTCATTGCCACGTTGCTGCCGTCGATCACTATGGGTCGCAAGGAACTGGCTGGGCCTCCTCTGTCCTCTTCCGGGTCCGCCCTCAGCCCGCGCTGGGCAGAGTCGGGGTTCCCACAGGAGCCCCTGGGAACGAGCAGGGGCGCGGCACTGCCCTCGTGGGCACTGGGCCGGCTGCCCGTCTGGATCAGCTCCTGCAGCACGTCGTTGACCAGGGCATCCTCGCCCAGCTTGCCCAGCACCCTGACCACATCCTCCCGGCCGTAGCCCAGCTTCTGGAAGAACTCCATCTTTCTCGAGCGCTCCATGCTGTGCCAGCTGGGCCCCCGTGAGGGTCCTGCCGCCGGCCTCCTCCTGGCAGAGCCCTACCGGCATGAGCTAGAGAGAAAAGGCATCCATCAGGTGTTTCCTGGGCAGAGGAGGTGAATTATGGGTGCTCTCTCCCCCCACTTATCTGTCAGGAAGTCACGTCGGGGCCTGGTCCCCTGAGGAGTTTCAGTGGCTCAGTGTGCTTGAAGAGCCGTGATGCAACCACGGTGCCTGTACTAGTGGCTCTCCCAGGCCTTCACCCCACTCCCGGTCCCGCAAGGGGGCCAGAGGGACCCAGAGCCGCTGAGCAGGCCACCCAGCCCTGGGGACATTTGTGCACAGGCCAAAGAAATGTTTTTGAGGCTCTGCTATGGCTGAATTGTTCCCCCCGCCAAATTCATATGTTGAAGCCCAGCCCCCAGCTCCCCAGTATGTGACTATTTGGAGATAGGGTCTTTAAAGAGGTGATTAAGGTAAAAGGAGGTCAGTGGAGTGGGCCCTAATGCAATAAGACTGGTGTCCACATAAGAAGAGGAGATCCGGACACAGTTGGGTACAGAGGGAAGGCCATGCGAAAGCACAGGGGAAAGAGGCCATCTACCAGCTAAGGAGAGAGGCCTCAGAAGAAACCAGCCCCACCGACACTGTGATCTCAGGCTTCTGGCCACCTGAACTGTGAGGAGGTGATGATAATAATAATAGTAATAATAATTATAATAATAAATTAAAATTTTAAAAATAAATCTATAAAGTCATCCTTGGTATTGGGGGCAGGGGGCAGGCTCCAGGACCCCTGCAGATACCAAACTCTGTGGATGCTCAAGTCCCTTATATAAAATGCCTTAGTATCTGCATACAACCTAAGCATACGCACCGGTATAGTTTAAAGCCTCTCTAGATTACTTATGCCAAATACCTAATACAATGTAATGCCATGTAAACAGTTGCCAGGGCGTGGGAAATTTAAGTTTTGCTTGAATGGCGCAGGTCTCAGGCTTTGGGAACTCTTTGAGTTTGGTTAGCTGTTCAGGGGGAACGGGGGTTAGCCAAGACAGAGGAAGCAGCAGCAGGTACAGATTCCCCCTTCCTCCGTGGGTCAGTCTTGCCCCTCAGCCAGGCCCCCACCAAGCCAGGAAGGAGGACAGGTGGCGGGACAGCTTCTCCAGGGCCAGAGCAGGTGAGGGGCTCAGCCTTCCAGGGCCTGGGTCTGGGAAATTCCTGGGATTTTTTTTTCGAATATTTTGAATCCACAATTGGTTGAATTCGAGGATATGGAGGGCCGATTGTATACATATTATACGTGCATAAAATAAATACCAAGTCTGTGGTATTTTGCCATGGCAGGCCTGGCAAACTAATACAGCTCCGCGGCTTAAATAGGGGAAAACGCCCCTTGGTGAATTCTATTCCCAGAAACACAACGCTCTGACCTAAATTCAGCTCTGTGCACTGGCACAGCTTTCCCTAGCAATGAACTCAGATCGTACTGAACCTCTAAAATAGAAGGGCCTAACCCAAATTTGATCCTTTCCACTCAGCCATCACTGCCTGGCCTGCACCTTTGGGGTAGTGTTGGACAGTGGGCTGCAGCCTGACAGATGTTTACAAGAAAAAGATGAGTGAGCCAAAGGGGACACTCTGGACAGACTGGGTCCCTCTGTCTTTTCTCTCTTTTCTACTCACAGAGACCTACATCTTTCAAAAAGCCTTTTAAAATATAGAAATAATCACGAAAATATATTGAGTGTGAAAAATTGAAGCAATGTAGAGGTATAGCAAATAAAAAGATATAAGGTCTCTTCATACATACCCCAAATCCCACTTGCCTCTCCTGTCTCCTTCTAGAGTTTTTTCTATGCATTTACTTGCATATCTAATAGATACACACATATACTGTTTAAAGGAGGTGATTTTCACATAAATAGCATCATTCTGGACTTATTGTTTAGCAACGTACTTTTCTTACTAAAAAGGCATTTTGGAAAGTTTTCCCTGCCCGTTTACCTGTTCTGCTGCCCACCGTAACCCCAGCATTTAGAACAGTGCCTGGCACAGCTGAATCTCAATGCATATTTGTTGAATGAATGAATGAATGGTGTTTATCCATATGCCAAATGACGGAAATTTAGATGCTCTTCAATCTTACCCTGTTACACTTCATGCTCAGCGCACATTCACACACATCTGTCATTTCACATCATCCTCTCCTCAGTATTACAGGTTCTTTATCCTCAGTTCCTAGTCTCTTGTTGGAATCCTCTGCAACATTCTCTCTTCTGGGTTCCCAGCATGGCTGCTCCCTCTCCTGCAGGGTATCTCCCTGTAGTGCTGGAACCCAAGCAGGACTCACAATGCCTGGGGCTGGCAGGTCAAGGGCACTTGTAAGCCAACCTCCTGGATGGAGAGGTCTCTCCTGCAGCCTCCACTTGTCAGCTCCCACCCACCTGGCCCACTGACTGCTGCAACACCAAAACTGCCCCCAAGGTCACCATGACATCCTAACTGCCAAATCCAACAGCACCTTCACACGCCTCGCCTTAGGCAAACTCTCTGCGAATTTTGACTCTGTGGACCACTCCATTCCTTGTGATTTTTAAATCCAAAAGTTTTAGACCATCTCCTTCTTGAAACTCTCTTCTCCCTTAGGTTGTACAACTTGGCCTGGGTCTCCTCCTAAGTCTTTCCAGCTCTTTCCTTAGCCTCTGCTCCCTCGTTCAATGTCAGGGCCCTGCCCAGGCCATCTTCCCTCCCCCTCGTGCCCTCTACCAGCCCCTAGATCAATGAGCGCACAACTGCGCTTCTGGCTCAGACCTCTTGCTAAGCACCAGGCACACATGGCTGCAAATCTAGGAGATAAATGCCCTGCAGGCTATTCGATAAAGTGCTGTGGGAACTCACAATGCTGTCACTCACCAGGCATTTGCTGAGCCCACTTCAGTGGTTCTCAAAGTGGGGTCCAGGGGGAGCCCAAGACCCTTTCAGGGAGTCTTTAAGGTAAAAACTATTTCCATAATAATGCTTAGGTGTAATTTGGGTTTTTTTCACCCTCATCCTCTCACGAGTGTACCATGAAGTATCCCAGAGGCTACGTGTTGTGTGATATTGTGACAGCTTGAATGTGGAAGCAGATATGAGAAGCAAGTGGTCTTCTATTAAATTGGCTATTAAAGAGATTTGCAAAAAATGTAAATCAGTGCCAGTCTTCTTACAAATTTGGGGGGTTTTGGAAAATAGAGTTCTTTTTCATAAAATACATCATTTATATTAATATAATTGGTTTATTCTGATTTTAAAATAAATGAATATTTTTAAATTTCATAGTTTTAGTTTCTAATAAGGTACATATGCATAGATAGCTAGAACCCACATAAGCAAAATTTCTTTGGGGTCCTTAATAGTAGATGTCAAACCCTTCAGCATGAGAGGCAAGGCCCCTCACAACGGCTGCAACCCCTTCTCCAGTCTCGATGGCCACATACCTCTAGTTCAGTCTCACCTTTTCCCTGACCAGTGGCCAGTCCTTTTCTCTCAGGAAGGTTGTTCCCTTGGGCCAGGGTCCAGCTTTGGCCCAATGTCCACAGAGGAAGGGGACACTCACCTGCCCGGCAGGCCAGCCTCACACCAGGGATTGTTCACTGTCCCTGAAAGACTCTGGTCTCTCAGGCCTGGAGGCCTCCCCTCGGGCCCTTCCCACTGCAGAGCGCCTGCCCCTCCTCCACCAGACTGAACCCCACTGTCACCTCCTCCGAGAAACCTTCCCAGTCCTGGCGGCCCCAGTCGCTCCCACCTCTACCCCTCCCTGCTTACGCCTGCTCTGTAGCACTTATTTGGGTTTGGAAGAGAGAGAGAAGGGAGGCTTGAGAGGACGGGTGGAAGAAAGAAAAGAGGGAGGGAACACAAACGAGAGAAAAAGAAAGAGAAGAAGGACAGTACAGGCAACACCAACGTAAAAGTCTGTATTCACGTTGTTCTTCGTTTCCACGTCGCTTTCTTGTAGAGACTCTTGCTTGAACTTCCCATCATCCCTGGTGGTTAGGGTACATAAAAGTACTCCCTTCTCACAGATGAAGAAACTGAGGTTCAGAGTGGTACAGAGTAAAGGCTATAAAGCTACTAAATGGCAGAGATTGACCATAAGTAGATGCCCAAAATAATGGGTTGCTTTGAGTTGTGTTCAGGACGGAGGCAACACCTTACCACCACAGAAATGGAAAAACCAAAATACGACTGTGTCAGGTGACTTCTCTTGGGTCACCAAGTAACAGCTACGAGGAGAGTCCACATTTGTTTTGTGACTTTGCGTTCTGGTATGACAGAAACATGAACATTTTCAAACTGAAAAAACTTGGCCTTTTCCCCTGGGGCGGGGGAGAGGGAGTGGGACCCTGACCTTGGCAGCTCCCCACAGAACCCTCAAGTTTCAACAGGGCTCCTTTTCTGAGCAGACTTCTGAAAGGCTATGTGTGGGACAGGAGGGCTGTTTTTACACGAAATTAACTGAAAGAATTCACCTACTTCAGAGGCTTCCCCCCTCTCCTTGAGACTTTAAAATAACTTCGTTTCCTCATAAAATTTCCAAATAAGGGAGAACACGGGGGTGGGAGGCTGCTCTCCACAGCCTCAGGTCACAACCCTCCCCCTTCAGCTGTGTCGGCCCTTGAGCTGCACCACTGCCAGAGCTACTTTTTCCTTTCTATTTTTAAGACCTGAAAGTATGAACAGTTTCATCTTAGTTTTCTTCCTCAATCTTGACTGGAAGTCACAAACAGCCCAGATGATTACTGACACTTTGAAAATCTTCCCAGGTCTCCTGAGCTCTGACAACGGTCAGTGTGGCACGCTGCTCTGTGCTCAGTGTCAAGGCTGTGGAGGTGGGTTCAGGACCTGACAGAACAGCAGGAAAGGAGGGGAGGGACACCTCACAAGTGGAACAATGGGGGTCAGATCAGGTCTTCTAGAATCAGCCAATCCAGAGGGAGGGGCTCTGGGCCAAAAAGCCTGTAACCTCTGGCTGGAAGAGCCCCTAAGGAAAAAAATAAATGAGAAACAGAAGAATGAGAAAATGAGAGGGATAGGAGCTGTAGAGAAACAGCAGCTCACATGGGCACTGTGTTTTCTAGTTACAAGTGCCTGCTGGTATGTCACCTTTGGAAAATCCCCAAGTCCCTGGGACATGGAAAGAGTTCCTCACGTTGCAGGTGACAAGGCTGAGGGAAAGAGAAGTTTTGATGGTGTACCCAGGATTCCACAGCTAATGGATGGGAGAGACTAGGCTCCCAAGGGCGTCCCAATTCCTGCCAGAGGGTGCAGTCCAGGGCTGCTCGGCGGCCACAGAGCAGGGCCAGCCCTCATTCAACACACGACACTGACCCCCAAGTCCGTTCCTGGGTCGCCTTTGCCAGCTCCAGGGAAACCTACCACAGACACCCATCAGAAGTCACCCACCATGCTGAGGAGAAAGTTCTAAACAGGGTCCACGCCGAAGTTTTCTGGTTCAGCTCAGATCTAGAGGCCCTCAGGGAAGCTGTCAGAGTTTGAAGAATTCACAGAGAGGCAAAGACTTCAGCCCGTAAGATATGTGGTTTGCGTTTGGCCTTTTTTTTTTTTTTAACGGAATTATAATTTTTTTAAATTGTGGCAAAATGGTCATAATATAAAATTTACCGTTTTAATGATTTTTAAGAGTGCATTTCAGCGGCATTAAGCAACCATCACCACCATCCATCTCCAGAGCTTTCTCATCTTCCAAAATGGAAAGTTTCTCCCCATTAAACACTAAGTCCCCACCCTCTCCCTTAACCCCTGGTAAGCACGGTTCTACTTTGTGTCTTTATGAATTTGACCGCTCCGGGTACTTCATATAAGTGGAATCATACAGTATTTGTCCTTCTGTGACTGGCTTCTCTCATTTGTCATAATGTCCTCAAGGTTCATCCATGTTGTAGCAGGTGTCAGAATTTCCTTCCTTTCTAAGGCAGGAAACAATAATACTCCATTGTGCGTATATAGCACATTGTGTTTATCCATCCATCCATCCACTCAAGCAACCCAAGTGGCACCTGGGCTGCTGCCACGCTTTGGCTGTTGTGAATAGTGTAGCTGTGAGCCTGGGTGGACTGGCTTGGTCTTTCGTTTTCCCCTCAAACTTGTCTCCTGCTCTCGTGTGCTGTCGTAGGTTACTTCGAGCATACACACAAGTATTTACAGTCCTGATCGATATCCCAGGGCAACTCTGAAGCAAAGTTTAAAACAAAACCCTCTACTAAATGCCACTCCCAGACGCAAGAGGGAGGGGATATGGGGATATAAGTATACGTATAGCTGATTCACTTTGTGATACAGCAGAAACTAACACAACATTGTAAAGCAATTATAGTCCAATAAAAATGTTAAAAAAAAAAAATGCCACTCTGGGGCTTCCCTGGTGGCGCAGTGGTTGAGAGTCCGCCTGCCGATGCAGGGGACACAGGTTTGTGCCCCGGTCCGGGAAGATCCCACATGCCGCGGAGCGGCTGGGCCCGTGAGCCATGGCCGCTGAGCCTGCGCGTCCGGAGCCTGTGCTCCGCAACGGGAGAGGCCACAACAGTGAGAGGCCTGCGTACCACAAAAAAAAAAAAAAAAAATGCCACTCCCAACCTATTCACGTGCCAGGTGTTGGCACTCCCATCTTGGCAACGTCTGGCCCTGGAGAAGAGGTCATATCTTAGGGTTCGTGGCCAAGCATTCTAATGGCTCCAGGGAACTGGCCAAAATTACATTCACTGCTATCAGGTGAAGACTTATTTCCATGTCCTCACAGGCCTTCTTGAAGCCCACAGGGTCATCTTCTAGAGGAGATGGCATTTGGGGCCACTGCCAAACGTTCCTGATCTGCCAGGAAACTAGACACCTGCCAAAAAACATCTAGTCTAGAAGATACTTTCAGGAGCACGGAGACAGGTTTCAGATGTGCTTGAGAGCTCTAGTCCTTCTGAGTTCATAAAATTAAAACATCTTCAAAGACCACAGCAAGAGTTTTTACTTAAACTGAAGAGTTTCCTCTCATTAATCTTTCTCCCACAAAAGCCCTCTTTTTAAAAATAATAACAGAAAGCTTACTGAGAATTTTTTTATGTGCTAGACATGGTGCTCACACTTGACAAATTCTCATTCAGTCCTATGACAACCCTTCAAGGGAGGTACACAAAAGCCCTCTTGACATTAACTACAATTTTGCTAGAATGAGCAAGGTTTCACCCAAAGGAGGTTAAAGATGCTTACCTAATTGTTTTCTACTGAGCCCTCAAAGTAATTGAAGGAGATGATATTGCTAGGATGCCACGCATCCAAGAACTGCCCCCCCTTCCCCGTGTGCTCTGTCTCTCTCCTCCCACCCCTGGACCCAAGTCTGACAGCATTCTGTCACACTGAAGGATGGCCAGGGGACATGCACTCACCAGCAGGGCGTGTCGAGGGCCCTCACAGTGGATGCTGTGCTCCCCTCAGCAGCGGTCACACGCTGTCCTCCCTGCTGGCCAGGTGTCCCGGAGGCCCGGGGAGCCACTTCAGGCCAAAGCTCCACTTCCTTTCACCAGAGTCATGTTCAGCTGCAAAGGTAGTTTTGCTTTGCACTTAAAAAAAAAAAAAAAAAAAAAAAAAAAAGGAAAGGAAGAAAGCAATCAGATGAGGGAGGGAGATAAAGCCTGTGCTTCAGCATGAGTCACTGAATCAAAGTTCAACAACCACATGCAAAACACGCTCTGTGAGGGCAGGGCTGGCCGCAGACAAAAGCATGAGCTCTCTGGCCTCCGACAGTGGACACAGCTGCTCCCACTCATGCCTCCAGAGGAGAAGAGCATCTGAACCTAGATGCTCCTTAGGAGGCTGGGTGCTCACAACTTCACAAACAAAACTACAGCATGGGGCTTTCCTGGTGGCGCAGTGGTTGAGAGTCCGCCTGCCAATGCAGGGGACACGGGTTCGTGCCCCAGTCCGGGAGGATCCCACGTGCCGCGGAGCGGCTGGGCCCGTGAGCCATGGCCGCTGAGCCTGCGCGTCCGGAGCCTGTGCTCCGCAACGGGAGAGGCCACAGCAGTGAAAGGCCCGCGTACCGCAAAACAAAACAAAACAAACAAACAAACAAAAAATACAGAATGCAGGAGCCAAGAGGGGGCAGGGCAGGGAGAGAACAGACATGGCTGTGGAGACTCGGTGCAGGGGGGTGTGGGCAAGTGCCTGCCATCACAGGGGTCCCAGGCAGGTCACAAAGTCCTTCCAGCTCAAGGATCAGGGCACTGGCCTCTGTTGGGGATTATATGACCCTGGGCTCCCCTCTCTGCATCCCTGTATGGGGTGTGCAGCTGCTTCTCTCTCACTGTGGCAGGAGGAGCCTAACCCTGGACACCGTGACCCCAGCGTCCTGCAGCCCAGCTTGCTGCAGCCCCAACAGGTACAGGCAACAGACCCCGAGCTCTGTGGTTATCTCCTGCATTGGAGGATGCCCATCAGGGGTCAGAATAAGAGGAAGGAACACAATCAAATTCCAGAGCAGCCCACCTGCCAGCAAGTGACAACGCCCCTAAAGTGACTTGACCAGAAATGCACAGTCGGCCAGATGGTCAAGCTGAGTTTAGATCCTGGGAGTTGGTGCCGAGGAAATAAAGTCACAAGTTACCAGACCTTTGCTGCTTTTCTTTATTTATTCCCCATCTGTCTCCCACAGAAGATTGGACGCAGTCTGGAATATTGAAGCACCTATAGAATGGATCATCTAAATAAAAAAAAGTACAATCAGAGGAGGGGAGGGATAAATTAGGAGTTTGGGACTAACATCAACACACTACTATATATAAAATAGATAAGCAACAAGGACCTACTGTATAGCACAGGGAATATACTCAATATTTTGTAATAACCTGTAAAGGAAAAGAATCTGAAATATATATATATATATATGACCGAATCACTTCGTTGAACACCTGAAACTAACACAACATTGTAAATCAACTATACTCCAATTTTTTTAAATGATGAAAATTCATAAAATTAATAAAGAATAAAAGTATAATCAGAAATCATTCAAAGAAAAAAAGAACATGTACTAGAACTGGATGAAAATAGTCACTTCATTTGAACACTAATCATAGCTTTGAAATTTGGGGCACAATGGATTTTCTAAAAACAACTGCCATTTGTTCAGCCCCTGCAGTATATTTGTTAACTTTCCATCAAAGTTTCCTAATCCCCACAATAGCTCTACGCATAGGAATTATTATTCCCATTTTTGAGATGAGGTCATCAAGGTTGAGGAAGGGTAACTAAACTGCCCAAGTTCACTCAGTAAGTGGCTGAGTCAGGATTGAAACCCAGGGCCGACAGGCTCCAAAATACTCTTTCTTTTTTTTTTTTTTTTTAATTTAGGCTGCGCCAGGTCTTAGTTGCGGAATCTTCATCGCGGCATGTTTAGTTGCCACATGAGGGATCTTTAGTGGGGGCATGCGGACTCTTAGTTGCCACATGTATGTGGTATCTAGTTCCCACACGAGGGATCGAACCCTGGCCCCCTGCATTGGGAGCACAGATTCTTACCCGCTGGACCACGAGGGAAATCCCCAAAATACACTCTTTACATGGTCACGTGTAGCCTCTCAGCTCCCACCCCCTAGTAAAGCATGCACAGTTTTCAAGAGAAGTAAATATTTTCCTGGTACTAAATTTTAGGAGCAATCAAAGTCCTTATGTTAAGTAACATATCAGATAATATCTTCAACTCAAGTCCTATAGAAGAGGCATGGGCCATCAAATGCCCCTTCTTTACTGGACGCCTCCGTCAAAGCGGAATTGTCACCCCTCAACTCAGAAGAGGGTTTCTGTGGGGAAATGACCTAATGTTGTCCAAGAGCCTTGTTCTCTGACTGTCTAGCCAAATAAAGCTATAGAACTCAGAGCCACACACTGCAAAGGGGCTCCTTGGACCATCTCTCCCAAATACCGGATTCTGAGCCACAATATTTTTACGTACAGGATAGAAACCCATCAAGGAAGGAATTCTCTGTGGAGATTGTCAAGTGCCACCATGCTATGAACTTAATAAAAGATGAACCTGGGCGGTGAACCTTATGAATCCTGATCTGTGTCAACCCCAGGTGAGTGGCACCTCTGCACAGGACAGGCACCACAGTGGCCAGCAGCTAACAGTTTCGCCAAAAAGATGCTTGAATCTGCTCAGCTATCAGACAAGTAAGCATTTGGCAGACATCCTAGAATTCTGTGTCTGAAATCTTGGAGATGTTATGTAGACCAGAAAAATTATTACTTAGCTGGCTTCCTGAGAAAAGAGCCACCATCTGGTGACTTTAAATAACATAATCTGATTTAAAGAAATCTCACCTTGATTCCTCTACAGCTAAAATGACTTAGCTGCCACCACTCTGAGAAGCCAAAAGATTTGCACCACTGTTTAGGTTATTCCTCCCCAGTTGTAACTTGCCAGAGGTTACAATTTTAGGTACTGTATCACTCACCCCAAACTAGACTCTGTCTACAGTAGACTGAAAAGAGGACAGCAGCTTCCCACTTGCAGAGGTAACTCGGTCAATGTCTACATGTCTCTAAAGCTATTAGAGTTGGAGAACAGTGGCACACTTCCTTCTTCTGCTCTGTTTAAGATTGGCACTGAGTCTTCCCTGAGGCTATTTTTTCTGCACTCTGGCCCTCGTTTTAAGACACAGAGGTCTGTACTTTCAGGAAGCAGCCTGGAGGTGTTGAGACAGTGTTCCTAAATGTGGGGTACAGACCCTCCCCAGAGAGGAACACACGAACGCGCGGGCAGATGGCATGGGCTGTTTCAGGACCCTGGGAGCCTGCGGATGGACCCAGGGCAGGACCCCTGGCTTGGCTACCTCCCGTCTATGTGTAGCATCAGTGAGCACCAAGAACAGTCTTTTATTGTATGATCTGTTTTCTCTGTGAGCTGAAACAGGGTGCAGCTGTTTGTAGCTAGGGCGCACAAAGGCTCAGCCCTGCTGGAGGTCACCCAGCTTCCTCCCCAGAGACTGTGCTGCTGGCAGCGCGTGGGAGTTCTTGTTTCTCTGTCACCCCACGAACATTTGAGCCTGTGAAACTTTTTGCTTCTTGCCAACCTGATGTGTGAGAAATGGTATGTCACGTCTCATGGTTATTTTAACTTTTATTTCCCTGATTACTAGTGAACTTGAGGATTTTTTCATATGTTCACGGAGAGTACAGTTTTCTTCTTTTTTCCCTCTATTGCCCATTTTCCTACCACGTAGTCTTTTCCTTATTAATTGGTATTAACCTTCATATATTCTTCCTACTAATCCTTTATCTTTTGTATATGTTTTGTATATGTATATCTTTTGTAGCTTTCAGCTCCCAGTCAAATGCTTGTCTTTTTAGCTTTGTTTATGATGTTTTGGGGCCTGCAGATGGTTTTCCTTTCATGTAGTCAAATCTACTGGCTTTTCCTTCATCATTTGTGCTTTTTGAATCTTGTTTAAGAAATCCTTCCCTATCCTGAGATTGTAAAGATATTTTCCTAAGATTGTCTCTAAAGTTGTAAGTTTCTATTTTTTATAATCAGATCTTTTATCATGATCTGGATTTTTTTTTTCTTTTTTTTACAAATTGTATGAGAAAAGGCATAAGCTTATCAGGATAGGCAGTTTGGTGTCATGAACTTGAAGTCGGGCTGCCCTGTCACTTACTAGCTGTGTGACCTTGAGCAAATTATTTAACCTCTCTGTGCCTCCATTTCCTCATGTGTAAAATGGGGATAATGATTACAGCTATCCCACAAGGATTTCCTGATAATTAAATTAATTAATGCACAGAGGGTGCTTAGAACAGTGCTTGGCATAGAGTAAGTGCTTAACAGTTAGATGTTATTATTATGAGCACAAATTTTAATGAAGATAGGATTACCAGAACTTATGATGGCAAAGTCTAGCACCCAGGGAACACTGCAAAACTGTCAGAGGGCTACAGGGACAAGTAGAACAACCCTCTGGGTCATCAACAGGGAAGTGTACGTCCACTATCCACACAGAAGCAAGTGGGAAAGCTGCTGTCATTGTTCTATCACTTAGCCAATAATCTAACCTCAGTTGTTATTGGCTTAGCCCAATAATCTAATTTAAAACAATTGTGCATTTAAAACAATTTTTGTTATTAAATAAAATCTATGTGTCACTTTCTTTGAGTTCCACCTGAGATGTTACCATAAACAGGTGCAGGGATTAAGGCAATAAAAACATTGCTTAAAAAAAAAAAATTGCTAAATTCATTTCAGTTTCATTTCACACCACGCACCGGGCTGAGAACATAAACACCAACTAAACAAAGTTTCTGCCCCCTGAGTGACACGATTGTCAACAAAGAATGACAGAGACACTGTAAATGTTAGTTGAAGCAGCATTAGCCTAAAGCAACCTCGGCACCACTGATGTCATGGGCTGGATAATTCTTTGCTGTGGGTGCTGCCCTGTGCAGGGTAGGATGTTCATCTGGCCTCTACCCACTAGATTCCAGCAGCACAACCTTCCACATGGTGACAACTAAAAATGGGCCCAGACATTGTCAAGTGTCCCCTGGGGGCAAAATCGCCCCTGATTCAGAACTGCTGGGCAAGAGGTTCCATCAAAGAGGAAGTACTGACTGCACGAGGGGCAGAGGAGGCCTTGTGGAGGACAGGGTGGCTTGGGTGACTCTGAAGAATAGGCCAGAGTGTCCCGAGAGAAGGCTGGGTTCTCTGGGATATTCCAGATGGAGGGAAATCTAGGCAGAGGCTCAGAGGGACAGGAAGCATGCCCAGCTCCCTGGGGCTGAGGCTCGGGCTCAAGGGGAAACGACTCAGCTCAGGAAAAACTTAACAAGCTTTTTTTTTTTTAGGAAGCATTTTCATTTTTTAAAATACAATTAACTGAATCATTAATATGTTCTTTCACACATGGGTTGTTTTGTCGTGATTTCCATTTCTGGGCCGTCATGAAGCTACCAGGTTGGGAAAACCGAGGGTATCAGAGTACTCGAGGTTATCAAGAGAAAAGCCTGGGGCTTCCCTGGTGGCGCAGTGGTTGAGAGTCCACCCGCTGATGCAGGGGATGCGGGTTCGTGCCCCGGTCCGGGAAGATCCCAGGTGCCGCGGAGCGGCTGGGCCCGTGAGCCATGGCCGCTGAGCCTGCACATCCGGAGCCTGTGCTCCGCCACAACAGTGAGAGGCCCACGTACCGCAAAAAAAAAAAAAAAAAAAGAGAAGAGCCTGGCCTTTCAAAGGTCGTTTAATCTTTGAAGCATCTCAGACCTTCTTACCAACCAGAAGTAAGAAAAGTACCGGTTTTCCAGGGCACTGTCCAGTTGACTCTATTCTTTCTCCAACCTTGGTTACCGAATTCGTTGCCCTATTGTTTAGTGTCTGAGTCGCTGACTGAGGGCCCGAATGCCTTTGTGTTTGGTCCTGGAGACAGTCTCTACTTAGATCGTGAGATTGCACCTATGTAATTATAATAAGTTGGCATTTTGGAAAAGCTGCTGCAACCACAGTTACAGTTTCAGTTGACTCTGGGGAACCCACATTTTCTGGAGTCTGTAGTTCTCTCACAAAAAGCCTTGAGGGAAATATGAGACGGTCTAACACTCTAGCCATTGCAAGGAAGAGAGACCGTGAATCAAAAGGTGTGAGGTCTATGGGAAACAGGTGGAGGAACCCAGGTTAAGGGCGTAGAATGAGTGACAATACTTGTGTTCAGATAAAGCACTACTCTGGGTCTAATGACAGCAGATGTAAGTGGTCACATTTGAACACCTGCAACACATTCTACGTCTAGAAACTTGGGCTCTAAGGTTCAGCTCCATATTCTCTTAAAAGCATCTTTTCTGGCCTCTGGCCAAAGTGCTGCAGAGGCTTTTCTTGAACTTTGCAACACCTCACTCCTTGCAGTGGGTTGAATTGTGCCCCCAAAAAAGATATGTTCAAGTCCTCACCTCCAATATCTGTGAATGTGACTTTACTTGGACATAGGGTCTTTGCAGATGTAATCAAGCTAAGATGCTGTTGCACTGGATGAGGGTGGCCACCACATCCAATGACTAGTGTCTTTATAAGAGAAAAGATCTGGATACAGAGACACAGAAGAGCTGCAGGAAGGAAGGCCAGGTGAAGAGAAGCAGAGACTGGAGTGATGCAGCTGTAAGCACCAGAAGCTAGGAAGAGGCAAGTTAAGATTCTTCCCTAGATCTTTCAAAGGGAGTACGGCCCTGCTGACACTTTGACTTTGGACTTCTAGCCTCCAGAACTGTGAGAATCAACCTCTGTTGTTTTAAGCCACCCAGCTGGTGGTAATATGTAATGGCAGCCCTAGGAAACGAATACACCCCTTAACCTCCAAAACGCCTTCCCTCAGGGCTCTTAGCCGTGGTAACCGCTGACTAAGCTAAGCACACTCCTCCTGTGTAGCGGGAAGAGTTGAGTCCTTGTGCCCAAGTGCTGCTTGGCCGGCCGAGGAGCGGCTGTCTGCACGTGATGCACACAGCCCGTGCCTACACATGCTGGGTGTGTGCAGCGAGAAGACATCTAAGACAAGCCTGAAGATCAAGCAGGTTTTACGGGGATGCCTGTCACATTCTTTCCCATAAGCACACGCTAGGGGAAAAGGCCATGAATGTGTGTCTCTGGCTTACTTTCAGAGAATGAATAGTAGATAATTATCAACATAATAATGAAACACCACTTATGATAAAGTTAAAAACACATTACTGGGCTTCCCTGGTGGCGCAGTGGTTGAGAGTCCGCCTGCCGATGCAGGGGACACGGGTTCGTGCCCCGGTCTGGGAGGATCCCACATGCCGCAGAGCGGCTGGGCCTGTGAGCCATGGCCGCTGAGCCTGTGCGTCCGGAGCCTGTGCTCCGCAACGGGAGAAGCCACAACAGTGAGAGGCCCGCGTACCGCAAAAAAAAACACATTACTGCCATCTGCTGAGATCACAGAATCTGTGGGCTGGTTTCCCACTGAGGTGAGGCACTCTCCTGCATGTCAGATGTGCAGAGATGAATCTGACGAGGTGCCTGTTCTCAGGACGGTTCCACGCTAGCCCTACACACACATCCCACCAACGCAATACGAAGTGAGCAGCCCTCAGCCAGGGGGTCTCCATTCCGACCCTACACCATATCAAAGTTTTACTAAAAGCATGTCCATCTACCACCATTCCAAAGATATTTGAATTGTTTTCTATAACGCTCAATGAGTGATTATGTCGCCAAGATTGTATGAGTTTTACAAATTTTATTGGGCGGCCCATTCCACGTTCTGCACCAACTTGGATATCAAACACAGAAGGTGTCAGCGTATATACATTGTCTCCCCTGGGAAGCCTGCTTTGATGTAAATCTGGATTGGGGGCTATGTGTCAATAGATGACAAATGAATCATATGCAGTGCCATCTGACGAATTTGGTGCCAACCCTTGAGTAACTATACACAACTCCCAGAGTAACTTTCTCAACTATCCCAGTGCCACTTCCTTTGTTAGGAATATGTTCTACTTTTCCACTGCCTGGCAAATCAAGTCCAAGGTGCCCAGTTTTGCATTCAGCTCACTCCCTTCCCTAATCTCCTCCCGCCTTTTCATGCTCTCTGCTTCACAGTCCTCTGCTTTAGTCAGACCAGCATATTACTCTCCCTCCACCTCTTGCCTTTTGACTTGTTTTCTGACTTGGAATCCCAAGCTCTCTCCACCAGATCACACTGCCTGGAGGAAACAAAATTAAACAAAATTTTTCTCTTTTTCAGGAACCAGAGGTCATTGTGGTCTTTTTCTAGATTCACAACAACAAAGAGGCACTTTTCTAACTTCCCATTTTATGTAAGCTCTCTTGCTCGTAAGTTACCATATTTTTGATTCTTTATGTATCTTGAGCATGCTAGTGTCCTAGGTAAAATAAATAATAGCAATACAACCTTGTAATTGCACATAAAACATCTCTCATAAATTCTGCCCATCTGCCCATTCAATGCACAAGGAATAGGAGAGGAAGCAAAGATAAAAATTAAACCTAATTAGCAGTCCTGGGTGGGTAAGGTAGGGTAAGAGCAAAGAGTGTCCCATTAGAAGGAATAATTGAGGTTACTTGCTTTTTAAAAAGGGCAATTTTAAAAATTAAGGGGATCTCCATATTCTATCATTTAACAACAGGAAGCACAAGCTTCTCTAAAATTTCCCATCAAAACATGGTTTCATAGCAACAGCTACTGAAAGGTAAGTCTTCTGTGATTTCGGTTTTACTATCTATAATGCATTCTTTGTGACTTGATCTAGGTGGGTAAGAAATGTCAAATTCAAGGTTAAAAATTTTTTATGATGAGTGGAAAACATAGGTATGAAGTATATCTTTCAGTAATAAAAAGCAACCAATTTACTAAAAGACGTTTGTGAAAGTATGGACCTATTTAAAGTTTCTCTTCTTTTAGCCTTTAATAGTTCCGATCAAAATCTTTGAAAATTCAACGGGTAAGGGAGGTCAAACCTGAAAGTTTACAGCAAAGTTACAAGGAATGAGCAATTTTGTCCCAAAATAACTATTTTTTTCCTCTTAAAGATAAAAATATATACCTACAGCTCACTTTTTTTTTTTTTTAAGCAAAAGTAAGATATTACTGGAGCCTGGTTTTAAGAGTTCACCTAAAACCTAGAGAAGCAAAACAGAAGAAGCAGGAAACATGGTCGCTTTACCCTACTTGTTAGTAATACTAACATAGCACCACAGCTGCCCTGTATCTAGTCAAGGAGACTTGATGGACACTGTAATTAGAGGTCATCACCATTAAAAACACTTTCTGATTAATAGGACTCAGTGTTTCCATATATACAACTTTGTTAAAACTAGAGTCTTTCATACCTAAGATATCAGCTATTGCAATTAAGGATAGTTTTTCCTTGAAATAATAGGTTCAGAAATTTTTACTACTTTTATTCTTCCCACTGAACCTATTGAATTCAAGTTTTAGTTATCAGTAAGCTTTTTCTTCTCATGACTCCTGTCACAGTCAGCAATCATTTCTCTCTTGCTCATTCATCTTTCAAACCACATTTTAGAATCTTCTGCGTGGACAATATTTATTTTTCTATATTCAGGGTGATAGTTTCTTATGTAATGTCATTACAGTTTTCTTCTATTGGTGGCTAAGGGTTATGTATACTAGCGGAGAGACGTCTGCTCTTAGCAGTGTGGTGGGCTGGATATTCTGAACTGTAACCATACACATGGCAGATAAATCCACATGTAAGATAAATCCAGATAAGTTCCAGCAGTCGTACTTTAAATGCATTGATGAGATTGTAAGACAGTTGGGGAAACTCCTCAAGATCAAAAATATATGAACAAAATGGTAAGCAAACCACCAGCCCTCAATGTAGAGCTCTGGGGACTAACAGCCTCAGGCCACAGTGATGAAAGACATTGATGAAGACTAGACTTTAGGCTTGAAAGAAAGTTCAGAAACTGAATCTAAGATTTTCACATGAAACCAGGAGATTAGAAGAGAAGGACTAGGCTAGAAAAAAAAAAAAAATCTTCAGGCATCTTCCCAGCTCTGCAATGATGGAGATGGGGATAGATCCTAATAATAGACTTATCTTCCCTAATATTTTGTAAACTCTCACTATATTCTGCGGTTCAAAAGTACACTATGTATGCACATGGAAATAGTAAGCCAAGAAATTAAAATGGCCCCAAGTGATAACATCACCTGGAGCCTAAAAAATAAACATAAATCTTCTTTGGAGAAAAGCATCCTCAATTTAGATACCTTGGGAGTCCCAAATTATGTATCCCCCATTTAAAAAAACATCAGAAACACACAAAATAATCCACTATGCACAAGTTAGCAGAAAAAAACTAAAGATTCAAATTCTCAAAAAATTTAGATATTGGAATTGTCAAAAACACAATATTAAGTAACCATGGAAACAAAACAGAATGGAAATAAATAAGCAAGGAAAATGTAAAATAACCATACAGGCTTTTCTCACCTTCTGAGATGGCCCACACTCTGTCCGTGGAGTGTTTCTCTCTAAATAAATTCGCTTCTTACCTATCAAAATAAATAAATAAAAATAAGCATACAAATTTGAAAAAGAATTAAATGGGACTTCTAAAAATGAATCACTGAAATCAAAAATTCATTGGATGGATTAAATAGCCGATTATGTTTATAGGAAGAGAGAAAGAATCAGTGACCTGGAATATAGACCTGAAGAAATTATTCAGAAAACACCATATGGAAAATGAGAGTTAAGATTCAAAGAACCGAATGAGAAGGTTTAACAAAAAACTGATTGGAAAAAAAAAAAAAGTGATTGGAATTGCAAAAGGAAAGAATAGAATGAATAGAAGAGAGGCAATATTATGGTAGAGAAGTTTCCAGAATGGTGAAAAGTATGAAGCCATCAAACATAGAAATTATATACCAAGAATGATAAATAAAATAAATCCATACCTAGACACATCATAGTGAAACTCTAGAATACCAAAGACAAAGAAAAACCTTTAAAAGCTGCCAGAGCCTTTTCAACAAATCATGCTAGAGTGAGTGGATATCCATAAAAGAACCTCAACCTAAGTATTACCTCTTACTCAAAAGTTAACTCAAGGGCTTCCCTGGTGGCGCAGTGGTTGAGAGTCCGCCTGCCGATGCAGGGGACACAGGTTTGTGTCCCGGTCCGGGAAGATCCCACATGCCGCGGAGCGGCTGGGCCCGTGAGCCACGGCCGCTGAGCCTGCGCGTCCGGAGCCTGTGCTCCGCAACGGGAGAGGCCACAACAGTGAGAGGCCTGCATACCGCAAAAAAAAAAAAAAAAAAAATTAACTCAAAATGGATCACAGACTTCAATTTTAAAACTACAAAGCTTTTAGAAAAAGAAAGGTAGGAGAAAAACTTCAGGATCCAGGGCTAGACAATTCTTATTCTTGACACCAAAAGCACAGTCCACAAAAGGAAAAATTGATAAACTGAACTTGAATAAAACTAAAATCTTTTGTTCTACAAAGACCCTGTTAACAGGATGAAGAAAAACAAGCAATACGCTGGGAGAAAGTATTTGCAAACAACATACCCAACAAAGACCTAGTATCTAGAATATACAAAGAACTCTCAAAACTTAAAAGTAAAAAAATCCAATTAGAAATTGGCAAAAAACCATGAAGAGACATTTCACCAAAGGGGATATATGAAGATGACAAAATGAGTACATGAAAAGATGTTCAACATCGTTAGCAATTAGGGTAATGCAAATTTAAACCACAGTGAGATGTCATTATACATCTACCGGATAGCTAAAATAAAACATAGTGAAAACACCAAACAGGCAATGATGCAGAGAAACTGGATCACCCATACACTGGAAATGTAACATGGTATGACCACTCTGGAAAACAGTTTAGCAGTTTGTAAAAATTTATGCAAGCAATTACTGTATGTTCAGCAATTGCACTCCTGGGCATTTACCCAAAAGAAATGAAGATTCCTGTTCACACAAAAATCAATAGCAGCTTTATCCATTATAGCTCCAAACGGTGAATAACCCACTGTCCTTCAGTGGGTGAATGGTTAAACTGTGGTACATCCATACCAGGAAACACTACTGGCCATAAAAACAAATTAACTATATTTTTTAACATCTTTATTGGGGTATAATTGCTTTACAATGGTGTGTTAGTTTCTGCTTTATAACAAAGTGAATCAGTTATACATATACATATGTTCCCATATCTCTTCCCTCTTGCGTCTCCCTCCCTCCCACCCTCCCTACCCCACCCCTCCAGGCAGTCACAAAGCACCGAGCTGATCTCCCTGTGCTATGTGACTGCTTCCCACTAGCTATCTACCTTACGTTTGGTAGTGTATATATGTCCATGCCTCTCTCTCGCTTTGTCACAGCTCACCCTTCCCCCTCCCCATATCCTCAAGTCCGTTCTCTAGTAGGTCTGTGGCTTTATTCCTGTCTTACCCCTAGGTTCTTCATGACATTTTTTTTTTCTTAAATTCCATGCAACAACCTATAAGAATCTCTGGAGAATTAGGCTGAATGACAAAGAAGCCAATCTCAGACGGATACACACTATGTAATTCCGTTTATATAAAATTCTTGACATGACAAAATTACAGAAATTGAAAACAGATTAATTGGTTGCCAGAGGTTAAGGAGGTACTAGGAGAGGCAGGGCAGTGGGTGTGGCTATAAAAGGGCAACTGGGGGGACCCTTGTAGTAATGGGAATATTCTGCGTCTTCACTGTGTCAGTGTCGATATCCTGGTTGTGATATTGTACTACAGTTTTTTTGGTTTGTTTTTTGGCTGTGTTGTGCGGCATGTGGGATCTTAGCTCCCCGACCAGGGATCGAACCTGTGCCCCCTGCAGTGGAACCACGGAGTCTTAACGACTGGACTGTCAGGGAAGTCCGTGTACTACAGTTTTACAAGATGTTACCACTGGGAGAAACTGAGTGAAGGGTACAAGTATCTGTTTATTTCTTATAATTGCATGTGAATCTACAACATGAAAAGTTTAATTAATAACAACAAATATAACAATGTTAAAGCATTTCTTTAGAAATGGTTGAATATGCTTCTTAAATGTGATTATAGACCACTATAATTGTTGACATTCTTTTTAGAAGTTGTGAAATGTTACAACTTATGCTTATGTAGATGCCATCTTCTCAGTGCAGTTCAATAAAGACTATTTATACTAAATATAACAACAACAATAGCAACAAAAGCAACCAGAAAGAAAAGACACGTTACCTCCAAAGTAATGACATTAGGAATAATAATGGGCATCTCCACAGCAATAACGAAAGATAGTAGAACGTCTTCAAAGTGGTGAGAAAAAAATAACTGTCCACTTAAAATTGTGCATGTAGAAAATCAACTTTAAAGAACATAGGTGAACTAAAAACATTTTTGATAAGCAGAAACTAAGGGTTCACCATCAACAGACTGTCACTGAAGAAATATCAAATGTCGTGTTTCAGAAAGAAGGAAAATTACATCCTATGTGGAAGATCTGAGATGCAAGAAGAATGGTGAGTAAAGAAATGATTAACACATGGGTAAATCTAACAACTACCTATATAAAAAGAGTAATAACAATGTCTAATTGCTAAGGTTAAAAATCACAAGCTTAGACTAAAATACTGGAGGATTATGGCACAAAAGTTGGAAGAGGGGTGATTGAAACTTAAAGATTTCTAAGATCTTCAATTAGAGAGGAAGGTGAAGATATTACCATTACATTTTAAGTATGGATGGTAAATTCAAAAGCAATTTCCAAAAACAAAGATGAGGGGAAGGAGGGTAGATTTTATTTATTTATTTTATTTACTTTTGGCTGCTTTGGGTCTTTGTTGCTGCACGTGGGCTTTCTCTAGTTGCGGCGAGCAGTGTGTACGCTTCATTGTGGTGCACAGGCTTCTCATTGCGGTATATAAGAGGAGTAGTCAAAAATATAACTTCTTAGGTCAGGAAAAAGAAAAAAAATGTTTTAAGGTATCATTTGTAATAGAACATAAAAGATAAAGAAGCTAGGACATACCTGGTGGCACAATGGTTAAGAATCCGCCTGCCAGCGCAGGGGAGATGGGTTCAAGCGCTGGTCCGGGAAGGGCCCACATGCTGTGGAGCAACTAAGCCCGTGCGCCACAACTACTGAGCCTGCGCTCTAGAGCCCATGAGCCACAACTATTGAAGCCCATGCTCCGCAACAAAGAGAAGCCACTGCAATGAGAAGCCCACGCACCGCATGGAAGAAAAGCCCCCACTCGCCGCAACTAGAGAAAGCCCGCGCGCAGCAACGAAGACCCAACACAGCCAAAAATAAATAGATAAATACATAAAAAAATAAATACATAAATAAACAAGATAAATAACATTACTCTTCTAAAAAAAAAAGGATAAAGAGGCTAGGAGTAAATCTAACAAAAGATGCTCAAAAGCTTTAAAAGGAAACTTCTAAGAACTAAATGGAGGGGTATGCTATCTTTATGAATAGGAAGATTATGAAGATGTTGTTTCCACAAACTAATCTACTGTTTGATTGCAAATGCAGCTGAAGTCCCAACAGAATTTTTTCGGAAACCTAACAAGTTTGTTCCAAAATTGCACAGAAAAAAAGAGCCACACTATTTCTAATGAAACAGATGGCGGGGGGGGGGGGGGCGGTACTGAAATATCAAGACTTCCTATATTGCCACAGAAATGTAGATGTTTAGTATCAGTGCTGGAATAAACAATGAACCAATGGAGTAGAGAGCCCATGAAACAAAACCCACATATATAAAGAAACTTATATGACAGATCAATGGGGAATAGATGAACCACTCATAATAGATTTTGGACAGTTGGTTACATCCCTAAGTGGAAAAAAAAAGTGAATTTGAATTCCTATTATCACACCATACACATACACACATACAATTTAATATGGATTAAAGTCAAATGTAAAAAACAAAGCTTTATAACCTTTAGAATATGGGAGAATATCTTTATTAAGGACTTCTTAAACAAAATACAAAAAAGCACAAAACACACAGGGAAAGGCTAATAAATTTGACATTAAACTTAAAAATTTCTGTCTAAAATGCATAACCTAATTTCAATCAAACATCGAGACTTAACTTACAGTTTACAGAAAGTAGAGAGGATGGAGGACACCATGAAGATACCGTCGAATAATTCCAGAATGTGGAATATTCTACAAAGCAACTGGCCTGAACTATTCAAAAAGTCAATGTCATAAAAAAATTTTTTAAAAACATGTGGTTGGGGTGGATGGATGGGTAGGAAACTCTTTTAGATTAAGAGAATAAAATCACAAAACAACATGCAGTTCATGAAGCTTGGTTGAGTCTGGGTTTAAAAACAAACCAACATATAAAAATGACATCCTTGGGACAATGGGAGAAACTTGAGTTTATACTATATATTACATATTATGAGATTACTGTTTAATTTTTTTCAGTGTGATAATAGTATTGTGGTGATATAGGACACTTGCTTTTTAGAAAATGCACGGTGAAATACTGAAAGGTGAAATATGTTTTCAATTTACTTTCAAATTGTTCAACAAGAAAATGTTACTGTTTAATTTGGATGGAATATATATGGATGTTCGTTATGTTTCTGTGTCGCTACACATGTATGAAACTTTTCATATTAAAAAGTTGAGGAAAAAAGTTGGGGGGAATTTACAACTTGTGCCCTCCCAAGGGCATCAATAGGTGAAAAAATAACTACAAACTGAGAGAAAATGTTTACAACATGTAACAGTAAAAATGGACTAGTATCCACAATCTATTTTTTTTAACTCCTTAAGAAAAAGGCAACAACGTAATATAAAATGGGCAAAAGACAGGAAATAAGCTTTTCACAGAGAGCAATCAGGAATGAATATAATATATGTGAAAAGCAGCTCAACCTTGTTAGAATTTAGGAAATGCACATTCAAACAATGAGACTCCCAGTCTGGCCAAAATGGAGTAACAGGGGCAGAATTTCCCTTCCCCATATTAAACAACGAAACACCCGTACAAGATATGTACAATAAAGTTTTTCAGACATTGGACAACTGTGCAGGACAGTGACTCTTGAGAGGAGAACAAACAGGGAAAGTCCTACCATTGCCCAAGCTTAATGCAGGGAGAGCCTGGGCGTTTCCCTGGGTAGAGCATTTAGGGGAGCCAAGGTAAAATCTGTAGGGTAGAGTATTGGAGAGAGGAGATACAGAGGGAGGATTCCAGATCTACAAAAAGTTCCCCTGAGGCTTCGGCTAATCAGTGTATGCACTTCAGAAAACTACCCCAAGCTGAGAAAGAACCAGAAAAGAATAAGTGGTAAAATTCAAGTTCATACAGGGCTCAGAATGGTTCTCGCTCTCAATAGACAGAGTGGAGAAATCTCATAGTAAACCACGTGTAAGGAAGATTATTCAGAAGGGTATTATCTCAGTAGTGAGCCAAATTAGCCTAGATTAAAGGCTGTTCTGGTCCTATCTCATTAAGTATAAAAGCAAGCTATGAAATGATCAAATTATTTCTAAATAACTATGTCCCAGAACAAAACTCAACATATTAAAAGGAATACAAAAACCTCCAGCACCCAACAGTGTAAAATCCAAAAATTATCAGGCGTGCAAAGAAGGAAATTACAACCCAATAATGAGGGGAAAAAAATCAATCAATAGCAACAGACAAGAAATGACAGATGACAGAATGGTCAAGTATATTGAAACAGTAATGTTCAGTCAGATGTTCCAAAAAATAGAGGAAAGCAGGAGTCTGGAAGGAGAGACAGGGAAGATATAAAAAAGACCCAAATGGAACTTCTAAAGATTAAAAATATAATGTATGAGGTAAAAAATACACTGGATGGGATTAACAAGAGATTAGATACTTCAGGAGAAAACATTAATGAACTTGAGGACATAGCAATGGAAACCAATCTGGAACACAGAAAAATAAATAAATAAATAAAAAGACAAAGAAAAATAAAACAAAACAGAGCATCAGAGTGCTAAGAGACAGTTTTCAAGTAGCCTAACATACAATTAGAGTCCCAGAGGGAAAGAAATGAAGGACAGAGACAGAAAAAAATAAATGAAAAAGCATCCAAAATTCCAAATTTGATGAAAACCATAAATCTACAGGTAAAGAGCCCCAGCAGAAGAAACATGAAGGGGGAAAAAAAACTACACCAAGCACATCATAATCAAAGTGCTTAACAGCAGTGATCAAGAAAAACCTTAAAAGCAACTAAAGAAAAAGAGGGGCTTCCCTGGTGGCGCAGTGGTTGAGAATCTGCCTGCTAATGCAGGGGACACGGGTTCGAGCCCTGGTCTGGGAAGATCCCACATGCCGCGGAGCAACTAGGCCCGTGAGCCACAACTACTGAGCCTGCGCGTCTGGAGCCCGTGCTCTGCAACAAGAGAGGCCGCAATAGTGAGAGGCGCACGCACCGTGATGAAGAGTGGCCCCCGCCTGCCACAACTGGAGAAAGCCCTCGCACAGAAACGAAGACCCAACACAGCCAAAAATAAATTAAAAAAAAAAAAAACTTTCATACAGAAGAACAAATGTAAGAGTAATAGAAGTCTTCTTGCTGGAAACTACAATAATATACCACTTAACAGCCACTGGATTGGCAAAATTAAAAAGTCTGAAAATAAGAAGTATTAGAAATGCTATGAAACAAAGGTAGTTCACATAGTGCTGGTAGGGATATGACTGGTACAGCCACTGCAGAATATAACTTGGCATTATCTTATAAAGATGAAGATATCCAGGGGCTTCCCTGGTGGCGCAGTGGTTGGGCGTCCGCCTGCCGATGCAGGGGACATGGGTTCGTGCCCCGGTCCGGGAGGGTCCCGCATGCCGCAGAGCGGCTGGGCCCGGGGGCCATGGCCGCTGGGCCTGCGCGTCCAGAGCCTGTGCTCCGCATCAGGAGAGGCCACAGCGGTGAGAGGCCCGCGTACCGCAAAAAAAAAAAAAAAAAAAGATGAAGATATCCATATCACATGACCAAGCAAATCACTCCTAGATAAAGAATGTTCATAGCAGCATTGTTTGCAATAGCAGAAACAAAAACAAACCCCAAACATCCATAAACAGAAGAATGTATAAATTATGGTCTATTCATATAACATAGCAATAAAAATGAATGACTGGGCTTCCCTGGTGGCGCAGTGGTTGGGAGTCCGCCTGCCGATGCAGGGGACACGGGTTCGTGCCCCGGTCCGGGAAGATCCCACATGCCGCAGAGCAGCTGGGCCCGTGAGCCATCGCCGCTGAGCCTGCGCGTCCGGAGCCTGTGCTCCGCAACGGGAGAGGCCACAACAGTGACAGGCCCACGTACCGCAAAAAAAGAAAAAAAAAGAATGACTTTCCAAAAACACTAAGCTGAAAAAAGCAAGTCACAGAAGTAAACGTACTTTATACCATTGATATAAAATTCAAAAGCATACAAAACATTTCATTTAAGGATACGTACATACGTTGTAAAACTATAATAACAAGCAAGAGAATGACAAACACAAAATACAGAATAATAATTATTTGAGAAGGAGAGGGCATTTTAAAATGCCAGTAATATTCATTTCCTAAGCTGGCCAATGGGTACACGGCAGATATTATTCTTTATACCTATATATACACGTTTGTGTATTTTTGTAGGCATGAAATACTTCATTAAAAATAAAGACTGAAAAATATGAAAGACTTTAAAAATGAAGACTATTTATGTATAACAATAAAATTAGTGTAAAAAAGTATACAAAGAAAATGTTCAATTCTTTATTTCTTTCAGTGCCCCGTACAATCAGTATTAATCTAAAAGGGCTATAATCCTACTGTGAAAAAAAAATAACAGGCAGTGTCTTTAACTGCTTTGACACAAAATCTGAACGTCTGGTACTCGAAGTTATACAAGAGCAAATATGTTAGCCACTCATGTCTGATTCTTCAACTTTCATCTGTACTTAGATTTTTCTTTATCTTTGGATTTCTTGGGACTCCTGCTTCGTTCTCTCTTTTTACTCCTTTCTCTTTCATAAGGATCTGTCTGGTATTTGGATTTGTGACTATTACTATAGTGGCCATCCCTTTCTCGAGATCGGCTACGACTTCGGTTTTGAGGTCGGTCTCTCTTTTCACTCTTTTGCTTCTCCCAACAACTTTCTTCTTCTTCATAGTGACCAAAGCCCATTTCCCTGTAGATATCCTGTCAAAGGAATAAAGTGAATCAGTAAAATAATCATTTTGTACACACTATCAACAAAACTTAGACAAGTCCTCCATTAGCAAGCAGTTTTTACAGCTCAAATTTGAATGCTACCACTAAGACCAAGAATCTTGTAAGTTAAAACACAAAAATAATTCAGAAAAAGACTTAACCATTTTCTCATCGATCTCATTATTCTGTACTTACTACTTCAGCTGAACTGAAAGATCAGATCCAAAAACAAGGAACTGAAATAGCCCAATTGAAATAAGAAGTCTTTAGGGTGAAATTGCAATACCAAGAATTCTGGTTATGTGCGGTCACATTTCCACCTCCCCCTCTCCACTCCCCAAAAATGTGGTTCCATCACTGATCTGCAATGAAACTACTAAAATCCCCATAAGAATCCTATAAAGAAGACATCATTTAAATAACATAGCCAGAAGACGTTTTAGAAGGTCAATCAGTCTAAAGAGAAGAGAAAACAGATTCTGAATACTTGGGTCTGAGCAATTACTTTTAAAGTATTTTTTTGTGACAGCTCCTCTCTAAATCTCTAAATAAATTTTCTGGTTTAGACTAAACTGATAAATGTTTTTATTAAAATCATTATTGACATATTTCTTTAAAATGAGTTAAGAAACAATGAAATAATTCATTGCCCCAAAGAGAACAAAGTGGGTACATTTAGTTCTATTCTCAATAACTAAGGAGTAGTAACGTTTCCATATGCAAAAAAGGGCTAGTTACAACACAATTCTATCTCCGCTTGTGTCTTATCCCTGATTAAAATGAGTACCTCCACAAGTGGCTGAAATCTAAAGATGCCACAGCCAATGCTCTTTTAAGAATAGTTCATAAAATTCAACTTTCTTAAAAGATTTCTCAAAGGAAAGGCAAAATTCTAAGGACTGAACTCCCATGTGCCCAACTCTATCACCTTAGACATTATAATAGTAGATGTAAATATCAAGGTTTAAAACCCAAGTGGTGAAAACCCATGGTTAAGGACTGGGCTTTCAGCAAATGATTCACAATTATTCCATATGCTATCTAGATACTTGTACATTATGCCTGGCATAGAGATTGCAGTATGTGAAAACAGACCTCACATGATTGTTACATTCCACAGTGTTTGTGGAATACCTCACTATAAACTGATTCATGATTTCCCACACAATACCAATAGTTCTTGTCATTCTATAAGAGTCCTGGAGGTAGAAAATGAGTAGGTAGTTCAGCTTAACCTTTTGTCAACTATTTTCGAGCAAAATGTGACATCCCTAGATAAAAGAATTTTTTGTGTTTCCTGTAACATACACAAAATCTATGTACTATTCTGACTGTACACCTAGTACTTATTTCTGTACTGGTTGAGGCAAGAAACTTTAAATGGAGAGACTGTTTTAGCTGATGTATAATCCTATAAAGTCTTCAGCACATTATTATACAAACAGGCACTTAAATGCTTTGAGTGTTTAAAATAAGAGAGAGAAAAGATTGTGCAGTATTTAATTCTTTGAAAAAATTGACTAAGCTGAAAATCTGAAATGGACTGAAACCTTAAAAACCTCTCCTACTTGGTACAGTTTTCAAAGCTACACAAGCTTTGAAGTCGGGCAGCTCTAGGTTCAAACGGTCTTTGCCATTTAGACGTGTCAAACAAGAAATGCTCTTGAGGTTAGATTTATCAGTGAAGGTTTCATAGAGAAGTTATAACGGACTTGAGATGAGCCTCAAAGGATGAGTGGGTTAGGGCTTGGAATGGCTTCAAGAAGGCTAATGCAAGGAGTGTTAAGTGAAAACTGAAAAGCAAGGAAGAATGAGTACTGTATGTATGAAGGAGAAAAGTTTAGGCAGCTGGATGAAGCCATATTAGAACAGATCTAAGTATGTGCTTGCACAGTGCTAAGTGCTTTTGGAGTACAGTATTATCCTCCTTCCAGATATAAGGAAACTGAGACTCAGGAGATCCCCATAGGTTGGAGATAATTATTTCATTGATCAGTAACTCAACATATAAAATTGAAAAGGGGGTGGTATAGAGTAATGAAAAAAATAATACCACATCCAACTGAATTAAAATAAATGTTAAACTTCCAGTCCTCCCACTAAACTATAAGGCCCATGGGCTTGTGGGGTCAGGATCTTCATATCTAAGGTGAGGGAAACAAATCACATGAGCTCTAAGTCCTTTCCAGTATGGACTTTTAAAAATTCTATTTGTTTTATACATTTAAGACATAAGACAAGATGATTAAACAAACAAGCAGCTGAAAAAAAGAAAGAAAGAAAAAGAACACCATAAAATGTTCAATTTAAGGCACTCAACCGAGCCAATAATTTCACGTTTAGTAGTCAAAAAATTAAAAAATCAACCAAAAACTGTCCTTGCTGAGGTCTCTGGGAGTAAATCAGAGGTTTAGTTACATCTAAATCACTAAAATAATATTAAAAGATTAAAATGACAACAAAAACAGAGTCCCAAATTATAAGAATACTGAACACTTATGAAAACCACAGAGGAGGACAGGCAAGTAGTCTGAGTACTTCTCAGCCAGGCAGCCCACGGCTGAGTACTCATTTCCTGTAACCCCAGTAAAACTCAAACCTCAAGAACACAGTAACCAGCTCTGGAATTAAGACATGTGGTGGAAAAATTAAACAGAGATTTCGAATTGAACAGTAAGGCTGTCATTCAATAAAAAACAAAGCCCTTGAAGAAGTTAAAACATTCTTAGGAAACTAAGCTCACCAAGCAAAACACCACCGAACAGGAAAATCTGAGCTATACCTGAAAATTCCCTACCACTGAAAATTCCCTTTAATGATTATGTTTTTGAGATTAAAATCAAAAGGATAAAAAGCAGAATAACAGAAAAAAACTGGGCCCACTGAAATCTTAAAAATGGATGCTATTTTATTAGGAAGAAGAGAAAATTAGTACAGCTATATTATTAAATCAAAGTACAAAATCAGAAACAATTGCTTTAATACACTTTGAAGGGAGAGATAAAGTTAGAATATTATTGCAGAAAGAGAAAGACATTTGCTACTGCTACTGTAAAGTTTTAAGTAATCAAAGAGCAAGATAAAAAAGATTCACAAAAAGGCAGGGGTGCGAGGGTGGGAACCACAGACTTAAAATGCAGCCAGTCTTTGGAGTTTTTAAAGATGTCTGATTATCTTAAACACACCAATGTGTATTTCGGGCCTAAATTCATCGAGGAATCCATGTACAAGCGCAGGATGAGCAGCTGTAGCTATAAGCAACACATGGTGGGTGGGGGGATTAAGGAGTTTTAGTGGAAAACCTGCTAAATATTCACAGAAGTGTGATACAACCACCATTAAAAAAGATGTTGGGGTGATCTTCGGCTAAACTAATAGAGTATAAAAACTAAGAGGGAGATGTTCCTATTGGATGACACTGGAATATTATACTATGAGACAAATTATATTAGAATTAACAACTGGAGTTAGGAAGGAAAACTGCTGACAGGAATATATTCCAGGTAAGAAGATTTAGAAAAGAAACTGACAGAAATATATTCCAAGTAAGAGGAACAGCAGTAAGGGTACAAGTCCAAATTTAAATTGTGGTTCCATTACTTATTAGCTGTGAAAAACCACTGGCAAGTGGCTGAACCTCTTTATTCTTTACTTTCTTTTCTGTGAATGGAGACAACAGTATCCACCTCGCATTATAAGGACACAGAGACGTTACTATTACCGATTCATGTGAGGATTACTTGAAGGATTGACAAGGATGTAACTTAAAAACTGAGGGCAGGGGGCTTCCCTGGTGGCGCAGTGGTTGAGAGTCCGCCTGCCGATGCACAGGACATGGGTTCGTGCCCCGGTCCGGGAAGATCCCACATGCCGCAGAGCGGCTGGGCCCGTGAGCCATGGCCGCTGAGCCTGCGCGTCCGGAGCCTGTACTCCCCAACGAGAGAGGCCACAACAGTGAGAGACCCGCGTACCGCAAAAAAAACGAAACAAAAAAACAAACGGAGGGCAGGGCATAAATGATGGGAATCTTTAAGTAGTAAAAGGTTTATGGAAAAAAGAGAGATTAGATCTCTGCTGGATGACAGCAAGGAGTAGGAAGATCGGCTGTCTAGAAAATAGGGTGCTAAAAATATATATAAAAAATGCGGGGCTTCCCTGGTGGCGCAGTGGTTAAGAATCCGCCTGCCAATGCAGGGGATAAGGGTTCGAGCCCTGGTCCGGGAAGATCCTACATGCCGCGGAGCAACTAAGTCCGTGCGCCACAACTGCTGAGCCTGCATTCTAGAGTCCGCGAGCCACAACTACTGAGCCTGCGTGCTGCAACTACTGAAGCCTGCACGCCTAGAGCCCGTGCTCCGCAACACGAGAAGCCACCGCAATGAGAAGCTCCACACCGCAACGAAGAGTAGCCCCCCCTCGCCGCAACTAGAGAAAGCCCGCACGCAGCAACGAAGACCCAACGCAGACAAAAATAAATTAATTTTTAAAAAATGCATTTGCTGACAATTTTTAAAATGAAGAATAAAACACATAAAATGGTTACCTTTGGGGAAAGAAGAAAAGGGGGAAAGGACAGGGATGGAAGCTAGGTTTTCTATACGTACCATTTTGTAGATTTTACTTTGGAACCATACAATTATTATTATTACTTTTTTTTTGCGTTACGCGGGCCTCTCACTGTTGTGGCCTCTCCCGTTGCGGAGCACAGGCTCCGGACGCGCAGGCCCAGCGGCCATGGCTCACGGGCCCAGCTGCTAAGCAGCATGTGGGATCCTCCCGGACCGGGGCACGAACCCGTGTCCCGTGCATTGGCAGGCGGACTCTCAACCACTGCGCCACCAGGGAAGCCCCAATACAATTAATTTTTTAAATTACAAAACAAAAGAAAAAATTTTAAGCTATCCTTAAACATCAAAAAGAACAAGTTAATTTAAATATGAATCCAGTTAATGGCCTTACCAGAGAAATTATTCCAAGTGATTTAAAACACAATGATTTGACTGTAAAAATAACAGTAACAGCCAGTGTAGAAAATGTTTGCACACACATTTTTTTTCACTTAATTGTAACGTGCCTGGACAATAAATATTATCTCGATTTCACAGAGGAGGAAACTATGGCTCAAAAAACTTAAATAATTTGATGAGGTCGCATCAATGATTAGCAACGTAGAAATCTAAACCCAGCTTTTCTGACAGCAAATCCTTTACTTTGCCAATCACACTACATCTCTCCATCTCAGTGTCTTTGCTTAACATTCTCACAGTCTTGAGTCCCCTCTGCCAACTGAAAGCCTCCTCGTCTACCAGGGCCCAGGTTGAAATGCCCTTACGTGGCAAAAAACCATAGCAAGGGAATATAACGTAATCTGCTTTTCAAGTAACTGAGAGTCAAAATACAGGCTGGAAATGATTTCTTCTCTTTATAATTAATTTTCTTTGGGGAATTTTTATTATCATTGTTTTAGAAAAAGTATTGTTCAGGAAAGCTTTGGGGATGATCAAGCTAATTATTAGTGCTGCTTTTATTTCATATATACCATATGGAAGGGCATAAACGTTTTTCAGGTCCTAAAACCTCAAGACCTGTAAGTGCTGTACATAACACTTGGTGATAAATTAACATGATACATTATAAGAACTTTTTTACCATACCACACTTGTTTTTGATGGGAATAAGTGAGTGTCCACAGGTATGAAAATCACTCTTGCTTCACAATGTGGAACTATATGATATATTAAGTTATTTCAAAAACAATCTTTTATAATCTGTTATATATATTCTTGAAAATTAAAGTTCATTACCCTAGTGAAACCATTCTACATCTTAAGAGTTAGGAACACATCCATCCCTGTTCAGGACTATACCCTTATCTCCTAAATTAAGATGTAATTTACAAATGGATGAAATATTTATTTCTCTACAGCTAAGTCTGAACATCAGTAAGTACCTGATTTGTATTTTTGACTGGCATATAGTCCTCATCTTCTTTTTCTTCGGAGCAGTGGCGGGTTTTCTTCTTGTGTTTCTTACTTGTGTGTGAGTAACCTGACTTTGAGTCTTCTGCCTGCTCATCTAGTATAAGATCATATTTTGCACTGCAGCAGCTAGTTAAGGACAAACATGAGAACTGACACCAGTAATACATCAAAACGTAAGAATCTGGTAAACAAAGTAGGCCATGAGGTTAAAGGTAACTTTTTAAAGCAAGAAACATCTCAGAAGCACAGAGTATATTTCTAAAACAAAACTAATTCATATTTTACTTCATTACAGAGTCAGGAAAAATGGAAAGAACACCTGTCTTTAATAAACGGTTATAAATTGGTAAGTGGGCCAAAAATATAGAGTAAAAAAAAAATGAAAAATATAAGTAGCATAAAAAATAAGGAAGCATATTTGTCAATAATGAAAAACTTAAACTTAGAAAATGAGGCACATTTTTAACTAGAAAAAATTAAGACATTATAAACCCCAATGCCAGAGAAGCTGTATAGATGAAAAATACACTCATGTGACTCTTCTGAGCGTAAATTAGTTCAGTCCTATAGGAGAAAATTTAGCAATGCATACCAATAGTTAGCATGTTTAAATTCAAATAAGAATTTATAAAATAACAGTAAGTTAAATGAACATAAGCACAGCTGTCCCTCATTATCCACAGGGGATTTGTTCCAGGATCCCGACGATACCAAAAGCTGCAGATGCTCAAGTCCTTTATATAAATGGCATAGTGTTTGCATATAACCTACGCACATCCTCCTTTATACTTCAAATCATCTCGTTACTTAAAAACCTGACACAATGTAAATGCTATGTAAACAGCTGTAAATACAACATAAACGCTAGTAAATAGCTGCCTGCGCAGCAAATTGAAGTTCTGCTTTCTGGAACTTTCTGGAATACTTTTCCTGAATATTTTCCATCTACAGTTGGAAATCCATGGATGCGGAACCTGCAGATACAGAGGGCCGACTGTATACGTAACAGGATTTTTTTTTTTTAGGATTATTTTTAATACAGAAACTAAGAACAATAAACAGCCTAGTAATAAAGATATACTTAAATACATCAGGGTATTTCAACTGATATATTACTATAAAGGAAGTTATTAACAATGACAAATGAATGCTATTAAATAACCTGGAATGGTGTTTATAAAAAATTAAAAGTGGAAAAAGCCTGAAGCAAAAACTGTATATACCACACAGTGATTATAACTTTATAAAGCTTTATAAAAGATCAAGGCTTGAGAGGAACAAGGAGAAATAAAAAGTATCATTTGCCTAGGTGGTAGAATTATGAGTGAATCATTTTTAAATTTCACATAAATGTTATAAAAATTGTAATAATATGTTTTAATTCAGAAATAAGTGTTTAATATACTATAATGTCTTAGAATAAGAGAAAATGTAAGACTATTAGAACCTCTTCTAAAAAGAATCTTAAACTCTAAAACAGATTCTGAGGAAGGCTGACAAGGACTAGAACAGTGGTTTTCAAAAGAAAGGCTAGGAGGAAGCCCAAAGCGCAGAGCTATTTCAGTGGCGTGTGGGACTAGAGTAACAGTAGACACACTTCCCTCAGGACTAGGGCTTCACCAGGCTACAGCGCTATGCTTCCTCAGCGATGTCTCTCATTCAGTAGGAAAACACTGCAACTTCTGGCTTTTCACAAGACGGCTAACGACAGCTAATCAGCCTGTACCATCCTGTTATTACTCTATTATCTCCAACTTCTTTTCTCCTTTATACCATGTCGCAATGTTTCCATAGTACCTTCTGGATGGTCTCCTTCTCCAGATACAAATTCAATAGTCCTTGCCTATGATTTCACCTCAGTGTTTGCTCTACACATGCTGCTCCCTGTCCAAAGTGCTTCAGAGGGGGCTTCCCTGGTGGCGCAGTGGTTAAGAATTTGCCTGCCAATGCAGGGGACACGGGTTTGAGCCCTGGTCTGGGAAGATTCCACATGCTGCGGAGCAACTAAGCCCGTGCGCCACAACTACTGAGCCCGTGTGCCACAACTACTGAAGCCCGTGCGCCTAGAGCCCACGCTCCACAACAAGAGAAGCCACCGCAATGAGAAGCCCGCGCACCGCAACAAAGAGTAGCCCCCGCTCGCCGCAACTAGAGAAAGCCCGCGCACAGCAACGAGGACCCAATGTAGCCAAAACTAAATAAATAAATAAATATTTAAAATAATAAACTATTCAAAAAAAGTGCTTCAGAGTGTTTCAAACTACTGATCATAATCCATCAATGAGGTGTAAAATCCAGTTAGTGGGTCACCAAAAGCCAGCATTTTAAAATAACATAGACTAGAAAATAGAGTACATGGCATCTAATGAAAATATTATTTTATAACACTGTTGTTTCAATTATGTTTGTGTGTGTGAGAATGATTATATACTTGGACTGTACTGAGTCAAGATGTAAACTGTATTTAATGGATCACAGATACAGAAAATATTGATAGTATCCCACCTCAGCCCTCCTCTCCCCCCATATTCAAGCTGTAGCTTTAATGTCACTAAGAGTATTACTTGAGGATCCTCTGACCCCTTACCTCTATTATGAGTCCCATATCCCACAAATGCACTTCTCTGCAACACTCTAGACGTATTTAATTAATGGTGATTATTTAATGTCTGTTCTTAATGTCTTTAAGGTCCAGGGGCTACATTTCATTGCGAAACTTCACTGGGCATGTAACAGATGCCAAATAAGTATCGGCTGATTACTTGTAATACCACCAAGACACTTGTTGTATCTCTTCCTTCCTTGCTCATCCACTATCTTCTACTCACCACTACAATCAAGACTTTTAGAAGATGTCAAATCTCTCCAAAATCCTACTTTGTGATCTCCCTGTCCTCTCTTCCCCAATTACTTCCCTGAGGTCTAGTGTAGCCAAGTTAAACTTCTCTCTTCTACTTCTATTTTTGAATCTTCTTATTAATGGTTTAACAGCACCTTCTCTCTCATGACCTATAAAGTACATCCCATGTCTTTCTAATTGGCTTATCTGTACTTAGATTATCATCAGAATCCCCTTTCTTCACCATGGTAATAATGTATGTGAAAATATATATCTATGTGCTACATATGAAGACATATGTTCTGTCCCTCTATAATTGTACATATAATTTGTAGATTACAAATGACTTGCTAAAATGAAACCTATCAACTACCAGGAATGTAAAGATCATCCTACTGGGTCAGACTCATGAATTCCTTTCTCTTGTTCAGTATGCTGTTTGTGAATAATGAATAGTGGTTTGCACCAGGACATGCCTGTCTTCTCCATCAACTTCAAAAGGTTAAAAGCAGCACTGTTCAATACTAGCCATGGGTAGTGGTTTAAATTTAAATTGATTAAAATTAAACAAGTTTTAAAATCCAGTTCCTCAGTCCATTTCACAAGCTCGATAACCACATGTGGTTAGCAGCCATACTGGACAGTGGAGTTACAGCACATTTCTATCACTGCAGGAAGTCCCGTTAGACAGCACTGGCCTAGAGACTGATTCTCAAACACACCGAGTTCCTTTCTTAACTCTCAGTAGTCTATCATCTTGAATTTAAAACACTTTAATACTAGGTATCCCTCCTTTTCAGCCTGAACACCCGTTATGCGGGGAAGATGCCCCCTCCTACTTCATACTCCACAGCTGACCTTCCTTTCATTTGTCCTACACACTTCCCTTCTTCCAGCTGCAGTTTCTAGTGGTTGGCCTCAATTTAATTTCAAAGATTTGGTGAATAAGCCTCAAGTGTATTCCATCCACACCTTTTATGATTCTAAGATTTCAATCATACCCCCTCTAATGTCCATGTTTTCAGACCAATCTTAGTTTACTGTTTGGTTTGTCTGTATGTGAAAGCCTCTTTTCATGCTGATTATGTCAGTATACTCCAGACTTTATCCAACTCTAACTCCTTACAATGCTCTGTGCATTAGACAACCAACACAATAAAAAATATTTAACAGGTCAACCTGATATTCATCTTTCCTGATGAATACTTGGAAAAAAAATGTCTATATAGTATGGGCAAAGAGAATCCCTAAAACACCAACAGAAACTAGGAAACAAAGAAACTACTTATGAGAAAGAATCACAAAAGAAATAACCTTTGCCGTGTATGGAGTGATAGATTTATAACGAGAATATCAATGAACAAACTAAAATGACATAATATGAGAAGTATGTTTCATTGCTTCTTATTTGTCTCAGCCTAAAACTTGAAAGAATCTATAAACTAAAGGGTCAAGTCAATGGATTTCTTTTTAATCCTATAAAAGTCAACTCTTGTACACAATAGGAGCCCAATAAATATTTGTTGCTAGACTGACAATGCATTATGCAGAAAGAAGCAATCTAATAACATAAAACAACAACAGGATTTTGTTATCTACATATTCACCAACTCCAAAGAAGTTAAACATATAAGAAGGGTTAACACAAAGCATTTAGCTTAGCTATAACAAAGAAATTTCTGACTATGAGAAAATTAAAACATTAATATTATATATAGAAAATACAACTCTTACCTGCAGATCTTCTGAGAATAAGAGATAACCTTAACCTAAGTGTAGGGAGGTAAAAGAATTAAGCTCAAAACTTCTTTCAACCTTAACTTTCTCCATACAATAGAGAATATACTGAAAAAGCAAGGTATACATATGTAAAATGGTGAAAAGAGATAACAATAAACTAAGTGATTTCTTCACAAACCATCTGGATTCAGGAACTTGTCTTCTATAGCCTTTTTATAAGGTATCACACTCAACTCTCCAGACTGGATGGTCAGTACGTATTGACCAACTGGTTCTTGTGAAGGATACTCCTGTTTGGGCTTTACTTTATCTTTCAGAACCAAATTACATGGTTTATCCTGTTCCTTTTCATACTCCTTGAAATCACTCTTGGTGTACTTCCCACCTATTTATTTAAAAAAAGAAGAAACAACCTAGTAATAAAATCACCTGATTCATCAAGAACAATAATTATTTTATAAGAGGTATAATATATAAGAACTATTTATAAGTGGCATATATATCAGGGGATAGAAAAAGGCTGAGAAGAAAACAAAAGAATCATAGTAATTCATTCTCCACCACTATTTTAACTGAAATCAGATATCCATTTTGCTAGGTAGCCAGATGCTGCCCCCTAATGACATACATGAATATTACAACACCAAACTTCCAAATCCTAAATTACGCAGTGAATACAATCACTGGAAAATTGGAAAATAATTCAGAGTTCAAGTAGAGCCATTAAGTCTATGAGAACATTAGGCCCAAAGGAAATTGAGAGCTTGGGACCTGTGTCTGAGATCTGAGAGGCTTATAAGCATCAAAGACAAGATGAATCTATTTGGCAATTCCAGAAGCTCTGTAAAGGAAAAGGGCCAGTAGGCAAAGTTTCATATAAATGTGAAACAGACAACCGTAAGAGTTAAAATACTGGTAACTGTAACAAACAGGCATCATTTCATCACTGAAAAATATGTGCCATGTGCCTGCCATTAGAAGTCTCACTACGGATGAAGCAGTTATGGTATATAGTAGAAGGAGCAGCAGATCAAAGTGAGAAGTTCTGGATTCAAATATTGACTCCAGTGGGAGGTCCTAGGTAGGACACTTCAATTCTCTGAAAGTCATTCTCTTCATTTAGGAGCTGAAAATAATATCAACATTTCACAATGCTGTTGGAATCATTAAACAAGGCTATAAGGAAAAGTACTTAGCACTGTGAATGGTACACAAGATATGTTCAATTTTTTAAAATGTGAATCCATAATATACAGAATTATCTCAGGAACTTCCCTGGTGGCACAGGGGTTAAGAATCCACCTGCCGGGGCTTCCCTGGTGGCACAGTGGTTGACAGCCCACCTGCCGATGCAGCGGACGTGGGTTCGTGCCCCGGTCCGGGAAGATCCCACATGCCGCGGAGCGGCTGGGCCCCTGAGCCATGACCACTGAGCCTGCGTGTCTGAAGCCTGTGCTCCGCAACGGGAGAGGCCACAACCGTGAGAGGCCCGCGTACCACAACAAACAAACAAACAAACAAAAAAAAGAATCCCTGGTGGTGCAGTGGTTAAGAATCCGCCTGCCAATGCAGGGGACACGGGTTCAAGCCCTGTCTGGGAAGTTTCCACATGGTGCGGAGCAACTAAGCCCGTGCTCAACTAGAGCCTGCGCTCTAGAGCCTGCGAGCCACAACTACTGAGCCCGCGTGCCACAGCTACTGAAGCCCGTGCGCCTAGAGCCCATGCTCAACATGAGAAGCCACTGCAATGAGAAGCCCACGCACCGCATCAAAGAGTAGCTCCCGCTCGCCACAACTAGAGAAAAGCCCGCACGCAACAAGACCCAATGCAGACAAAAATAAATAAATAAATTTATAAAAAATAAATAAATAAAAACACTGCATCAGCAATCAAAAACCCATAGTATTTCAGTATACACAGATTCAACCTTAAGTTTGTTATGGTACCACTAGCAGAAATTTGACATATATATGCATATGTGGGATATGTCATTATGTGTAGGGATAGGACCTAGTACACAGAAGATCTTTTAATTTTGTACCATATGACAACTAAAACAAACAAACTTTATAAAAAAGAATTTTTTTTTTTAAATTTGTTTTTGGCTACGTTGGGTCTTTGTTGACATGCATGGGCTTTCTCTAGTTGTAGCGAGCGGGAGCTACTCTTTGTTGCAGTGCGCAGGCTTCTCAGTGCGGTGGTTTCTCTTCTTGCAGAGCACGGGCTCTAGGCACGCCAGCTTCAGTAGTTGTGGCACACGGGCTTAGCTGCTCCGCAGCATGTGGGATCTTCCCAGACCACGGCTCAAACCCATGTCCCCTGCACTGGCAGGTGGATTCTTAACCACTGCGCCACCAGGGAAGCCCCAGAAAAAAGAATTTTTAAGAGTTTTGCATCTAGAAGAGCCAAACCACCAAATGATAATTACTTTGGAAACATGTTATGTCTGCAATGGGTAATTATAAGTAACTTATAATACAGTCAAACAAAAAATATATTCATCGTCAGTTTAAAATACACATATAATCAGATAGAGAAGGACAGATGTCATATGATATCACTTATATGTGGAATCTAAAAACATAGCTCAAATGAACTTGTTTACAAAACAGAAATAGAGTTACAGATGCAGAAAACAATCTTACGGTTAACAGGGGGATGGGGGAGTGAGATACATGGGGAGACTGGGTTTGACATATACACGCTACAATACATAAAATAGATAACTAGTAAGGACCTACTGTATAGCACAGGGAACTCTACTCAATACTCTGTAATGACCGACATGGGAAAAGAATCTAAAAAAGAGTGGATATATGTGTATGTATAACTGAATCACTTTGCTGTGCACCTGAAACTAACACAACATTGTAAATCAACTATACTTCAGTAAAAATTTAAAAATTTTTAAAAATACAAATATACACACTCACACACACATACCCCCATCTTATATACTAGATAGCAGCTAGGTAAAATCAAATAGCAGGAGTTACATCACTGAACATTTCTAATTAACAGCACTGTCAAAAGAGGTACATACACACACACACACACACACACACACACACACACACACACACACACGATGCAAAGCAGAACAGAAACAAAGGAAGATGAACCAACATACCTTTTCCTTTCCATTTAACCTTTGCAACAGACTGGCTAAAGTCCACATGTATTCTTCTGTCATCTATAAGTACATTGTCCATTTTGAAGAACGCTTTCTCACAATCTTCTTCCTGATAGTAATTATAAAAACTCAAGCATAAATCTTTATGGAAAAGATTTCTGCAGCTAGAACAAATACTGAAAATACAAAAAGTTTCTTGTTACTAAAACTAATATTTGAATATTTACTATGCACCAAATGCTGTTAAATGCTTTGCATCTATTATCTCAATTAACCCTGATAACAACCCTATGAGGTATTACCTATTATTACTTCCATTTTGTCAAGAGAAAACAGAGGTTTAGAGAGGTACAGAAGTTGCTAAAGGGCACACAGTTGGCAAGGGCGAGAGCCAGGATTTGAACCGAGGCAGTCTGATTGCAGTGCACATACATATACTTACCAACTGTGTTATACAAATCCATAATCCCTTTTACTCAAAACCCAAAAATATCCTGAAAACTGTTTTTATAAATTTGGTGTTAAAATCCATGTGACAGCAAAACCTAATGGAATGATAAACCTTAACTTATTCTACTTAGTATGAATATTCATTTGTTTTCACAGCAGAAGTATTTCTGTGATTACGGAATGCTGACCCAGAAGTGTGCCACGTAATCCAGAGATATGTGTGTTGCGCACACACACACGCACACACACACACAAACATGCAGTATTACATTTCTAAATTCTGAAAAAGTCTGAAATGGGAACAGCTATTCCCAAGGATTTTGGATAATGGATTGTGGGCCTATGATACCAAGGTCTATGTTACATAAGAATCCTTGTCAGTAACTTTGCAAGCCCTACATCCCCATTTCTGACATCTGAAGACTAGAAATGACACATTTCAATCCAGCACTGATCAATTTTCTCCTAGGTCCCTGGAAACTTATTTTTTGGTCTGTTCACAGCTCAACTAGAAACAATCCAAAGAGAAGCAGATAAAAGAACTAGTTATAATCATATTTATTTACAATGTATGTCAAGAATTAAATGGAATATAAACTCCAAGGGAAAAAACTTTATTCATCTTTGAATCGACATCATTTAGACCATCATCTGGCACATGGTAGGCAATCAGTGCATGTTTGATAAATCTGACTGATGACCCTTAGGCAGGCATAATTCCATCACTGTGCCATTTCCCCAAAGAGAAAGTTCTCAGATACTTTTTTTCAGGAGGATAGTATTTGCAAATACTCAATTTACTTATACCTAAACAATAGTTAAGGAATCTCTTCAAAATTTAGATTAAACACAACATTGTAAATCAACTACACTTCAATTAAAAATTATAAAAAACACATATGTAAATGCATGCAAAGGACAAAAATATCCAAGAAAATCTTTAAGAAGAACAAAGTTGGAGGACTCACACTACCAGATATCAAGACATTATAAAGCTATAGTAATTCACACAATTTGAGAGTGGTGCAAGGACAGACAAATAGATGAGTGCAACAGTGCAGCATCCAGAAACAGACTTTACACATGTGGACACCTGATTCATAACAAAGTCGGTACTGAAAAGCTATGCGAATGGGTCAACCTTTTTAACGAATTTCGCTGGGTCACCTGGCTATCTTATGCAAGAAAAATGAAATTTAACACGAAACACATAATATACAAAAATCAAATTTCAGATCTAAATGGGAAAGATAATTTCGCAACAAAGCTTCTAAAGATAGAATAGAGAATATTTTCATGACTTCAGGTAGGCAAACATCTTTAAAAATAGGCAATAAGGAAGAAAAGCTGACAAACTGAACTAAAAATTAGAAATTTCTGCTTATCAAAAGATACCATTAAGAAAGGGAAAAAGGCAATCCACTGAGCAGCAGATACTTGCAACACATACAACCAAAAAAAGAGTTTGTACCCAGGAAGTACAAAGAATTTTTACAAATCAATAAAAAGGCACAAACACCCAATCCCAAAGTGGCCAAGTCTTGAACAGGTACTTCATTTTTATAAAGGACGTTTAAATGGCAATAAACATACGAAAAGGGGCTCAATCAGGAAAATGCAAAATAAAACCACAATAAGATACCACTACACACCCACCAGAGTGGATAACATTTAAAAGACAGACCATACCTAGAGTTGGTAAAGCTACAGAATAATAGGGACTCCCATACATTGCTAGTGGAAGTGAAAATTAGGATAATCCCTTTGGAAAGCTGACTGGAATTATCTCCTGAAGCTACACCTACCCTATGACCCAGCAATTCCCTCTTGGATATATACCCAACAAAAATGCATACATCTGTACACTGAAAGACATGACAGAAATGGTTTAGAGCAGCACCATTCATAGTAGCCAAAACTGGGAAAGACCCAAACGTCCATCAACAGCAGACTGGAAATCTAAATAATGTTATATACACACAGTGAAATACCATATGGCAATGAAAATTTACATACACACAGTAAAATACTATATGTCAGTGAAAATTTACATGCACACATAAAATACCGTATTTCCAATGAAAATTAACAAAAAAGTTAAAAGCTACATGCAGTAACGAACAAATCTCACAAATGTTAGTTTAGCACTGAGTAAAAGAAGCTAGACAGCAAAAACACACATTGTGTTTACACTGATATCAAGTTTAAAATTAGACAAAATCTGTGATATCAGAAGTAGCAGCAATGGGGAAGTTTGTGGAAGGGGACACAGGTGGGGCCTCTGGGATTCCGGTAACCTTTTTTCTGCTGGTGTTTTATTCCTTGACCCGGGTGGTGATTTACAAGGGTGTATTAACTGTGATTAATTCATCAAGCTGTTCACTCATGAGCTGCACGTTTTCGGCATGTATCTCATTCCTCAGTTTTAAAAACATTTTGATCAGATTATCCAAAGCATAGAGCACTTGCATAACATGCAAGAAAGACTCAGCAATGGACACTTACAAAGAGGCTACCGCTCATGAGAATCATGAAGCAGAATAATATAGCTTAATCTAATTTTCAAGAAAAGAGAAAGGCTACAAATGATTCACCTCAGGGACTCCCCCGGTGGCACAGTGGTTAAGAATATGCCTGCCAATGCAAGGGACACGGGTTTGATCCCTGGACCGGGAAGATCCCACATGCCACGGAGCAACTAAGCCTGTGCACCACAACTACTGAACCCGTGTGCCACAACTACTGAAGCCCACGTGCCTAGAGCCCGTGCTCTGCAACAAGAGAAGCCACTGCAATGAGAAGCCCGTGCACCGCAATGAAGAGTAGCCCTCGCTCGCCGCAACTAGAGAAAGCCCGCGCTCAGCAATGAAGACCCAACACAGCCAAAAATAAATAAAAGATTCACCTCAAAAACTGAAATGTTGAATCATGATAAAGAATCCATAGATTCTAGGGCTTCCCTGGTGGCGCAGTGGTTGAGAGTCCGCCTGCCGATGCAGGGGACACAGGTTCGTGCCCCAGTCCGGGAAGATCCCACGTGCCGCGGAGCGGCTGGGTCCGTGAGCCATGGCCGCTGGGCCTGCGCGTCCGGAGCCTGTGCTCCGCAACGGGAGAGGCCACAACAGTGAGAGGCCCACGTACCGGGAAAAAAAAAAAAAAAAAAAAAGAATCCATAGATTCTAGAACCACTCTGTGCTCTACAGTTGACCTGAACTATGTATTCATGGCAAATGGGATACGTGCAGAAGATATTAGTCAATCTGCCATAAACAAAATGAAATTATGTTTGTAAGCAAATAAACAATATAATCTATGCTCAGTGATGGAATAACACTGTCAAGTTGACAAAAAGTATTCATAGCAAACTAAAGGTAGAAATCTCCTTTCTGCTGACACCAATGTACCTTGTAAATATTATTTCTGGTACACCTGACACAGTGTCTAGGTATAATGTGTTATGTGTCTGTCTTCCTCAACCCTCCATTATTCATCTTGTACCCCTAAGGCCTACTGCAGTGCCTGAAATATAAAAGGTGTTCAACAAGTACTTTGGAATAACTATAACTAAGAATGAGCTACTATTGGACATACTTCAGTCCAAAGCTGCAAAAAGAAATAACATAGCCTAGCAAAATGGCTAAACACATTGGGAACAGTATCAGACATGTCTAAGTTCAAATCCTAAGAGCAAATACAAGCTTTTTTTTGTTTTGTTTTGTTTTTGCGGTACGCGGGCCTCTCACTGTTGTGGCCTCTCCCATTGCAGAGCACAGGCTCCAGACGCGCAGGCTCAGAGGCCATGGCTCACGGGCCCAGCCGCTCCATGGCATGTGGGATCTTGCCGGACCGGGGCACGAACCCGTGTCCCCTGCATCAGCAGGCGGACTCTCAACCACTACACCACCAGGGAAGCCCAAGCTTTTGTATTTATTTATCAGATGAAGAAAAGTGCAAAGAAGAAATAGAATTAATACAAATGTTCCTAGTCACTGTATAAGTCACATTTAAATTTGATGGTTTTTTTAAAAAGAATTACACTAAATTTATGAGTATTAACAACATTTTAAATCTGAACAATTTTATAAATATGGGTGGTAGTTAATATTTGTTACATAAAATGTTAATTGAGTTATTAACTATTTCTTTGAAAATAAAACAGCAGGACAGAAGGCTATGACATTCACTAGGTACATGATTTTAAACAAGTCACGCTACCACTGTGTGTCTCAGTTTACTTATTTGGAGAAGGAGGACAGTACCTATCTCAGAGTTGTGAGGATTAAATGCAGGTCAAATAGCATAATGCTTGCTTAAAGAAAATTACTTGAGTAACATAAGCTATCATTCCTATTATAGATCTAGAAAGTACCCATCTAACCTAATACTCAAGCTTTACTTATAAGGAAGATAATGCCTAGAAAGAAGAATTCTAAATAAACTGCCAAATATCATAGAACAGCTGGTCAGTGGTAGAGCTGAAATTAATATCTAGATCATAACACCCAGATTGGTTCTCTTTCTATTACTCAATTATCATATCTACCTAAATAGCACTGAAAAATTATTTATAGAATGCGAAGAACTTTACCTAAAACTTTAAAATTTTAAAGATACATTCACGTAGGTTGAAACTGAACCTAAAGTAAAGATACATATATTAACATTGATAGATGTTAAATTTATCCCCTATTTGAATATAACAAAGTTATTTTTCTTGGGTGCCTAAAGAAAGGGCAAACTAATTTTCTAATCTTAGAGACTAGAAAAAGTTCTATACATTTTCACACTTTAATATCATAGAACAAAAAAAATACATATTTAATATATCTATATTATGACCTACTTTTTCAAATTCAATAAAAGCGTAACACAGGGATTCTCCAGTCTTCCAATCCCGGATAACTTCACAACTGAAAAATAGTTCGGAAAAAAGTGACTTTAAAGAAAAAGCATTCACTCTTACTCTTCAAAAGTAAAAAACAAAATAAGCCAAAGTTAAATTCACAGAACTATATTTCTCCAAATCTCTTCAATAATAACTATTTTTTTAAAAATAGTTCACCAGTCTAGAAACTAAATTATCTAGATTCTACTATAAATGCCCTATCTAAGCCTACAATCCTACATTCCCAAAACACTGAAGGAAGAATAAGATAAAAATATTTAATTTTCCTTTGGCAAAGGGAAATTACTGCTAAAAATCCTTTTAAATCGTAATTTATTTGTAGTCCAAATACAGATGAATTACAGATTATCTAATGTAGAATAATGCACACACATTCATACATATACATATGTTTAGTAAACTTACGATTTGGGGTTTTTGAATTTTAATATAAACCAAGCTCAAATGTAATCGCATAAGTCTAGCTATTAAACAGAACTAATCCATCTTAACCAAGTGAAAGGGCCAATAAGATGGAATTTAAAGCAACTGGCTTAATCCTTTTTCCTCATATATCTCAATCCTCATTTTAAACACATGAAATGAAACAGGGATATAAAACATTGTGAGAGACAGGAAAAGTAATCACATTATAGCATATGGTTCAGCTGCTACAATATTTAAGTATACATTAAAATGTAAATATTGAACAAAGATCTAACCAAAATTATGATACAACCAAAGTTGTAGGCAGGGAGAATGAAGAGGGCAGGATAGAAATAGACGTGAATCCTCATCTTCCTTAGCAAGAAGTTAGAACATAATGTCTCCAATTTAAAAATAAGAAGTAGCAGTATAGGAAATATTTTTATAAAGATGATATATTATAAGTGAGTAGAGGAATAAAGCCAGGTAGTCTTTTATAGAAAGATTTTTCTTTCAATAGGAAGAATAAGAATGGCTTCATAGAAGAAAAAACATGAAATGAAAGGAAATTCTAAACTTAAAATAATATTTTTTAATCAATTACAAAATATTCCCCTTTCTCACAGAAATACTAGTTTCATAAACTTTTGCATTAACAATACAAGGAAAATTAACCAAAAGAAAAATTTTAGAAAACTTAGATTCAAATTAATTTTGACATAGGTTGCTGGTAATTCTAGGGAGAATTTAAATGAGATAGATATTTATAATATTAAAGAAGAATACTACAGAACTAGACTTAAACTGTTCCATTCACTTCCTGTTTTAGAGTTGAAAATGTCTGTGCTGGGAGTGAGAGAATCATTCAATGCATAATGCATACACACACATTACAATATATATACACACATATATCTACTCATACACATTTACATACATGTTTTTCTTCCCTACTGTCCAACAGACTCATCTGTAAAACTCACCAGTATAAAATTCACTTTGAGTTCACAGACTCATCAAAAATGTTATTAGAAAACTACTAACTAATACCTAGTTTTTCTAAATCTTTCACTAATTCTAGAGACTACCTTCTTATTGGCCCAAATCTTGAGAATATTATCTCCAGATCTTCATCTGTGGTCACTGGATTCAATTTACACACAAAGAGCACATTTTCTGGAGGTTTAATATCTGCATCAGGTAGATCTCCCACCTAAATGACAAATAAACAAGAATATAAATCAACTCCTTTATTTAATTCGCATTCTAAATATCCCATATTTAGCCCACAATGCTGATTCCCTGAAATATCTAAATTTACATTATAAACTACAGGCTCAGGAAAATAAATCTTAATAGATTTCAAAATTCAAAACTCCATGCTTCCTGGCAGTAACAATATTAATAGCCAAAATATTTACCAGATCCCTACTTTGTGTGAAGACCATGTTTGGCACTTCATATACATTACTGCCAATTCTTAAAACAACCATGCAATTTCCATTTTACTTTTCCATGAGTAAAAATTCAAAAAGGTTAAATAACTAACTTGCACAGGGTCACAGAGTTGTAAGCAACAGAGTTGGGATTTCAACCCAGGTCTACCTGGTTTCAAAGTCCCAATTTTATCTCCACTTTTTCTTTCTTCAAGTATTTAATATATTTTTGAAAGAATTTATGTAAAGTATATCTAAGTTATGAAGCATGAAAATAAAAAGACCCATGATGCCACCAACTAGCTTTAGAACTAAAATGTCCCCTGATCCCATTATCCCTCTGCCTCTCTCACCACGAATGAGCTTTTTGGTTTTCCTTTCTGGCCATTCCCTTACAGATCTTTATAGAGTTCTGACACATAAGTATATACCCCTAAGTAACATACTGTTTAGTTTTACTGGTTTTTAAACTTTTGAAAAATACTGTCATGCTGAATCTAGCCTTCGGCAATAAGTAATGCCCAATTCTTCTCCACATTATTGCTCAGTATGGAACACCAACTATTCCTGGATAGTGTTTCTAGCTTTTTAATCTCACCCTCACTATCATCTTCTACTTCAGTCAAACCAAAGTCAACTTCATGGTCAACTACTGTGCTGAGCCGGGCCTACCACTTCCTACTAAAGAACTAGAGAGGGTGACAGTAAGAGAAAACCATGATATAATGATATGATATAATGATGGTGTTGTTTTCCTTGTGGGAAAAGTATGTTGACCATGAGCCTTTAGATGGGGAAACAATATACCTTCATACATATATTCAAAAACTCTCAGAGATGATTTCAGGTAAGATTACTATATAAAGTGTTTCCTCTTGGATAAACACATTAAAAAAAAGAGAGAGAAATCTTGGAAATCATAAACAGTAAGAAGCAACTGAGCCAGTAAGATCTGCTCAGTGTCTCTGAAGTCTATCAAAAGATAGCAATAACCTATGCCCAATAAGCAGCATTACAACATATATGGGGAAGAGCAAATCAGTAAAAATCCCAAAAGGCACCTATAATGGCAGAAATACATCTAATGGAAGCACAAATGAGAAAAAAAGTTAATGAGTTAAAAAAGAACTTGTTATACTACTTAGTCAAAGATAACTTTAAAATACTACAAGGAAATTTAAAATATTCATAAGCTATGAAGGTCAAAACAATATTGCAAAACACTAGCTGAATTACCATTACATTATACACAAATAAAGCGAAACTGATGTTCTTAGAAAATAGAGGAAACTTGTTAATTGTGAGAATTGAAAGGACACAGGATCACCTAATGGAACAGCTAAAACCCAAAACACTGACAACACCAAGTGCTAACAAGGATGTAGAACAACAGGAAGTCTCATTCTTGCTGGTGTGAATGCAAAATGGTAATTCAATTTGGAAGAGAATTTGGCCGTTTCTTACAAAGCTAAACCACACAATCCAGCAATTGTGCTCCTAGGCATTTACTCAAATGAGTTAAAAATTATGTCCACACTAAATTCTACACACAAATGTTTATAGCAGCTTTATTCATATTTGCCAAAACTTGGAAGCAACCAAGATATTTAATAGGTGAGTGGATAAACAAACTGTGGTAGACCCATATGAAATATTAAGTAACTATCAAGAGAAATGAGCTATCAAGCCATGAAAAGACATGGAGGAGCCTTAAGTATACGCTGCTAAGTGAAAGAAGCCAATCTGAAAAGGCCACACACTGTATGATTCCAATTATATGACATTCTGGAAAAGGCAAAACTATGCAGACAGTAAAAAAAGATACTGGTTGCCAGAAGTTAGGGGGATGAACAGGTGGAGCACAGAAGACTTTCAAGGCAGTGAAACTATTTTGTACAATACATGGCATTTGTCAACACAAAGAGTGAATCCTAATGTAAATTATGGATTTTAGTTAATAATAATTTATCAATATTGGCTCACCAATTGTAACAAATGTACCACACTAATGGAAGATGCTAATTAAAAAGGTAAACTGTTGGGGAGGGTGAAGGGAGTACATAGGAACTCTCTGTACTTCTTGTTCAATTTTTCTGTAAATCTAAAACTACTCTATAAAATAAATTCTATGTATTAAAAACAAAACAAGAAAAGGAATCCACAAGTCCATATAGATAATGAATAGATGCTAAGTAGAGATAATAAAGGAGTGCTCTTCCTTACAAAAGAAGGCAGGCTGACAAGTGTGGAAAAAAGGGCAGAGTTGGGAAATCACCACTTTGCACCCATCAGAGTCAAGATTGGTTCAAGCAATAGTCACGGATGGCTAAGAAATCCAGAGGGACAGTTTGACAAGGAATAAGATATCTGAAGGTCTCAAAGTGCCTTTCTACAGATGGCTTATTAGTTGCAAGGGGAAAACAGAAACTATGCAGTGGAGTCCCCAGACAATGGATTACCTTGACCAAGTGATCAAAACAAACACTTTCCAATGAGAGGCAGATGGATATTATCCACCTCCAGATGTGACATCTGAGAAGGATACAATGTCACCTATGTAGTACTCTGGCTATGGGTGTATAACCTGAATCTTAATCACAAGGCAACAGCAGGTAAACCTAAATTGAAGAATATTCTACAAAATAAATGACCTGTATTCTTCAAAAATGTTAATGTAATGAAAAATAAGGCAAGTTAAGGAATTCTTCCAGATTAAAGAGATTAGAGCAACATGACAACTAAATGCAACAGATGATTGATCGTGAGCTGGATTCTAGACTGGCAGGAAAAAAAAAGCTATGAAGGATATTACTGAAGTAACTGACAAAACTGGAAGGTAGACTGTAATTTCTATCAATTTTAAACTTCATCATTTTGATATCTATACTGTGAATATGTAGGATAATATTGTTGCTCTTAGGAAATACACACTAATGAAAGAGAAAAGATACCTGCACCGCAATTTCAAATGGTCCCCCCAAAACAGTATGTGCATATGTGCATGTATAATCAGAGACAGAGAGGGAGAGGAGAGAGAGAGAGAAAATGAACGATCAAAGCAGATGTGGCAAAATGTTAAAAATGGGTGAATCTGGGTAAAAGGTATATAGAAGTTGTCTGCGTTATTTGTAATTTTTCTGTAAATTTGAAATTATCTGAAAATAAAAAGTTTAAAGAATATGTCAACTCCTCTTATTCTGGCATAAACTTTCTATACTTTGTTGATGAAAGCTCTGATGATAAGCTAATGTTCTTTCCCTTATAAATCACTTACTCTTGCTGCCCAGGTGCTCAAAGGATTTTTCTTTTAAGTCCAGTAATTTTCTTAGAATTTATCTTGGTGTTGGCTATTCTGGGTCAATATTCTCAGATAACACAGTGTGCTCATTAAACTGTATATTTTTAATTTTTTTTCAATTCAGTGAAGTTTTCTTGAATTATAATCTTTAGTATTTGTTCCTTCAGACTAGTGATGCTAATACGAATTTTAAAACATAATGAACCTGAAAGCTCTACTATATAAAATAATGATAGTAATAAAAACTTAATTATTATCCATCAATTCCAGTATTATTGATCCTACTACGTGAAAGGTATACCTATTCCACAAAAATAAGAAATGGAAAAAATGCCTAGTAGGTCAACTAATCATGTACTGAATAACTGTTCCCCAAATGACTTCATATTGCTAGTAATACAAAAAAGAGTATACTTTACAGTGTTCAATTTCTGCCCAGGTTTTATCCTGTACTTAGTATTTTACTATTTAATCTCAATACTTGAGACATACAAAGAATTATTCTCTAATATACTTAAAATTCAGTCCAAGAAACTCTTTAAAAATGAGATGAGTATAAACAACTGAAACCCAATTAATATTTGTAAGCTGGATATCCACTTCCCATTTTTTTAAAAAGGCACTTAGCACTATATTAATAGTGGAATCAAATCTGTTTACTTTCATACATGTTATTATGTCATACAAAATTTAATCCAGAAAAAAACTCTTAGCTAAATGTTTTAATATTTTAAAGACTATCAAAAAGTCACAAATAAACTCACAATGAGTATGTATTAAATATATTGCTGAAAAACTATTCGAACAAAGTAATTATCTTACCATTTCTAGTAGAATAGCTTGAGTTTTGGCCTCTTTTTCTGCCTTTATTTCTTCTACTTCTTCAGCCGATCTTCCTTTGAAATCATCAATTTCTTCATCTGCTCCTATTCGACCACTCTGTAAGGCAGAAGTTACTCACATATATATTTAAAGAATAGAAAAATCTAAGAAACATGAGAGACATTATGCTTTATTCTTAGTTCCATCAAATGTGTTAGAACATTTGTTTCACAAATGTGAAACAAACTTACAAACCTCTGAAAACTGATTTAGATGAATTCAATAATACTAGCCAGACTAGGCATCTAATTTATTTTAAAATCAAAATAAACATTTATATAGGAACTACCTGGTAACCAACTAAGTGCTGAATACAGAGGTAAATGATCTTAGAAATTAAGCATTAAATCCCAACTATAAAGATAAATTCAGCTTTGAGGAAGCCTCATATGCAGAAATTTTTACCTCAAAAGATCTGAGGGAAAAAGTCTCCATTATGCCACAGAAATTTCTGGGTTCTAGCCTGGCTCAAAAGTATCCCCAGTTGAAAAGTTCCTTCACAAGCTGATAATTTAATTTAGCCTTAAAGCTACACTCCTATCTAGATTTAAGAGATAAGAGAAATATTTCCCCAAGGTATTCATATAAGCTTCCAGAGCTAAGGAAAGAATATTAGGGAAATAAAAAGATAGGTAGAAAAATGAGTATCTCCCTGGAAGAGAAAAAAGAACTCTAAACCTGTCCTAGTATTACTAATCAAGCAAGATAATCATTCTGAAGAAATAAGTTTTAATAAGGTAAAAAGCAAATTTTATGCAAAACATTAATATGTATATACATTCAATCACAAGAAGACTCTACTTACATCTAGTTGTTCCCTTGTAGGTTCTGGTGATCGATCAGGAATTAATAGATCAGGAGGGTCATCAAATGGATCATCTAAAATCACTGTATGATTTATCCTTACAAAATAAATCCAAGTCAAATGTTACATTTATGTCATTTCAGAATCCATGTTTTACTTTTTATAAAAATTATAACAAATATCTTAAGTATCTCTAACACCAAAAAAAGCCATAAGCTCTTAAATTTTATTGCACAAGGATATTACTAGTGTATACTTTCACAATTAGTGTTACTGTTTTTGATTGTTTGATATTACATATTATATTTATTACTCTGCATTATGCTAAGATGTAATATAAATGACTAAATCCTAGTAATTTTGTCATAGCTCTCAATAATCTGCATTTTTTAAAAGATAAAGGATTAATAATTCCTCCCAACAAAAGCATTTATAATTAGTACAAGTATTTTTTTAAATAAAGGTCTTCTCTATTATAAAGATTCTTATAGTCACACATTTTAGAATTGTCCAAAAACCAGTCCTATGTATGCCATCCCCATTACCTGTCAAACATCACATATAAAACATTCTAGTACATTTCAACAGTAAACTATAACCATACCTGATATCTTGATATGGTACAAAGTCCTTATCAACAAAGGTCTCATTAATTTTCTTAATTATGTCCATGCCCTCTGTCACTTCACCAAACACTGTATGAACACCATCAAGGTAATCTAGATTATCTCCTGTTGTAATAAGAAACTATATAGAAAGACATAGAATAAATACAAATATATATATAATTCAAACAAATCAGTTACAAAAGACTACATTAATTGCATGAATTCTCACCTACTTGTCACTACTACTAAGTATAAGGCACAAAGCTTAAACATAAAATATCAATAAATACAGATGCTCTGACTGTTTAAAATACTTGAACAAACCAAATCTCAGTTTTTTCACAAGTAAACTGTGAGGGAAAAAATGCATCTACTCCAATGGGGCTGTTGTGACAATAAATGAAAGGTGCTCAACATGACCTGTTTTGAAATAAGTAATCAATACTGAAAGGAAACGGGCCACACTGTGAACAGTGATATTCCAGGAATGGTGGGATTGTAGGCAATGTTATTTTCATCTTTGTGCTTTTCTGTATTTTCTAAATTCCTCCCAATGGACATGCTTTACTTTTAAAAGGACAAAATAATAAGGATTTTTTTAACATAGGAAAAAATAGTGTCATTTTTTTCTTCTAACAAATATCTTTGATTGAAATTCTCTCATTACTAGATATTTACAAAGATAATTTTGTGGGTTCCCTAGAGCAAAACTCATCTCCTTACCCATTTCCTTACCTGAGATCCATGCTGATCACTGCCATTGTTCACCATGGACACAGTGCCCTTCTTCTTGTGCTTAATTCTTGGCACTTTTTCAGCATCGAAAAAGCTTGCTTGATCGCCATACAGTTGACTAAAAATACATACAATAAGGTTATAAAATATAAGTATACTCAACATGAAATATAAAACTACTAGGGTTACATATAGGGCGCTAGGGTTAACATATAAGGTTACCATTTGTTTTTGGTTTTTTTCGGCTGTGCACATGGCTTGCGGGATGGAACCCATGCCCCCTGCAGTGGAAGGGCAGAGTCTTAACCACTGGACCGCCAGGGAAGTCCCAGGTTACCATTTCTTTATAGAAATGCCACTATGATTCAAAATATTCCTTTTATTTGCTATAGACATTTATGGAACTCGGGGAAAAAAAAATATATATATATATATATATATATATATATTTTTTTTTTTTTTTGCGGTACGCGGGCCTCTCACTGTTGTGGCCTCTCCCGTTGCAGAGCACAGGCTCCGGACGCGCAGGCTCAGCGGCCATGGCTCACAGGCCTAGCCGCTCCACAGTATGTGGGATCTTCCCGGACCGGGGCACGAACCCGCGTCCCCTGCATCGGCAGGCGGACTCTCAACCACTGCGCCACCAGGAAAGCCCGAGGCAATTCTATTTTTACTCATTTGAAAATAAAAGAACTTACCCAAAAACTGACTCTCCTCCACGGCCAGTCCCTGTAGGATCACCAGTCTGTATGATAAAATCCCTCTATAATATATAGGATACTTTGTTAATTCAGAGAGCTTGCTAGATAGTTCCAATAACAAAGAACATGACTAATATCCACCAACTCACCTGTACATTGTGAATAAGGCAATAATTGTAATATTTTATTTTGCACAACTTCAGGAAATTCAAGCAAGCTGAAAGAAAGTAAATAGTAAATTTATCACAGTAGTTCACAAATGTATTTTTAACCAAGTAAAAGCACAGTTAGTATAGTTTAATTTCTAAGTTACCATACAAAAACTTCCCCAAATGGTCAAATGTCCAAAGCCACTGAAAAAGGTAGTAATCCTAGAAAAAGGCAATATGTTTTAAATTATCATTTTATTCTCTTTTTCTTTGGATTTCTTGGGCATCTGAACTGTATAGAAAACTGAAACTTATCTGGGATAAGCAATCATTTGTTGATGAATTGATTTTGTAAGGGAAAGAAAAAATGAAGAGGACACTATGACTGCAAAGGATCTAGCAGAGTATCTGAAAATGGGTACAGATTATTTATATTAGAGAAAACAAAATATCTGGGACCATTTTTTTCACAATGATTAAATAGCCCTTCACAAAAATCCATATACTTATTATGTACCATGTTTTTTAAATAAATTCACTCATTTATCCAATAAACACTGAGAATCTTCTAAGTACCTGTCACTGTTGTTAGGTCAAATGCCATTAAATCTCGATCTCTACCCTTAACAAGTTTTCAGTCTAGTTGTAGAGAAACATGCTAACAACTTCTCAAGGCACTAAGCTAGAAACCAAACAGTCAGAAAGACATATGAGGCGGTCCCTGCCCTCAAGGAGCTTATACTAAACTAGGGTCCTTTCACCTGAACACAAATAGTTACATTAGTGGGCACACCTGATAATACCATCTGTGCTCTTAAATGGTACAAAGTTTAAAAGTGCTTTTAAATATGCCACACAAGTTGAAAAGATATTGTTTCTGGCTGGGGAAATGAGAAGACCTCCTGGAGGCTCAAGGGAGCATTAAAAGAACTGGATTGGCAGAGAGTAGAGAGTGGGCATTTCAAGCTGGGAAGACATTATGAAATACCCTGGAAGTGGGAATTTAAATGTTTTGGGGAGGGTCCAGGAGACCAGTCTAACTTCTATAACTTCTCCAGTGACACAGAGGAATAGAGGATTAAAAAGCTGGAGAGGTAAGATGGAGCCAAGTTATTGGAGGTTCTTGAATATCAGGCTTTTGATCATTTTTCTAGGAAAAAAAATGTATTCCTGGAGTTCCTGTTAAACATATAGGAGTAGTCCTTTAACTAGAAAACAAAAATAATGAATCTAAGTAGTGATCAACAATGGTTGCCAAAATCTTTAGGTGAAAAGCTAATGGGAACACTGTAACAGATATATCAGGTAGACAGGCCTGAACCACTAACCAATCTTAACATCACAAAAAGGTCCAACCAGACATCAAGTGCCTCCTGAATGTGATGCAGCTGGAAGTACAGACTACCTGATATGAAATATTCTTGCCAAAAACATTAAACCTGAATCTGATCAAGGCTCTGGATCTAAGGAGCAATTCATGAGAAATAGAAGGGATAGAAGAATATATTAAAAGATACAACAGGGATAAAATCAGTCAAATCCAAAATGAGAAAAATCTATCAATGACCCAGATTCTTTCTCAAAAATTTTTCAGGGAAAAAAGGGGGGCGGGGGGAACTTACAGATTAAAAGATATTTAAGAGATGTGTCAACCAATATAATATATGGACCTTCTTACAAGACCAGACTAAACACACTCTTATCATACAATCCAGCAATCACGTTCCTTTGCATTTACCCAACGCATCTGGAAACAGGTCTATGCAAAAACTTGCACACGGATGTTTATAGCAGCTTTATTCATAACTGCCAAAATTTGGAAGCAATCAAGATGTCCTTCAGTAAGTGAATGGATAAATAATCTGTGGTACAACCAGACAATGAAATATTATTCAAGGCAAAAAGAATTGAGATATCAAGCCATGACAAGACGGGGGAACCTAAAATGCATTACTCAGTGAAAGAAGTCAATCTGAAAAGGCTACATACCGTATGGTTCCATCTGTATAACATTCTGGAAAAAGCAAAACTATGGACACAATAAAAGATAAGTGGTTGCCAGGAGATGCAGGGGAGGGGAATGAACAGGCAGAGCACAGAGGATTTTTAGGGCAGTGAAATTACTCTGTATGATACTGTAATGGTGGATACATGTCACTATACATTTGTCCAAAGCCACAGAATGCACACCACCAAGAGTGTACCCTAACAAAAATAATGGACTTTGGGTGATAATGATGTGTCAATACAGGTTCATCAAATGTACCACTGTAGTAACAAATGTAAAGTACGTACAATGTTACATGGTAGAAACATTACAAATGTATTACAAATGTACCATTCTGGTGGGAGGTACGACAATGGCAGAGGCCTGTGCACTGGGTGCAGGGGGAATATGGGAAATCTCTGTACCTTCACCTCAGTTTTGCTATGAACCTTAAAGTGCTTTAAAAAAATAAAGTCTTAATTTTAAAATGGGGTGGGGGAGAACCTACAGATTAAAAGATATTTAAGAGAGACTTCCCTGGCGGTCCAGTGGTTAAGGCTCTGCGCTTCCAATGCAGGGGGTGCGGGTTCCATCCCTGGCGGGGGAACTAAGATCCCCCAAGCCGAGGGGTGCAGCAAAAAAAAAAAAAGAAAAAAATTTAAACATCCAGTGGAGTGGGGCTATAAATGAAACATTTCACAACTGTTAAGCAGGAGCTGATCATCAGTACATGAGGGTTCATTTACATGATTCTACTTCTGTGTATGTTTCAAGTTTTCTATAATAAAAAGGTTTAAAAAAAAAGAAAAAGAGGGCTTCCCTTGTGGTGCAGTGGTTGAGAGTCCGCCTGCCGATGCAGGGGACACGGGTTCGTGCCCCGGTCCGGGAAGATCCCACATGCCACGGAGCGGCTGGGCCCGTGAGCCATGGCCGCTGAGCCTGCGCGTCCGGAGCCTGCGCGTCCACAACGGGAGAGGCCACAACAGTGAGAGGCCCGCGTACCGCAAAAAAAAAAGAAAAAAAAAGAAAAAGAAGGGAGAGAAGGAGGGAGGAAAAAAGAAAAATAAGTCTGGATATATTTACTATAAATTGATAAGTAGTTACATATAGAAGTAGATACCCAATCACATGCTTACAAATATATACAAATAGGGTGGACTTATGTTTTTAGTGTCCCAAGCTATCTTTGCAGAAACATTGCTTGTCCATTTTGTCCGTGTTAATTAGGTGAGATAACCCTACCTCCCCTTTAGTCTCTCATAGTTCTACGGAAAAAGGCCCACAAACTTGCCAGGTGCTGCTCCACATGGAGAGTGTCAAACTCAAAGGAAAGCAAATCCAAGAGAGGAAAAATACAATTCCCTATAAAATCCTGTGTACCCCCTGGTCCTGCCATCCTTAAAGCTTACCCCAGTAACATGAGGCAATCAACTGTTTTCGTTAAGCCAGTTTGTGTTGAGTTTCTATCACTTGCACAAAGAATCCTAATACAACACATATATTTGCACTACTCAATATAATGAACCTTTGGTGTATGCCCTCAAAGTGTCAGGCACTGCAGTAGGTGCTCAGGATATAGAGATAATTAAGACACAGTCCCTATTCTCTTAGAGTTTACATTCTTGAGAGGAGCCCAGGACTTGCAAATTAATTCCAGGAAAATAGGTAAATGTATAACAAAATATGTACTGTGATTTATAAAAGACCTGAGACAGAACACAAGAAACCAATCGAACTCTACTTAGGGACACTGGAGAGTTTCACAGAAGAGATCATGCTTGATCTGAAAGTTGAATAATAAGCAGGAACTTTGCCAAAAGGACAACAGCGGAGAGAAATGTGGGGTAGAGGCAACAGTATGAGAAAGGCATAGAGGTATGGCTGAGTGTTGAGGGGTGGCGATAAGTGAGCGTGGGATAAAGTGCAGCACGTCAGAAGGCACTCATGGTACCATATTGCAGCTTGTTTCATCTTCTTTCATAGACTGCATTCCATGGGGGCAGGACCCTGCTTGTAACTAAACTCTCCTGGTCTCCAGCTTCTCCCCACTCTGAAACATTCTCCACGCTGCTACTTATTATCGTCCTAAAACAAGAAGTCTGCCATGCCTCCATCCTGCTCTTAATCCCTTCAAAGACTCTGGGCTCAAGGCTATTCACGACCTGACCTAACCTAAAAACGTATACAACCAGACTCGCAGTCGGCCATTCCACTGTCAAGCCACGCGGATCTACTTGCTATTTCCATTAAATTCCAAGCAAACAAGAAAACCCTCGCTCCCACTCATTTTTCAAAGAGCTAGTTCAAGGGCTCTGAATTCTCTGCTAGCTTTGCTTCTCTCCGCCCCCTGCCAAAATTACACCCTCCTCTGGTTTCCATGGCAACTTACACATTCTTCCACTACAACGCTTAAGAAATTAAATGGGTTGCGGCGCCTATTTCCACCAATGGAAAATTAGACCCTCAAGGGTAAGAGGCCCATTCTACGGCTTGGCACAAAGTCTCGCATAGTGGGCGATCAATGAGTGTTTGCTAAGGTTGGGTGCACACCTCTGGACAGCCCTTCCTCCAACCACGAGGGATGCCCACACTCACGGCTCCAAGCCCATCCTCCCTGCTTTCATCAGGATATACTGATTACACACCAAGGAATACTGCTTGCGTTCCTCTGACTAGTGAAAAGCAGTAAAGCCGCAAAAGCTATGGGCATTGTATATGCTGCATTACACACACACACACACACACACACGCGCGCGCGCCCATTTAATAACCACAAGCACCCGCCACCCGGACCCAGCACCAGATGCGGAGAAGGGCTGCTCCTCAAAAAAACTTTTCAACCAAGGCCCGCTAATAAAACAGCGCAGTCGCGGGCACCATCAGCCCAGAAGCTCCAACCAGTCCACGGCAACCTGGCAGAAAAGGCAAAGTGGGGAAGGCAGATAGCGGCCCGGCGGACAGGTGAGCGGGGCCCGGGCCTCACCGCGCGGCCGCTCCTCCGTGTACAAGTCGATGACGACATCGCCCAAGGTGGTCTCCAGCAGAACAGCCATGGCGCCCGCTCCTCCTCTGCAACAAGCCCCAGGGGTGACAGGCTCAGCCCGACGTCAACTACGCCAGGCGTCACCCTCGGCGCGACGCCTTTACGTCATCCCTCCGGCGACAACGCCCCCTTCCGGGAGGCTCCTTTGGGCGGATCTGGTCGGTGCCCCGCCTCCCCCGGCTGTCGGGCGGTGCCCTGGGTCCTGCCCATGGCGCGGCCCTTTTGAAAATCGTTCTTAGCCCTTGGCGACTGGCGTGGAAACCTGTCACTCAAAGGGGCTTCTGTGAAGGATTTGTGACCCTTTTGTGCTCCATCTCAAGAATGGGGCGCTCTTGCACTGTTAGTGGGAATGTAAACTGATACAGCCACTATGGAGAACAGTATGGAGGTTTCTTAAAAAACTAAAAATAGAGTTACCACACCACCCAGCAATACCACTCCTGGGCATATGCCCTGAGAAAACCATAATTCAAAGAGAGTCATGTACCACAATGTTCATTGCAGCACAATTTACAATAGCCAGGACATGGAAGCAACCTAAGTGTCCATCAACAGATGAATGGATAGAGAAGATGTGGCACATACATACAATGGAATATTAGTCATAAAAAGGAACGAAATGGAGTTATGTGTAGTGAGGTGGATGGACCTAGAGTCTGTCATACACAGTGAAGTAAGTCAGAGAGAAAAACAAATACCGTATGCTAACACATATATATGGAATCTAAAAAAAAAAAAAAAAGGTTCTGAAGAACCTAGGGGCAGGACAGGAATAACGACTCAGACGTAGAGAATGGATTTGAGGACACAGGGAGGGGGAAGGGTAAGCTGGGACGAAGTGAGAGAGCGGCATGGACATATAGACACTACCAAATGTAAAATAGATAGCTAGTGGGAAGCAGCCACAAAGCACAGGGAGATCAGCTCGGTGCTTTGTGTTCCCCTAGAGGGGTGGGATAGTGAGGGTGGGTGGGAGGGAGACGCAAGAGGGAGGGGATATGGGGATATATGTATATGTATAGCTGATTTGCTTTGTTATACAGCAGCAACTAACACAACAATGTAAAGCAATTATACTCCAATAAAGATGTTAAAAAAAAGATAAAGAATGGGGCGGACCTTTCTTTAACGCTCCTCAGGCCCTTCCTTCATCGCAGTGTGGGCGGGGGCGGGGGGGGGCGGGGAGGAGGACCGCGGCGCCACCTTCCCCTGACCTGTTGGGACAACCACTCGGAGTTTCCTAGTTGGTCTCTTTTTATCTCCCAGAATCAGAAACTTTAGGCCTTAAAGGCAGAATTTGCTACCCAGAAAGATGGTTAACAGGCAGTTCTTTCCTGGCTAATTGCGTCTAGGGAAAAGACTATACCTGTTACAGCAGCAGATGGTGGGTGGGTCCTTAGTGCAACAAGCTAAAGATGGTAGGCTTCAGCCTGTATCTCTACTGGTTTTATCAGTAATCTTGATGAAATAAGAGAAAACAATTTTAAGGCAAGACAGAGAAGTTCAAGATCAATGATTGTAATAGTGTAACTCTAAATGTGAGAAGAAGCAACAATAGGGAACATTTCCTGGACCACAACGGACTAGTAAGACAGATGGTCTAGAGGCTTTGGGCTACTGTTAACAGGGTCTAGTACAGTCATAGCACATTGAGTGGCTTATCAACGAAATCCTCGCTTGACCTGGAAATGAGCATTCCTAGCACCCCGGGATAGATTGGTCATGAAATGCCTCGCAAAACTTGGTTGAAATTAAGACCTAAAGGGAAGGGATTGTAAAATTAAAAAATGTTGCCCACCATCCAGTTCTACAAGAATCAAGTCATCGGCCACTGCAGTCACTGGCCTCTAATACACCTTGAAAGGAATTCAGGGCGAAGGTCAGGATGAGGCACTTTGTGCTCTGGGAAAACTGACAGAACTGGCCCTCGGTTAGATATTTTCAGGAGAAAATTTCATGAACCCGGTTTCTTGCATCTTCTCACACTTAGAAAAGCACTAGAACCATTAACTAAGATATTTGTTTCTCTCGAATAGCAGTAACCTACTAAGGTGATGGATTTCATGTACCCCTTCACCAAAATCACGTATATACTGGCCTCCGCCTTTACCTCTTCAGAACAGTTCTCAGAGCTCTCTGAGAGACTATCTCCCAGGTTATAATCCTCAGGTTGGCTCAAATAAAATTTTCCATTTCTTTCATAGGTTGACTATTAATTAATTTTTTCATCGACACTCTAACTTAGAAGACTTATGAAACTACTTTTGTCTTCCTTTGAGGGTTTCCATGAAAAGTTTATTCCCCAAACTCTCCTGGTCAAGCTGACCACTCTTTTTCATGCCATTTTATACACACTTATAACCTCCAATAACTTCATTTCTGACTAAAAACCAAAGTTTCTATAGTCTACAAGGCCTTACATGACATTCTGTCACCCCTCTTCCTGTCTTCACTCTTAGTCCCATGAGGTCACACTAGCCTTTGCTATTCTTTGAACACTATGGGGCAGGGGATGGGGTGAGGGGCTCTGCCTGAGGCCCTTTGCATTGCTGTCCCATCTGGTTGGAACCCTCTTTCTCCAGCTATTTGCATAGCTCTCTTTCACCTCCTTTAGGTCCCTTGCTCATATGTCACCTCTCAGTGAGCCCTTCCCTGACCACTATAATTAAAGCTAACCTAGGACTTCCCTGATGGTCCAGTGGTTAAGACTCTGCACTTCCACTGCAGGGGGCACGGGTTCGATCCCTGATCGGGGAAGCTAAGATCCCACATGCCTCGTGGTGCAGCCAAAAAAAAAAAAGTTAACCCCACATACATACACTTTTACTTTTCTACATAGTGCTTTTTACCATCTAACATGCTAGTTAGGAATTTGTTTATATTTGTATGTTGTTACTAGAATGTCAACTCCAGAGGGAGAGCCAATTTTGTCTGTTTTGTTTGCTGCTCTATCCTTAGTGCCTATGACAGCCTGCCACATAATAGGTGAATAATTATTTACTGATGAATGAATATTGGCGATTAATTAAAGAAATGCAAATTAAAATAACAATGCAATTGTTGATGGAAATGTAAAATAGTACAGCCACTTTGGAAGACAGTTTGGCATTTTCTTACAAAGCAAAACATTACCTTACCATGAATTCAAGCAATCACTCACCTAGGTATTTACCCAAATAAGTTGAGTCTTATGTCCACACAAAAACCTGCACACAAATGTTTATAGCAGCTTAATTCATACCTGCCAAAATTCAGGAGCAACTGAGACATTTTTTTAATAGGTGAATGAATAAACAAACTGGTTTAACAAGCTGGAATAAACAGCCATGCAATGGAATATTATTTAAAGATCAAAAGAAATGAGCTAGCAAGCCATGAAAAGACATGGCAGACCTTAAATACATATTGGTAAGTGAAAGAAGCCAGTGTGAAAAAGCTACATACTGTGTAATTCCAACTATATGACAACTATTCCTTTTCTGATAAAGGAAAATTATGTAAACAGTAGAAAGATCAGTGGTTGCCAAATTTCTGGCAGAATGAGGGAGAGATGAGTAGTTGAAACACAGGCATTTTTAGGGCAGTGAAACTATTTTGTATGATGCTATAATGGTGGCTATTATGTATTTGCCAAACCCTGAATAACTGTATGACACAAAGAGTGAACCCTATTATAAACTGTGGACTTTAGTTAATAATAGTGTATGAGTATTGGTTTATCAGTCATAACAAATATGCCAGACTAATTCAATATGTTAATAATAGGGGAAACTAGGAGATGGAGGGGAGGGTATATAGGAACTCCCCATAATTTCTCCTCAATTGTTCTTTAAACCTTAAGTTGCTCTAAAAAAACTGTGTATACAGAAAAAAGATTTACCATTTTTCAACTTTTACTTAAGTGATTCAAAAGATAAACAGTCCTAAATATTAAATTTTACATATATACCACTTAACATATTTTATGATTTTATGGTTATATTTTCCATGATTATCTCTAAATATTGAGTCCCCTGAGATAGTAAGCTTCCACTCCTATCCAACCCCACTCATATAAAAATCTTAAACTTACTATAGCAGGGGCTTAGATCCAGGGGCTTTTGAGAACATTTTGATTGGCTGGAAAGCAGGACATTCCGCCCTCTCTGGGAGCAATCTTCACCTGCTTCTTCGTCTGCCTGTCCTTGTCAAAGACTTTAATTGCTCTTTCTTTTCTTTTTTTTTGCCATTTTATTTTTTTAAATTTAATTTTATTTTTTTATACAGCAGGTCCTCATTAGTCATCAATTTTATACACATCAGTGTATACATGTCAATCCCAATCTCCCAATTCATCACACCACCATTCCCACCAGCCACTGCTTTCCCCCCTTTGTGTCCATACATTTGTTCTCTACATCTGTGTCTCTATTTCTGCCTTGCAAACCAGTTCATCTGTACCATTTTTCTAGATTCCACATATATGCGTTACTATACGATATTTGTTTTTCTCTTTCTGACTTACTTCACTCTGTATGACAGTCTCTAGGTCCATCCACGTCTCTACAAATGACCCAGTTTCGTTCCTTTTTATGGCTGAGTAATATTCCATTGTATATATGTACCACATCTTCTTTATCCATTTATCTGTCAATGAGCATTTAGGTTGCTTCCATGACTAACTGCTCTTTCTTTATTGTGATTATTTTAGCATGACCTTTTCAGTAGATATTGGTATAATGTTTTGAAATGTGGGTTTTAGTATTATTCACACGTGGTGAGGATAACAGATCCCAAGAGGAGGGGGGACACACCATGCCGTGAAGGACCACACAGGAAAGCACCAGGGTGGGTCAGGAGGCAGAAGGAGGAAGAGGAAAGCATAGACAGAAGTCTTTACTGTGGTTTCTTTGGAGAAGGCAAGACAAGGGAGCATAAGCAGGATTAGCACTGGCTGGTTTGAATAATTTCAGTGGGCTCTGGGGGTTGGAGGCTATCTCTAGTTTTCTGGTACTTGGCCCTGGGATGATAAGGGCAGAGAAATATTGCCTCCTGGAGTTTAATAAAAGCCTGATAGTGGAGGTGATCTGGAGTATACGCTCTGGATTGGTTGGTTTACATATGAAAGGCAGGCTCACAGGGGAGCAGTTTACTAACTCTAGAAATTAGCTTAGCCCTGGGAGTCTCTCTTGGGTCAGCCAGGCCCCAGACAACAGAGCATCCAGAATACAGAAAATAAGAAAATATAGTTAATACATATAGATTATGAAGTTGCCCATAATTTTGCCACCAAATGTGGTAGAAGATGATAAACTGCAGCTCCTGTGTTCTAGGGACTCAAATAGAGTGAAGCTTGACTCAAATAGAGTGAATCTTGACTCAAAAGAAGTAAATGCACTCCCCAACACTGGAAGCCCAATGAAGGCGGAGAAAAGACATCCTGCAATCTGCTTCTGCTTCCACATGGAGGCCCCTTCCGTTCCTAAAAAAGTCTTAAAAGTTCAAAGAAGACAAATAAAAATGCAGGCTTTTGCTTCCCGGGTGTCTGTACATAGCTTGTCTTTGTATCAGAGCACTCTCCTGTGTTCTGCTTTAACAGACAACAGCTGCATGAGGAAGACAGTGTAAACAGAATACAAATTAAACTGGATCTCTATGGCCTAGGTTTTGTACATACAGAAACTGCATGGTATTTAAATTACTGTTTGTCCCTAATGATGTATGCAGTTTCTTTAAAAACAAACCTCAAAAAAAGTCTTAAAAAAATCAAAAAACAAAAAATGCAGGTTTACCACAAAACATTACCTACTTAGCCGTGTTACTGAATATGAAATCATCCCTAAATAGACTCTCAAAAGGATTTCTACCTCCACCATTGAATTCTTCCTGCAATATTTATCACAGATGTCCTATATTTTTGAAATCGCATAGTATTTTTAAATATTTTGGATGTTTATTTTAATCTTTTATTTCCAGAATTTTTATCAGAATACAAATCAAACACTGATTTACAACTAATTTAACATCCTTGGACACAGATGTCTCTGCATGCTTTCAGGTTGTTGGAATCAGTTAGCTGGGGGAGCAGATGGCAGGGACGGCCTCTTTGTCCTGGGGCCCCTCTGGCTACAGTTGTGGTGGAGAAAGAGGCAAAGATCTCCCACAATTTCCTGTTTCTTCATTTCTCTCAAGCCAGATCATGTTCTTAGAAACTCAATTGAACAGAACACTTTGTAATAATCTCTATAAACATATAAAAACAAAGAAAATTAATTATGACTTTTACTTTTTAAACAACTTCTATGAACCAATAGAATGTATTAATTCAGAATACCAGGGTTAAAAACCACAGCTCCATCACTTAGTATCCTGTAACTCAGGGCAAAAAACTTAATCTCTATAAATACACAGAGAATAAGGGTACAGTCAAAACAGTTTTAAAATATCTTAGGAGAAAAATAAGGTAAAATGTGTAAATGGCTCTGGAGATGTAAAAGGAATATCTTTCTTGATTTCCTTTTTATCATCTCCTGGGGGTATTCAGGAAGTTCAAAAATGTGTAGTTGAGTAACTCTGGAAAATAATAGAGTAGACTGTGTTGCAATAGAAATGCAGTGATTCACTCTCTCCCAGAAATTGGAAACAGATAGATTATGTCCCAGACTTCTCTTTGGTGCCAAGCCTGCTTTTGGATTACAGAAAAAGAGGAATTCAACTTCTGAGTGTGAGAATAATAAAAACAATGGGATCAGTAGTTTTTGCTTTTTTTTTTTTTTTTTTTTGCCACACCGTGCCGGCATGCAGGTTCCCTGACCAGGGATCAAACCTGTGCCCCCTACAATGGGAGGGTGAAGTCTTAACCACTGTACTTCCAGGGAAGTCCCTAGATCAGTTGTTGAAAAAGGAAATACCTCAAAGTTTGGAGTCAAAGAGTACTATTTTGCGTGAAAATAAAGACGTATTTTTTATACCTCATATAGTTATCTATGTATCAAATTTTTTAAACAATATCTTCTGCTATACGAAAGATTATCTTCAAGAAACATAAAGCAGGGGGCTTCCCTGGTTGCGCAGTGGTTGGGAGTCCGCCTGCCGATGCAGGGGACGTGGGTTCGTGCCCCGGTCTGGGAGGATCCCACATGCCGCGGAGCGGCTGGGCCCGTGAGCCATGGTCGCTGAGCCTGCGCGTCTGGAGCCTGTGCTCCGCAGCGGGAGAGGCCACAGCAGTGAGAGGCCTGTGTACAGCAAAAAAAAAAAAAAAAAAAAAAAAGAAATGTCTTTAAAAAAAAAAAAGAAAGAAACATAAAGCATGTAATGTACACAGAAATACATTGGGTTTCTATAGGCAAACTGAACTCTTTTGGAGAAAAACAAGTGTAATAATAATGGATGGTCAGACAAAGGGGAGGGCTCTGTGAGTGACATACAGACTACGTCACTCACCTTCCCCAACTACTCTTTCTTTCAAATGTATTTTGGAAACTTATACATATATTACTAATTCAAATTACACAGATCCACATATGTCATATGTTCTGACCATTAGATTCGATTTGGTTATTTATTTATTTATCTATTTTGGCTGCACCAGGTCTTAGTTGCGGCATGAGGACTCTTAGTTACGGCATGCGTGTGGGATCTAGTTCCCCAACCAGGGATCGAACCCTGGCCCCCTGCATTGCGAGCACAGAAACTTACCCACTGGACAACCAGGGAAGTCCCAGATTCGATTTGTTTTTAATCCCAGAGGTCTGAAACAATGAGAAGGCCAGTGGTTGCAGTTGAAACCCACCAGTGGGTGAGGCTTCATTGCAGAAACCACTTGCCAGTTAATAATGTTGTTGGGTATCTCATCGTAGGCAAGGAATTAGTTGAATGACTGTAGTTTACCATACAACAATTTTGGCCAAAGATTTTGTTGTTTACTCTAGCTAAAAACGCAGGCATGCGGGGAGGGGTTGATAAAAGAGGAAGAGGAGCTAAGAGAGAAACAGATTTCTTTTTCTTGTCAAAAGTTTTATTTTTTTTACTATTTTTTTTCAAAAGTTTTATTTTAAAGAAAGACTGTTTCTTACTCTCCCTGAATGGCAACATCTCCAAGTTCTTCTCAATCAATATGCAATCCTGTTAACCTGAAATATCTGAATTCTTGGCATTTTCTGTGTTAACCTTAAAAATAAGCCAGTTATTTTACCAGCAAAATGAGTTTATTCAAGACTAGCAGAGCAACTGCAGTAAGGGACATGAAAACTAGATGAACCATAGGTTAAGTTGGAGGACAAAGGAGAGGGACTTGCTTTTATAGAGAAAAGGGGGGAGGTTAAGAGGGACTGTTTTGAGTAGAAATCCATTGGAAGAGGGCAGGCGTTCAAACTTCTCATTGGCTGAATGTGGCAGTTTCTCATTGGCAGGCTACTGCTGGGTAAAGATAAAATCTTCCTTCTGCTGGAGTATTTCAGTAAGCCTCTTCCTTTCGGACATGCATGGTACCTCTCTCTTTCTGTTTGGGGTCTGTAGACCAAGGAGTGATCATGCATGAGAGCTCCTCCAGTCCTTCCAGATTTCATTTTATTTTATTTTTAACTTTTTAATTTAATTTTGTCATTTTTCTTCCAATTTTATTGAGATATCATTGACATATAACACTGTATAAGTTTAAGGTATACAGCATACTGATTTGACTTACATACATCATGAAGTGATTATCACAATAAGTTTAATGAATATCCATCATCTCATATGTATACAAAATTAAAGAAATAGAAAAAAATTTTTTCTTGTAATGAGAACTCCTAGGATTTACTCTCTTAACAACTTTTGTATATAACATACAGCAGTGTTGCCTATATTTATCATGTTTTACATTACATCCCTAGTACTTATTTATCTTATAACTGGATGTTGTACCTTTTAACTGCCTACATCCTATTCTCCCTCCCCCCATCTCCCAGACTTTATTTTTCTTTTTTTAAAAAAATAATTTATTTTATTTATTTAATTTTGGCTGCGATGGGTCTTTGTTGCTGTGCGCATGCTTTCTCTAGTTGCAGCGAGCGGGGTCTACTCTTCGGAGCACGGGCTCTAGGCACGCGGGCTTCAGTAGTTGTGGCACGTGGGCTTCTAGCCTACTCTAGAGCGCAGGCTCAGTAGTTGTGGTGCACGGGCTTAGTTGCTCTGCGGCATGTGGGATCTTCCCGGACCAGGGCTCAAACCCATGTCCCCTGCATTGGCAGGCGGATTCTTAACCAGTGCGCCAGCAGGGACGCTCCAGACTTTATTTTAAATGGGGTTTCTTTCATTTCATTTCACATTTGCTTTAGAGGGTTTCATCAAAAAAAAAATTATTTTTTTAATCTTAAAGAGGGAAGAAAATCTATCATCTTCAATTTATAGATTTTAATAAGCTCACTAGAAAAGTCCTGAGAGCCCAGGTGGCCTGGCTTCCAGTGGAGTGTTGTTCCCTCGCGTCTCCAGCGATCCGCTGAGTGTTGAACTTAATGCGGGGTTGATCCTCAACCTTGTCACAGTAAATCACTGGGGAACTTTAAAAACTACCAGTGCCCAAGTAGCTGCCCAGACAAAGTAAATCAGAAACTCAGGTGTCCCAGAAGATACCAAAATCAGTAACTTTTAAAAGTGCTCAGGCAATTACCAAGTGCAACAAAGGTGAGAAGTACCGCTTTAATAAATCTGCCCCTCTAAACGTGATATACCTTATTTTCATGTACAACAGTGTTCTGATACATTACCACTATTTTCACTTTGTAGATATATGTAAATATATACACGCAGAGACATACCTATGTACACATACAGTATATACTGATTCAAAAGTAATGGCAATGAAAATGTTTACACTCTTTTAGGTGAAGAAACGCTCTCCAAATCAGAGTGCCGGTCTAATAACGGAATCAGACCTTCTGTTGACTTGATTCCGCCCCGGAACGGCAGCTCTCGGAGGCTTCCGGGTCCCGCCCCACCTTCTCCCGCCCCCGCCCCGCCCCGCCCCGCCTCTCCAATCCCCTCCCCTCCTAAAGGCCCCGCCCCTCGGGCTAGCTCGGCCCTCGCCTCCCAGCCGCCCCCGCACCGCCCCCAACGCCAGCCGCCCGCCGCCGGCCTATCTAAGATGGAGGGCGCTCCACGGGCGCCGCTCGCCCTCCGGCTGCTCATCGTCGCGGCGCTGCCAGTCACCGCCTGGCTGACGACGGGCACCTTTGAGCCGACGCTGTTGCCCCGAGCCCCGAAGGTAGGGCACGGCGGACGCGGCTCTGCCGGGATCCTCGGGAGAAGCCGGGACCGGGGACGTGGGACTGCGGCGTCCCCATCGACGCCTCCCACCTCCGGCGGGCAGGCCGTGGTCTGGGGGCCGGGCCCCCAAAGCGGGAGTGGGGAGAAGCAGCCAAGGAAATGGAGGCAGCAGGGGATGCGGGAGGCGAGAGCGCAAAAGAGGCTCTTCAGTTTGAGGTTCAGCGCGGCGCAGAGAAACCGATTGTTGCGGCAGTCCAGGCAGTTGCAGTCCTGATGGGGGTGTGCCGTCGAAAGTAAAGGATCACTAGTGATCTCAGCCTTTTGTAATGGCGCCTGAAGAGCCGGGCTCTGGGGCGAGGCAGTGTTGAAGTGCTGGGGAAACGTGGAAGTTGCTCAGTTGAGAGCGAGCGCGAGCGTTTCCGGGCCACCTGTCTGCCCCGGCCGGCGGCGGGAAGGAATGCCTGCCTTCCCCCGGCGTGCAGGGCTCCGGGTGCACGCCAGCCGGGTCGCTGGGCCGGAGAGGGAGGGAGGCTGCAGGCCAACGCTGACCCCGACGTCGTCCCTTTGGTGAGGAGTTGTTAGAGGAGTGAATCTTCGAGCGCGGTGGAACCAGCCGCACCAGCATCCCCTGGGAACCTGGCAGAAACGCGCTAATCAGAAGCTCTAGGGTAGGGACCCAGCAGTCTGTTGCAGCAAGCCCTTCAGGTGATCCCGAGGTCGGGTAAAGTTTAGGGACCACTGCATGCTTGTCCTGAAGGGTGGCTGGTTCTTATGGCTTTGGCCGGGTGGAATTAACCAGTATTTGCCTTTCATTAATTCAATGTGTGGTAGGGAAGCGTCTGAAGACTTTAAGATGCTATTTTCCCAGAATGAAAAGAAACGACATAGGTGCGCCTTTTCTTACTATATCAAGACTTGAATGCTCAAAATTCAGGGGTGAGGGTTACGACGTTACCCTTCCTGGGTAGAATAATAGCATATCTTAGTTTCAGTTCTCTTGGGACATTCCAAGAAGCCACAGCATCCCAACCTCTAAGAACCACTTATATCTGAAGTATGTGGACCACAGTTGCAGCTGTTCAAAAATATGGATGTGAGATCAAGAGACCAAATAAAAATGAAATAATTCCTAGAGTTCTGGAAATAGAGACATTGTTTTTCCCTTTTCCAGATTTTAAAGATTCATCATAGTTATTTATGAACCCGAAAGACATTTGAGTCTGTTCCTATAATATGAAAAACAATGCATTTAGACTGCAAGCTGAAAATACACCACACCGTGGGGCTCTTAGTGAGTTCATCATTTCAGTTCTCCTTATGACTTCTTTCTACTTTTGGAAGGTCCAGATCTACACTCAGAATTTCATAGGTTAAAAGAATGGTGTGCAACTAGGAGAATCTCATTCCTTGGAAAGGTGTATATGGGAAACTGAGGCCTCTTGATTTCACAAAGTTTTACTGTGAAAAATTTCAAATGTACAGGACATTTGAAAGAATTTTACAGTGGTCATGCATATTTGATAGGAGCTGTCCAGTTGACCTTTGTGCAGTGATGGTGTATGTCTGCTCTCCCCATTACAGTAGCCACTAGACTACTGTGGTTACTGAGTATTTGAAATGTAGCCAGTGTGACTGAGGAACTGAGTTTTTAAAATGTTATTTAGTTTTAATTAACTTAAACGTAAATAGCCACATGTGGTTAGTGGATGCCATATTGAATAATGCCAACTTAGACTACCATTTATGTTTTACTACACATATCTGTTCATTTGTTCATCTTTGTATCCAGCCTGACCTAACTGTAAGAAAACTGGTTGAAGTCAGAAAAATTCTCCTTGTATCTCTTCAGTGACTCATATTTATTGTGTTATAAGCATTTTTCTGTTGTTTTTTTTTTTAAATAAATTTATTTATTTATTTTTGGCTGCACTGGGTCTTCGTTGCTGAGCGCGGGCTTTCTCTTGTGGTGAGCGGGGACTACTCTTCGTTGCAGTGCACGGGCTTTGCATTGCAGTGGCTTCTCTTGTTGCAGAGCACGGGCTCTAGGCACGCGGGCTTCAGTAGCTGTGGCACGCAGGGTCAGTAGTTGTGGCTCTCAGGCTCTAGAGCGCAGGCTCAGTAGTTGTGGTGCATGGGCTTAGTTGCTCCGCAGCATGTGGGATCTTCCCAGGCCAGGGCTCGAACCCATGTCCCCTGCATTGGCAGGCGGATTCTTAACCACTGCGATGCCAGGGAAGTCCCGCATTTTATGTTTTGTTTACATATGTAGTTGTCAGAAGTTAAGGTTACACAGATTGTGAAATTTTAAAAAATTGGGAAAAAAATTGTTACAAAGATTGTGAAATAAAAAAAATTTACAGTACATTCTTCTAATATTAAAATGACTTGGTCACCAAAGAGAGGAAGGCATCCAGAGGACACTTATTTTCTTATATGTGTAAGTATTTCATGTATTTCCCTCAGACTTATTTTAAACCAGGTATCTATTACCTTTGTCCTTAGGAAGCCATTTTGTTCCAGATGGGCACTTGTGAGTGAAGGAATTAGAGGAGAATTGAAAATGAGTGGGGAGAAACTTCAGTTCTGCCACTCACTTTCTAAGCATACACTGCCCTGGCTGACAAGCCTGAACTTCCAGTTAAGTCAGAGGCTCTCAGGAAGAACAAGAAATATGCTGGCTCTGAGCTTTGGGTCAGGAGGCAGTAAGGGATGAGAGTTTCCCCTGATATGAAATCATTCAAGAGGGTCAAAAGGAATTTAATTGAAGTTAGTTTTCTGGAAAATATAGTGCGCTAGACAGTCTGTTAATTGTCTTTTACAAACCGCATATTTCTACTGGGCAAATGATGTATGTAAGTGCAATAAATTACTCACAATATAGTGTATGTTCTCTACTTGAAAGGCAGAAGCTATAAAAAGTTTCTCAGAACACCATGAGTGGACGGTTATCTCTGGGCTATTAGAAGAACACTAGTCTACAGTTTTCAAACAGATCCTCTAGTTTGAAAAGAGGAATGAATTCTTGGCTGGAATTTGGGCATAAAACAATACAGCCACCAACTTGATGATTTATTGAATGTTAGTTTGTTCTAGAGATGAGTTTATTTGTTCTAGCCCACACTTAATTCTAGATAAGCGTGGGCCAGGAGAAAGCCAGGCTGGATCTGAGGAATCACTAGTCCTAAAGCTTCCTGGGCTCCTATGGGAGTTGAGAAGTGTACCAAAGTCATCCTGAATAAATGGTATGAATTTACATGTTAGAATCCTGTTCCTCAGGTTGTCCCAGGAATCAAGCCAATCTCATAAAATCACTCAGTCTTAGTCTCTCATTTGTTAGAAATATATAAAGTATTGGAGTTGCGCACAGATATGCTATACACTTGTGTATTGGTTTGATGTTTAGAATAATTTTTGTCTTTTCAAAATTAAGAATACCCTCACAAAAAAAGTATTTAAGAGGAGTCTTGTTTTCATTCTATGATAACAATGTCTGTCTGTGAATACATTTAGGAAAGAATTTGATTTACAGATAACAAATCATAGTTCCTGTGACCCTGATTACTTAGAATAATGCTTTCTTGTCTGTAGTAAGCATGTCATGAGTAAACTTAAATATTTGAGCAGAGTGCTTTTGAGCATACCTTGAGAGGTACTGAAACTGTGCACTGAAAGACCTTGTCCATGGGCACTAGGGGACACATGTAAGAAGGGTTAGAGAAACTTTGTATATGAAAACAATAGAGTTGGAAACATTTCAAATGTCCACTGATAGGGAACAGTTAAGTAAATCGGTAACAATTTGATGGCATATTACACAATGCTGTAAATAAATGTCTACAGCTGCATACATAACAATTTTAAATGAAAGAAGTTCCAGAAGAATACATTGTAATATTATTCCACTCATATAAACAACAATATGTTGTTTAGAGAGAGATAATACAGATAAACTATAAAGAAAAGCAAGAAATGTTAACATAGAAGACAGTATAGGGATTCCTTCTGAGGGGCATGAGGGGAATGTGACAGAAAAGGTCATGGAGGGGACTTCTAAGGTGTGGATGACATTCTAGTTTTTAACCTAGGTAGTAAGTATGTGAGTGTTAATCTTTTCTTTTAAACTCTTATATTTGCATTTTATATGCTCAGATATGTGATATATTTCATAATTAAGTGGAAAAGTATATGGTTTATAAAAAATTGGAATTGTGAAGGGTATTTAAAAGGCTGTAAGGATGAAATTGATGAGTTTTTAAAAGTGGTCTTTTAATGTTGCCGTAAGTGATCATACAATAAGTATAACTGAGGGGAGAAGAAAAAGAACTGAGTTATTCTCAGTTTGTGAAACGCATACCTGCCCAATTTGTATATTTGTTTTGCAGGACAGCATCAGAATTAATGTAACTACCCTGAAAGATGATGGGGAGGTATCTAAAGAACAGGTTTGTCTCTTTTGGTTATGTTTTTATTATATCACTTAGCTAAGTATCATGCAGCCTATTTTATTTTTCTATCTATATATCCAATTTAGTTAGATAATGTATTTTTGACATGAAGAGTTTGTCATCATTTGTAAACCATTGGAATTAATGTATATGCTGCTTTATTTTAAGGTTGTTCTTAACATAACCTATGAGAGTGGACAGGTATATGTAAATGACTTCCCTGTAAATAGTGGTGTAACCCGAATAAGCTGTCAGACTTTGATAGGTAAGTACTGCTAAATTACTTCCGTAATCGTTCTGTTTTTAATAATACTAAATTAGTGAAACACAATTCTTTGATGTTAAATATTTCCATTTCAAATTAATACTACACATCATTACTAGAGTATATAATAACACTTGTGTGTACTCTTTTCCTACTTTATATTTCTGGCATATTCACATTTTCTCTGTCATGAGATTGGCATTGCTTGGAACTTCATGTCTGGTAGGTTGATAACAATGTAAGAATGTGCCTGGAGGTAGTAAATGGAGATTTACAAGCAAGAGACAAAATCTTCAGAGGAGTGCTTATCACAGTTGTAAAAAATAAAGAGAAAAGTGAATTGTCTTTCTGATTCTTCCACCTTTATGTCCATATAATGTTTTCCTTTTTAACCTTTTAAAATCTTGAGTTGTTTAAAGACAAGCAAATATGTTACATTGGAATGTGCCATTATTTGAATGAAATAAAGGATATGAAAAATTTGTATAGTATTCCTATTACCTGTTTTAATATATGCATTTGAGGCAGTAAATGTTTCTCTGAGCAGTTGTATCCTATACTTAATTCATTATATATCTTTATTATCATTCCATTTGTGGTGTTTTCTAATTATTTACTGTGATATTTCCTTATCCTGTGGGTCATTTTGAAGTATATTGCTTAATTTTCAAACATTTTGGGATTTTTTTTTTTTTTTTTTACTGATTCCACCTCTATCATCAGAGATATAATCTGTATAATTTTAACCCTTTGAAGTTAGAGACTTGCTGTATGGCTTAGCAGATGGCCAGTTTTAGTAAATGTTGCTTTCTGTGTGTACTTGAAAAAAAGTTAATTATGTAATTAGTTGGATATTGATGTTCTATATATGTCAGGTCAGATTTGTTAATCGTGTTCAATCCTTTATGGAATTACTGATTTTTTTGTTTATTTCTTTCCTTGCCCTATCAATTACTGAGAATGGTATGTTAAATCTCCACTATGTATATTTGTCTGTTCTTTCAGTTTTGTCAATGTTTGCTTTATATATTGTGACACAATATTACTAAATCCATACATATTTAGAGCTGTTATGTCTTCCTGGTGAATCCACTCATTTATCATTATAATATGTCCTTATTTATCTCTAGTGATGTTCTTGCCTTAAAATCAGCTTTATCTGTATTATTTTACCTAATCACTGCTTTTTGGCCAGGCATGGGGGAGGGACGTGGATTGCTTTGTGGTATCTTTACATCTTCTTGGAGTCTTCCTGGGTCCTTATAATTGAGGTGAATGTCTTACAAGCAGCATATACTTGTGGTTTCTTTCTTTCTTTTTTTTTTTAATCCAGGCTGTCAATCTGTCTTTAGTTGGAATTTTAATTTATTTACATTAATGTAATAACTGATGTATTTGGACTTAGATCTTCTCTCTTAATTATTTGTTTCCTATTTGTGTCTCACCTGTTCTGTTTCTTTTTCTTCTCCTTTTTTGCCCTTTTCTGGGTTATTTACTTTTTGTTTCATCGTTCCCCTCTATCTTGTTGGTTTTTATATTATTTTACTATTCTTTTAATGGTTACCCTTGAGATCAGTAAACTAGTACTTTTATCATTTCCCAACCAATGTAGGACCCTTAGAACATGTAAAGTCCATTGATTCCCTTTATGCTTTTTTAAATTTTATTTTTATTTTTTTGGCTGCACCACGTGGCTTGCAGGATCTCAGTTCCCCAGCCAGGGATTGAACCCGGGTCACGGCAGTGAAAGCACTGAATTCTAACCACTGGACCTCCAGGGAATTACCCCCTTTTTGCTTTTGTGTTGCTATTGTCATGCATTTTAACTCTTTGGGTTCTTGAACACTAAGCAACATAATTATACTTAATGGTTTTCTGTAGTCCAGTATTCATTTATGTTCACCCTCACCGTTACCCTTTCCATTGCTCTTCATTCCTTCCTGAATATCAGTGTTCCCCTCTGGGGTTATTTTCCCTCTGCCTAAAGAATTCCCCTTAGTATTTTTTTAGTGCAGATTTGAGTGTCTGTGTTTATATTTTTACATGTTTTCTGGTGGTTCTCAGTGAGAGAGTTGGTGTACTACAAGCTAATCCATCATAGCTAGGAAAAGAAGTGCCATTACTGGCTTGAAGAATATTCCACCGATGCTGTATTTATTAGGAATTTGACATGGAGTGCAGTCTGGCTGCTTTATTTGTTATAGTCATCTTTCTAGTCATCCCAGTTGCACAGAGTTTATTTCCTTGGAAGTGGAAGTAAAAGCCTATCTTATCAGTTACGAGAATCTTTAAAACATTAAATGCAACTACAACAAAAAGTCTTCTATGCTTAATTCTTTAAAAAAAATGTCTTCTTTGTAGATACATTAGTTACACTGCTGTGTAACAATTTCACCCCCAAGTTAGTAGTCTTTGTCAGTATTATCTCCTAGTTCTTGCAGGGCAAGAATCTGAGCTTGGCCTAGCTGGGCTCTCCGGCTCTGGCATGACTGGCGAGGCCCGCTTCCTAGCGCACTCACATGGTTGTTGACAGGATGTAGTTGCTTGTGAACTGTTGGACTGAGGCCTCCGTTCCTCACAAGATGTTAGCTGGAGGCCTCCCTCATTTCCATGCCACATGGCCTCTCTGTAGAGTATCTCACAACATGGCAGCTGGCTTTATCAGTGAGAGTACGCGAGACAGTGTCAGGGAGAGAGTGCCGGCAAGACACAAGTCACAGTCTTTTATAATCTAATCACACAGGTGACGTTCCAGCACTTTTGCTGTATTCTGTTTGTTAGAAACAAGTTACTAGGTCCAGCCCACACTCGGCAGGGGGCAGTTACACGGGAGCGTGAACGTCAGAAGGCAAGGGTCATTGAGAGCCATTTGGGAAAGCTGTCTACTTCAGTAGGGAAAGTCAGAATATGGAGGGCTATTGTTCTTATTAGTTTTATTCTACGGCAGCAGTACCAGCTTTGGAGTCTGAAGGGTCCCTGCTTTGATGTATTTATATGACTGCATTTTCTCATGCATTGAATCTGTGTCCTAGTACACTGGCCTTTGGGTATACAACTAGGCTGACGAGGAGCCCACTGTTCCATGAGGGAGGCTGATGGGTAAACAGTGAAAACACTGACATGGACCACGAGAGAAGGGAAGTTTTCCAGTTAGGAGCCTCAGATGATGTGAGGGAAGTTAGGCAGACTAGAGAGAGGGCACGCTGTAACGAGCCTGAAGAAGGAGGACCAGGCAGAGAACCACCAAAGAGGTCACGGGGGCGCTGCTGAAGGCGTTTGCACAAGGAGACTATAATCAAAACCATGTCATGGTAAGATTAATCTGGTGCTGTGGTGTGAATGGTTTGAAGGGGGGAGGGGTTACGGAAGGGGAGAATAGGTAAGTATCGCAATAGTAAGTAGCTAATGAACTAGACATTGGGTGGGGAGGTAGGTGGAGATGGAAAGGACAAATATAAGAGATACTTTGGAATGGTCCAAAGGAAGCAACTGACTGGATACAGAGGACGAGGGTGAAGAAGTCAAAGGTAACCTAATAAGTCCTGTCCTTGGTAGGTTGGAGAAGGGTGGGTTTATTAACAGAAACAGAGAAGTCAAGGAAGATTGAGACCAAGGGTTAGGCCACTTGTTTCTCAATAAAAATATCTGTACCTGTTTAAAAAATTACAAATGTTAGTCTATACCCCCCAGAGATTTTGATTTCTTAAGATTAGAGTGAGGCTCTGGCATCTATACTGTTCCCAGGTGATTCTGATGCATAGTTAGGATTTAGAACCACTCAACCAGGTGTCTGAACATTATTGACAATTTATGATAGGATATTTACTTTAAATTATGTATTTATAATTCTGGGTGGAATCACTGATTCACAAAGGCTATAGAACAATAAACTTGATGCATTCTCTCAAAGAACTCAGCCTAGCTGAGGAGACAGGTTTCTAAACCAAGAGCTACACTACGAGAAAGTTAGTGCTTAAAAAAAAAGGCATGAACTCAGCATTGTAGGGATACGGTATCTAGAACTACCCAAGTAAGAGTTCATTAAAAATGTATGGGAGGAGAGTGAATAATGGAGAGCATTCTGTAACATTTTTTAAAACTTTATTTAATTTATTTATTTATGTTTGGCTGTGTTGGGTCTTAGTTGCTGCGCGCGGGCTTCTCTCTAGTTGCGGCGAGCGGGGGCTCCTCTTCGTTGCGGTGCGCGGGCTTCACACTGTGGTGGTTTCTCTTGTTGCAGAGCACGGGCTCTAGGCGCCTGGGCTTCAGGAGTTGTGGCTCGTGGGCTCTGGAACGCAGGCTCAGTAGTTGTGGTGCACAGGCTTACTTGCTCCGTAGCACGTTGGATCTTCCCGGACCAGGGCTCGAACCCGTGTCCCCTGCATTGGCAGGCGGATTCTTAACCACTGCGCCACCAGGGAAGCCCATGGGGAGTGTTCTAGATCAAGGGAACAGCTCTGCAAAGGCACAGCATCACTTTAAACAACTGGATATGCATGCAGAATATCCATCTGCGTTCCTTTCTGGCAAGTAATTCTCAGACAATAACATTTGAGGAACAGAAGCAAAATGCTTCTTTTGCGGCAGTTTCGTTGGTTTCTATTGATTTATCTTTTTCTATCTCTTTCACTTTCTTGGCTTTATAAGCCAGCTGCAACTGCTACACCCCGTCACTGCCAGGGTGGGGCGGGGTTTCTCAGCTAGAGAGGAGCAGGGCCGGTAGCTGATCCTACCCCATCGTCCATTAGTGGAGAGTCATTAAGGGCTCTCCCACCCTCTTCCCCATTCCTGACCTCTCCAACAGTAACGAGTCGCTTACTGGAGACAGGATTGAGAAAAAGCCTCAAGTGTCCTTACTGCTTGGGCCCCTTCTATCACTGGATTTTGTGAACGAATGAATGGATGGATGAACGTGCTCACTTTGCTAAAACATGGGATTGTCTGTGTCTTCTGGCCTGCTTTGTAAATAGTTAACGCCTTGTCGGTTCCTCATTGACAATGTATATAAAAGAATAGGAAGGATGTGGCTAGTGTGGAGTTCGGTACAAAACCTAAAGGCCATCAAGCATTTTCCCCTTTTCAAATGAGTATAAGGAGTGTAAGGATTTGTCAAGTTGTCTTTGTTTTCATAGATCTGAAGCATCAATATGAGGTCAGAGATGCAGAAAGGCAAAGATATTGGTATACAACTGTCTCGTTCCATGTAAATGTCATCAAAATAATCAAATGCAGTAACTGATTTGGTGGCAATTTTTGTTCAAAGCTGTCACTACTTTTTTTTTTATAGTGAAGAATGAAAATCTGGAAAATTTGGAGGAAAAAGGATATTCTGGAATTGTCAGTGTAAGGATTTTAGTTCATGAGTGGCCTATGACATCTGGTTCCAGTTTGCAACTAATTGTCGTTCAAGAAGAGGTAGTAGAGATTGATGGAAAACAAGTAAGATAGTATGCTTACTAATTGAGAATTAAATTATAAAGATTTGTGCTCAGTGTTATGCATGTGTTCAGTTATTTTACTATTTATTTCTGACTTAATAAGGAAAAAAGTTACGTTAGTGTTGCATGTATCCAGTCACTCAGAATTTTTTACTTGTTTAGCATTTGAAGTCTTAATTTTAAAAAAGATCATATTCATACATGTTTATTCATACATGTTTATATCACTTTAAAATATTGTAAACATCATTAAACAGAGCAAGTAAGTGAAGAGATTGAATTTGGTTCGTAGCTCTGCTGCCATTTCCTCTGGTTAAGTCTCTCTAAGCCAATGAAATGGAACTGAGAGCGAGCCTCTAATAGTGAGCACACAGGAGTGTGATTAAAGTTGCAAATTAAATGCCTTAAAGTGGGGGGCAAAGAAAGAGGAATTGTGTGTGACTAGGACAAGGTTTTTAGTTTCAGAAATCAGGGAGGAAAATTCAGTCTTAGTTTCTTACCAGCTTGTGCCATTATTTAAAGTAAAGAGTTGCTTATATTTTCTCACAGGCTCAACAGAAGGACGTTACTGAAATAGATATTTTAGTTAAGAATCAGGGAATACTCAGACATTCAAACTACACCCTGCCTTTGGAAGAAAGCATGCTGTACTCGATTTCCCGAGACAGTGACATTTTATTTACCCTTCCCAACCTCTCCAAAAAAGGTACTTTAAAATACCATTATTTAAAGTGTTAAGGAAATTATTTCTTTAGTTGGTAACTTTTTAATCATAATATGTTTCGAAGTAAGCTTCTCTTAAAAATGCTGTGTAACACGTATTGCTTTATGTATCCGTTTGAGGACTTTGCAGAATGTGATCAGTGCTGATCACAGAGTGACGTTTTGCTGTAATCATCCATCTGCTCTTACGCTGGGTAATCCGCACAAAATACATAATAAGAGTGTCGTTCATTTAAGTTCATTTCGAGGAGGAAGTATCCATTTTTCCCACTGAGACACAGAACTTGAAAAAATTTGACTTTCTATGTGACAGAATCGTAACTGCTGTAGCTCCCTTTTAACTGTCTAAATGTGGGGTTCCTTTCTGGCATTTAAAGCTAAACAATCAAATGTTTGTTTTTCTCCCATGGAAAAATGTATGTTCTTGCTATCTGAAATGTTACTGGTGTAGTAGTCTTAGGACTGGTGGGAGGGACACCAGCATATGCCTAGCATTTTGGTAACCTGGCTCTTCCTCCTCAGGAGAAAGTGTCAGTTCATTGCAGACCACCAGCCAGTATCTTATCAGGAATGTGGAAACCACTGTAAATGAAGACGCTTTACCTGGCAAATTACCTGAAACTCCTCTCAGAGCAGAGCCTCCGTCTTCGTATAAGGTAAATCAGGCGTTTGGGGTTCTCTTTATACGTACTACAAGCATTTATGGTTATGGTAAAGAAAATCAATATCAGCATTTAAAATGAGGTGGAAAGCATGAGGATTGGATCCATGGGATATTGTAATAGTGAACTCATCGCTGTTTTACTGTGGTATTTTTAGGTATTCCTGTCTTCCTTTTCAAGTTTCACTTAGTAATGTAGTCAGATAACGATGATTAAGGCATTAGATTTCATTTTGTTTGGGATCTTCCGTTTCAGAGGCTTTCTCATGTCCCCATTTGTCTGTTAGTATTCTGTGACTTCTAACACAAACACACGTGCATGGTCCCCTCGGGACCGTGTGCAGTGACTAAGCACACTTGGTTAAGAGTGTACTTTCTGGAATCAGACTGCCTAGGTTTGAATCCTGCTTCTGCCACTCACTAGTTGTATCATCTTGGACAAGTTCCTAGCCTCTCTAACCTTTTCCTTTATCTGTACAGCAAAGGTCCGTAAAGTGATGCCTTTCTCGTCAGGTTGTTGTGAGGACTGAAATAAGATGGGCGCAAATGTAAATACGCGCTGGCACCGTTAGGGACTTGTATATTCTTAGTGACATTATACTGCTGACTGGGAAGATATTCTGGGTTCAGAGAGAGTATCCTGGAATCTCTATGTTAGCTAGGCCCCTCACTCGGAATAATTTACATTTAAATGAGCAGGATCTGTGGTTAGTCAAAATGGATTCCAGAGATGATTCTTTGAAGAGGTTCTCACTGAAGGTTAGGACTGCTTACGTGGGGTCACTTTGTGCTGCGTGAACTCTAGCGCCCTCACTGTCTGCCCCACCTCCTTCAGAGCCAGGAAGCCCAGAACAGACTCTCCAAAGCCCATGCCATCAAAGCACACCTGAGTTTCTTCTGTCACTGTTTAAGTACAGAGATAGGTTTTGTGCACAGTGAATGCCCCGTCTGTTTCAAAAGCGACTGATATGTTTCTCTGTCTCTCCGTCTCTTGTCCTCCAAATATTGGAAACACATAGTTGACGGGTCCATTTTATGTAAGTGGACTAGCCTTCTTCTTGTCAATTAGCAATTATTTTCACTTGGTTTACAATTAGACAGCAGTGTAAATAATTGTAAAGTATAGCAACATTTCTGTGCCTGTTGTGCATAATTTTTTAAATTGTAAATAACTGAGGTACATTTAAAAATAAAATGCACCCACTTAAAATGTACAGTTAGATAAGTTTTGACAAGTGTAGACACCCATGTAACCACCACCACAGTCAAGGTATATAATGTTATCATCACCCAAAACTAGAACATAATTTTTAAAGTTTCTTAGAGCTCAAATGAAACTTGCATATCTAATCAAAACCCTTTTTTTTTTAAAGGTGATGTGTCAGTGGATGGAAAAGTTCAGAAAAGATCTGTGCAGGTTCTGGTGTAGTGTTTTCCCAGTATTCTTTATGTTTTTGAATGTCGTGGTGGTTGGAATTATAGGAGCAGTTATAGTAATAACCATCTTAAAGGTGCTTTTCCCAGTTTGTGAATACAAGTAAGTATTTCTTATTTTGGATCAATTTTAGTATTTTTAATAATTAAAAAGTAGTTGTGTTTACTCTATTTCAGAGTGGAAAATATAAACATTAGGAAGGATAAGAGAAGGGGGAGGGAAAATAACATCGTTTTTTGTTCTAGCCCATCTTTCAACTTTAGCAAAATTAAAAGACATTTATTAGATACCTATTATGGTCAAGACACTTGTCTTGGGAGTTCATATGTGGATAAGACAAACTCTGCTGTGTAAGAACTTAGTTTATTAGAGAGAGAAAGGAAACAAATCTCTATAATGGAAAATGGCAATGTGTATAATAAAGAAATGAAACAAGAGGGCTTCACTATTTTCAACCCCAAAGTATCAATTTAAAATGAAGTAAATTTTTGAAGACTAACAGGATATTCACGGCAGCACTGCTTGTAACAAAAAACAAGAGCAAAAGAGGAAACCTCTGAACTGTTTATAGGTGGAGGTTGATAGCTAATGGTTCACACATGCAGTGGGATTCTGTGTGGCTTATAAAAGGAAGAAGTCCAGGCTTCCCTGGTGGAGCAGTGGTTGGGAGTCCGCCTGCCGATGCAGGGGACACGGGTTCGTGCTCCGGTCCGGGAAGATCCCACATGCCGCGGAGCGGCTGGGCCCGTGAGCCATGGCCGTTGAGCCTTCGCGTCCGGAGCCTGTGCTCCGCAACGGGAGAGGCCACAGCAGTGAGAGGCCCGTGTACCGCAAAAAGTAAATAAATAAATAAATAAATAAATAAAAGGAAGAAGTCCAAGATGTATTAGATGGGGAAAAAAGTTGCCTAATGGTATCATCCAATTTGGGTAAAAGAAAAGTATGTGTATATGTATATAAATGCACAGAAGATTTCCAGAATGACAAGGGAGATGTTACGTCTAATAAGTGAGAATGAGAGCAGGAGTGGAGAGACCTTCCCTTTTTCCCCTTCTGTACAGCTTGATTTTTTTTTTAACTGTAAGAGATTATTTTATAAATTTAAAAATGAATTTATTGTTGGCATTTTTACAAGTTAAATAGTCATTTTAGTCGTCTTACTAGAAGTAAATCTCAATAGAGATGACAGTTTTTTTTTAAATTTTTATTTATTTTATTTTTGGCTGCACTGGGTCTTCCTTGCTGCGCGCGAGCTGTTCTCTGGTTGCAGCGAGCGGGGGCCACTCCTTATTGCGGTGCACAGCCTTCTCATTGCAGTGGCTTCTCTTGTTGCGGAGCACGGGCTCTAGGCGCGCAGTCTTCAGTAGTTGTGGCACACGGGCTCAGTAGTTGTGGCTCGCAGGCTCTAGAGCACAGGCTCAGTAGTTGTGGCGCACGGGCTTATTTGTTCCGTGGCATGTGGGATCTTCCCGGACCAGGGATGGAACCCATGTCCCCTGCATTGGCAGGTGGATTCTTAACCACTGCGCCACCAGGGAAGCCTGATGGCCACAATTTTTGGCTTAGCTAAATTACATTGGACTATGTGGAGAAGACCATAGGATTTATTTTTTTTTAAAAAAAGACCCAATTTAAACATTTGCTTTTTTTCCACTTGCTTGTCAAGAGGTCTTCAAAATTTCCATTTCTTCATGTGTAACACTGAACTAATGCCTCCCTTAAAGGATTGTTAGACGTCAAAGTCATAATACAAACAGAGCAAATGAGAGTAAAGAAATATTAGTGCCCCTCCCACCTTTTAGTTTGTGTTTCCCCTGGAGAATTCCCATTTCCCATTTCTTTCTGATAATGAAAATTCTATAACTTAATAGTTTCTTCCTTTTTCCTTTGACTGCCAGGAAGCTCAGGACTTTTTTTTGATCTTTATTATGCAAATCTACATAGAAAACAGTGTTGTAAATTTTTAAATGGTTCTTTTACCAAATGTTTTATTTATCATGGGCTCCTCTGTGTGAAAAAATGCAATGTAAAATTAAAAACCTAATTTTCAATATACTCTATCATTGGCAATTGTACTGAGGGTTCTTTCTGGTAGTAGAAATTTTATCAATACAGAAAGTTAAAAGTACCTTTTCACTTCCCTGTTCTTTAATTCTTGTATCTAGAGGTCGTAATTGTTAACTGTTTGGGTATGCATCTTTTATCCAAATTCTGTGTATTGATGTAATTGTATACTAGATACTTATCATTGTTTATCAATCTAGACTCTTAACTGTCCCACAAATTGTATTACTCACTTATAACAGAGGTTCCCAAACTTTCTTTGTTCATAGCACTCAAGTGTGCCAGGAATTTTTTCTTGGTGCCCTTACCTAGGCCAGAAATAAAATTGAAAGAAAAAATTTTTTATTTCTTAATTTACTAATGGGATTGTGTACCTACAGGGCACTACACAATACTCATATCTTAGAATCAGATTGGACACTGCCACCCTCATTTCCCATTCAACATTAGTTTTTTGTACTGTATTTGCTTTTTATCACAATAACTGCCCAAAATCCAGCTTTGCAAAGATGAGACCTCATTGAAAAAAGAATGTGTAGTACAATGTAATGTTAAAATCGTGAGCTACCCTCAAGCTAGTATTACACATAAAGTCTTGAATTTTCTTTTTTTTTCTTTTTTTTGCGGTATGCGGGCCTCTCACTGTCGTGGCCTCGCCCGTTGCGGAGCACAGGCTTGACGTGCAGGCCCAGCGACCATGGCTCACGGGCCCAGCCGCTCCGCGGCATGTGGGATCCTCCCAGACCGGGGCACGAACCCGCGTCCCCTGCATCGGCAGGCGGACTCTCAACCACTGCGCCACCAGGGAAGCCCTTGAATTTTATTTTTTAACTTTTTATTTTATATTGGAGTATAGCCGATTAACAATGCTGTGGTAGTTTCAGGTGCACAGCAAAGTGACTCAGCCATACATATACAGGTATCCATTCTCCCCAGACTCCCCTCCCATCCAGGCTGCCACATAGCATTGAGCAGAGTTCCCTGTGCTATACAGTAGGTCCTTGTTGGTTATTCTTTTTAAATATAGCAGTGTGTACATGTCAATCCCAAACTCCCTAACTGTGCCTTCCCTCCACCCTTCCCCCCCGGTAACCATAAGTTCATTCTCTAAGTCTGTGAGTCCGTTTCTGTTTTGTAAATACGATCATTTGTATCATTTCTTTTAAGATTCTGCATATAAGCGATATCATACGATATTTCTCTTTCTCTGTTTGAAGAAGTCTTGAAATTTTTAAATATTCTGTAGCACCTCTGTGAGCCATGCCAGGGGTCTCAGTGCAGTTTGGTAACCATGGGCTTAAGATCTTTTCCTGTCAATACATATAAGGACTTACTCTCTTTATTGCTGCACAGTGTCCACAGTATGGGTATGCCGTAATGTAACCATTCCTCCATTAGACATTTAGGTAATTTCCAATTTCGTGTTACTTCCAATAATGCTCTAGTGTATATTCTTAAATGTTCATATATCTCTTTGCACATGTATATTTATGTAGGATAGAGTCCTAAAAGGTGAAATTACTGGGTCAGAGTATATGTATTTAACATCTTCTCAACACCTGATGGCAATCTTTTTTGCTTTTTATACTGTGGACAAAATCTCATTTTACTTTCCATTTTCTTCTTACTACCATCTTTACTAGTCTAGGTCTAGCTAAGTCTAGCATCTTTGTGATGCTTAGCTGTATATATTTCTCCTGTGACATATGCCTATTTAGAACCTTTGCCCATTTTTCAGTTGTATTGCCTTTTGTAATCATTAACATGTAGGACTCCTTTGTCTGTTATACATACATAATATGTATTGCAGATATATGTATATGTATATTTTTATTTATTTATTTTTTTGCGGTACGCGGGCCTCTCACCGCCGCGGCCCCTCCCCTTGCAGAGCACAGGCTCCGGACGTGCAGGCTCAGCGGCCATGGCTCATGGGCCCAGCCGCTCCGCGGCACGTGGGATCCTCCCGGACCGGGGCACGAACCCGCGTCCCCTGCATCGGCAGGCGGACTCTCAACCACTGCTCCACCAGGGAAGCCCCTATGTATATTTTTAAATCCGACTGTGATTTGTCTTTTGCTTTTATTTATGGTATTCCGTGTCATACAGAAATTTTAAATTTGGGGTCAGGGCAATTCGTGTTTTCCCTTTATGGCTTCTAGGATTTAATTTTTTCTCAAATAGACCTTTCCCATCTTAAAATTACATTGTTTTCTTAAAACTTAGTTTTTACCATCACTTTTGTGTATTGTTTGAGCTAGTTGATTTTGCTTCCCAGAGAGGCCATTGTTCTATTGCCCACTGACTTGGAATATTACCTTATTATGAACTAAATTCCCATGTTTCTGGACTCTCTTCTTCCAGTGATCTAGTCTATTCCTGTGCCAGTAGCATAGTTTTTTTTTTTTTTTTCAGTAGCATGGTTTTAATTTAATAAAGTGTTTTAATAAATTCTCTGCTAGCTGGTTAGGGCAACTGTCTCTTCTCTGCATTGTTCTTTTTAAAAAAAATGTTACAGCTATTCTTGCAGTTTCTCCCTTGTGAACTTCAAAATCAGCTTGTTCAGGTCTATAAACAACTTCTGTTTACATTCTAATTAGGGTAATACTGAGCTTGCAATACAGGGTTTTGGATCCAATCCAAAGATCTCCCTGGTCAGGTACTTTAGTAACAGAAGGAGAAATGCTGTCTAAAGATCTAAGGTTGCGTTCCACCGGAGTACTGGTTAGGAAGATGCTTGGGCCTAGTCTTTTTGCCCAACTTGTGCAAATCTAGGACTGTTTGCCTTGGAGATCTGTAACTTACCCTGTCATCTCCTACAGTACCAGGTAAAGAACTTCCTCTTATTCCTTTCTGTTCCCTCAATCAGTTTGGTTAAAGTGAACTTTGGACTTAGGATTTATATAACCATCATAAACTAAATGAAGCAAAATTACCTAACATCAGGTATATATTTAATTATAACCTCGAAGTAACCCTATCTTACTTTAATTTTATATTTCAGAGGAATTCTTCAGTTGGATAAAGTGAATGTTATGCCTGTGACAGCTGTCAACTTATATCCAGATGGTACTGAGAAAACAGCAGACAACCCTGAAGATAAAACATGTGTTTAATACACCATCTCAAATCATGGACTCAGAATTAGTCTATTGGTTCAAATTTGCCACCCGAATATAATTTTCCTTAAATCGTTAGGAATCAGTTTGTACAGTAAAGAAATTGCTAAACTCCTAAAACTGCCTAAAACTTGACCTTTAAAGTGATAGTTAAAGTTCACCTTATTAATGGGGCTGGCTGTTCAGATGGTGAGTTATTAAAGAAAATTTAAATGAAATGGAAGAGAAGATGTGAAGAAACTTTGAAACTACCAAAAAAAAAAAAAAGGCAAGACAAAATGCCACGTGCCAATACTTTTCAAGGTGCCTTTGTTAATGAAATTATATACACTTAATTGCTATAATATATAAGACTTTATGAAAAGCACTTTATGAAATTCTAATTTAAAAGCTCAAGAACTTAACACTTATTTTTTTATTGAGTACAATGTGCCTTAATATTAAGTATGTGACTCAGTATAAAATCACTGACGTATATCATGATTTAATTGTATCCTGTACCAAGACTACTTACCTTGAATGATCCAGGATTTTAAAATAGTGACATGTTCTCACTCTAAAAATAAATTTTTTTGAAGAAAAAAGTACAATCTTTTTGGAATAAAAACTTTGCTCACGTGCGAGTTACTTATATATAATAGCTGCTTTCCCGTAACACTGGCTGAAACCAAGGCTCACATCAGTTAATGAGTCCATCAATGTCATGGAATTACCACGTGCCTTTGCTCTTGTGGTTCTAAATATAGTCTTATTTACCCTACAATAGTGTTTAACCATCACCCAAATTGACGTATATTTTACAGTGTGATCTAGGACATATAATACTTATTAAAATTCTTTTGATTGCAACCCATCATTTAAAACACATTACTCAAAAAAGAAATGACTGGTTTTTAAGACCAACCACCTTAGATTTTGACTAAATAGAAGTATGTGTGGAGAAAAGATGAAGGCAGTAAAGGAGTGATGTTTCATTCTGCCTGTTTGTTTGTTTTTTTAATATTTATTTTTGGCTGTGTTGGGTCTTCGTTGCTGCACGCAGGCTTTCTCTAGTTGCGGTCAGCGGGGGCTACTCTTCGTTGCGGGCTTCTTATTGTGGTGGCTTCTCTTGTTGCAGAGCATAGGCTCTAGGCGTGCGGGCAGTAGTTGTGGCACAGGGCTGCTGCTCCACGGCATGTGGGATCTTCCCGGACCAGGGCTCGAACCCGTGTCCCCTGCATTGGCAGGCGGATTCTTTTTTTTTTAATTAATTAATTTTATTGTTGGCTGCGTTGGGTCTTCGTTGCTGCACGCGGGTTTTCTCGTGTTGCAGTGAGCGGGGGCTACTCTTCGTTGCGGCATGCGGGCTTCGCATTGCGGTGGCTTCTCTTGTTGTGGAGCACGGGCTCTAGGCACGCGGGCTTCAGTAGTTGTGGCACGCAGACTCACGTGGGATCTTCGCGGACCAGGGCTCAAACCCATGTCCCCTGCATTGGCAGGCAGATTCTTAACCACTGTGCCACCAGGCAAGTCCTGCCTAGGTGCTTTTAATAAGGAATAACAGCCCTGTGATGTGCTATCTCCATATTATAGACGAATAAATCATAGTATGCGGTTTACAATTTGATCCTCAAGTCACCCAGCTGGTAACACTTTATTTTTTTATGTCCTCCTCACTCTCTCAGTTGCTAGAAATCACCAGTTCTAACTTTAAATGATGACAGGGTCTTATTTCATCCGTTAAGCATAAGCTTGAAGATTTTAGTGAGGAGAACAATGTAGGAGGCTTTTGTTGGAGAGTGCAGACTTTGCAGTCAGCAATTCCCATCCTGACTTCTCTCCTTACCTGTGAGGCTTGGGACCACGGCAAGACACTCAGTCTTCTTGAGGCTCTGTTTTCTATGGTTGGGATGCCACAGTGTTTTTTACAAGTAATTATAAAAAAAATCTTACCTAAAATTTTATACCATTAACCTTTATTTCATTTATTAACTTTTACTTCCACCATTAACTATTACATATTTTACTTATGCTTTGTATCCATGAGTGATGGGTTAATGCGTTTCACTGGACTACAGTGAGCAGCACGGGCTGAAAAGTATCTACTTGCCTACAGTGCAGCCTCTTACACAGGCAGAATAAAGTCAGGCAGGCAAGGTTTTATATAGACGTATATAGTTTTTCCTTTTAAATGCACAGTAAAATGAAGGGCCTTTAAAGCTCTCTCAGGACGAGGAGGGAAGTTACTGTAACACCACGCAGGAAGGAAAGCACACTGGGTGTGGTTCATGCATCAAATGGCTACTTGTATAAAAATGTTCAGGAATTTTCAGCTATCCACTGGCACCTGTGGAGCTAGAGCCAGTCTTATTCTTTAGAAGGAACAGCAGCCGCAGGCAGTGGAAGAGAAGATAGTATACTTAGATGTACATATAAGACAGTTTTCCAAGCTAAGTAACGGCATCTGTGCCGCAACATTTGTTGTCAGTGAAAGAGAAATACAGTAATGCTAAAGTAAAACATATTTGCTTGTAACTTTTAAAAATTTCCTTTATTCAGAATCATACTTTTTTTTCACTCTTACCATTATGAAAATTTAAAAAAATATAGCACTTGGTGCAATGACATACTACTTTTAATTATTATTCAAACACTTAATGCAGGTTTCTCACAGTTTACATGTGAGAATTTAGCATGATCCAAACTCAGATATCCACTTCTCATATCTTTCAATGTCTGCAGCAGATACTGACTTAGAAACCTTTTTTAAAGCCATTTCAAAATCCTCCATAGTTGTAGGCATGTGCATTTCTTCTCTTGAAAGATTTCTGATTTCTTCTGGGGTCAAACCTTCAATACGCCTTCTCATTGCCATCAAGGATGCATCCCTAGGTTTTAAAAACGTGTAAACAAAAAAATTTTTCAGTGCATATGTTATTCTGTAATTATCTTATTACATATACATATGTAGTACTGCATAGAATCCAGTACTGGACTATAAGGCCTGTTTTTGAGTTGTTTTTTTAGCAGTTGAATCTGAGCAAAAAGCCCAAGAAGAATTAAAAGGATATAATAAGATAGCAATTCAATTTTATTAAAAAAGTGTACCATAACATAAAGAATAAGCATCACAGAGACAGGAGAGAGGCTGTTAGCTAACACTAACGTAATACCAAAACTTGTGTCTCTGACTGGATTATAATGTGGGTCTTTATTCTTCATCTATCTTAATTCAGCATAAAAAGTTCATAATAGAAGCTTATACCCACAAAAACCTATGCTTCAAAAAAAAAAGAAAAAAAACACCTATGCTTCCAAAATAATTCATACCTGCACACGTTGGTAATGTCCGCACCTGAATAACCTTCCATGTTTTCTGCTATACTTGCAAGGTCAACATCATCAGCCAATTCCAGCTCACGCAGACTTATTCGTAATAGTTCCTCCCTGCCTTTTGCTATTGGTAGAAACAAATTTAAAAATATAAGCCTTCAACATAAACAATGTTTTATTTTTCTCCAGTCTACTTTGAGAAGTTGTTTTCCAATTCTTAGAGCTCATTTGCTTAAAAAATTTAAGACCTATTCCTTACTGAATTTACTGCATTTATTTTAAAATTTTAATTAATTTTTATTTTTTAAAATTGAAGTATTTCATTGAATTTTAAATTTCCTAGTATCAAGGCTTTAGGCTCCAGATATAGCCAAACCAGTTAAAATAAGGAAAGACATCCTACGTTCGTCTTGGAAAGTTAATTAATACCAAATTTTAAAATTTCTAAGCAAAACTACCTAAGAGTTAACATGACCTTTCTGATTCAAATAAAGATACCTGATGGCAATGGAATATAGATTCTTTTTTCAAGACGTCGTCTTAAAGCCTCATCAATATCCCAGGGAAAATTAGTAGCTGCCAGAACCATAACCATTTTGGAAGGGTCATCATTTTCAGAAGCACCTCCAACACCTTGAGGAAGGATAAGAACACAGTAAAAAAATAAAAAACAAAGCTCAACTACTTACAGATCATCAGATATTTAGCACAACATTAAAAGCAGGGTAATCATCAAGCCTCCCTAAGACTTATAAAGCTAACTGGTACGTATGTGAATTTGTGGTCCAAGAAAAATGAGTTTTTGCAGTGTGCAAAAAATAGGACTCAAAATAGATTTGATCAAAAGACTAGTTCAGCACAACTACATAGCAATTTAAGAAATTCTTCAAAACCATACATATCCCTCTCTAAGGCCAATTAATCGGCATTTGTTTCAATTTCATGGCTAAAAATGAGATCAGTGTATGACAGGGTGTCCTGTGAATAAACAGCCATAATTGCTGGTGTGTCACCACTGTCAGTGCACCCAGTTTACCGCTGGCAATCTCCAGGACCGACTGGCCAGCCCCGCGTCACTGGGGCTGTGTGGGTCAGCACTATGAGTGGGGCTTGCTCAGCTCACGCAGAGACACAGGCATACCGTCCATCTGAATCAGCAGCTCGGCTTTCACCCTTCTGCTTGCCTCGTGCTCTTCAGAAGTCCCTCTGCGGCTACAAATGGAATCTATCTCATCAATAAATATGGTGGCTGGAGAGTAAAACCGAGCCTGAAGGGAGAAAGCGTGCAACACCAGGTTTTTATTTCATTTAAAAGTCATCTATAATTTAGCAATTATTAAAGAGCTGTGGAGCCTGCCACCCTGTGCATCTCTCCCTCTTTGCCTAATACTGGGGAGAGAGGATAGAATTGGAACAGCTAAAATACAGCTTCTAATATAGACCTATCATATACTTAAATCTTATATGGCAATTTTTTATACTATTCAATACTATAACTGATTATCTTCAACATGTATTTGTTTACGAGTCATGTAAATACAGGATTATCCTGTACACTACAATAATATGGACAACAATGGTGGGAAGACATTTACAGATACTGACGTGTTCTAAAGTTCTAGAAAAATTTTTGTTAAAGAGAACCATTACCTTAAATAAAATCACATAGATTCCCTCTAAGGGATTCTAATTTAATTGCCGTTTTTCATTTGACTAATACAAGTACACCTGACCCTTGAACAACTCGGGTTTGAATTGCATGGGTCCACTCGTATGTGGATAGTTTTCCATAGTAAATACTACGGTACTACAGTCTGTGGTTGGTTGAACCGAAGGATGTGGAAGAACCGTGGATACAGAGGGCTCACTATAAGTTATATGCAGATTAACCTTCACGTTGTTCAAGGGTCAACTGATTTTTATCCTCTTGTCAATTAGAGGTCAATTTAAATGGCCTCAGTTTTTTGTTTTGAGATAAAATTCATATACCATAAAATTCACCATTTAAACCATTTTAAAGTGACAATTCAGTATTTAGTATATTAACAATGTTGTGCAACCATCATCACTATCAAATTCCAGAACATTTTCACTGCCTCCAAAAATAACCCATACTTCCCTGCCCCTAGCCCCTGGTAATCACAAATCTATTTTCTGTCTTTCTGCATTTACCTATTCTGGACATTTCAAATAAATGGGATCATACAATATGTGGCCTTTTGTGTCTGCCTTCTTTCATTTAGCATGTTTTCAATGTTTATCTATATTGTAGCATGTACAGTAGTACTTCACTCTTTTTTTTGTCTGCATTGGGTCTTCGTTGCTGTGTGCAGGCTTTCTCTAGTTGCGGACAGCGGGGTCTATTTATCGTTGCGGCGTGCGGGCTTCTCATTGCAGTCGCTTCTCGCTGCAGAGCGTGGGCTCTAGGCACGCAGGCTTCAGTAGTTGTGGCATGCAGGCTCAGTAGTTGTGGCGCACGGGCTTAGTTGCTCCATGGCATGTGGGATCTTCCCGGACCAGGGATCAAACCCGTGTCCCCTGCATTGGCAGGCGGATTCTTAACCACTGAGCCACCAGGAAGTCCCAGCACTTCATTCTTTTTTATGGCTGAATAATATCCCCCAAGTTTATTTTTGTACCTTAAATGCATTTCTTCCCCAAACCAAAGGACAGGGAAGATTGATCCATTAACTAATAGATCTAGTCAAGTATTATCTAGTAAACAGCTGTGCAAGACTCAATAGTATCACCCGTTTCTTAAGGAGACTGAAGAGGCATTTAATTTTATTTACTTATTGTTTTGTTTTTAGTAGACTTTTTTTAAATTGGAGTATAGTTGATAAGAAGCATTTTATTATAGTAACTAATGTTTATCGTTAATCATTTTTTAAACAAAATATCCAAACTTACAGAATCACTGCACAAGAAAGCTTGAACGTAAAATGCAAGTCCACAATGGCAAGTGAACATTACAGATTTGAACACGCAATTGTACTGGGTTCATCAATTCTTTGGACCATGAGGTTATAATTCAGTATCCTCTAAGAGGTGATTAATTGTGTTGAAAGCACAGTGCTTCCAAAGTATAGATTTAGTTTTAGTCTGTTCACTTGGAAAATCCTAATAGTTAAATCTCACTTTCTTTTCTAGTTAAAAACTTGAATTCTAAGTCATCTACTGCCTCCAAAGGGATAGTAAGATAATAATAATAATTTTAAATTTTATTTATTTATTTTTGGCTGCGTTGGGTCTTTGTTGCAGTGTGCGGGCTTATTGTGGTGGCTTCTCTTGTTGCAGAGCACGGGATCTAGGTGCACAGGCTTCATTAGTTGTGGCATGCAGGCTCAGTAGTTGTGGCTCGTGGGCTCTAGAGTGCAGGTTTAGTAGTTGTGGCGCAAGGGCTTAGTTGCTCCGTGGCATGTGGGATCTTTCTGGACCAGGGATCGAACCCGTGTCCCCTGCACTGGCAGGCAGATTCTTAACCAAGAGCCCTAATAATACATTTTTAATAAGGTATCCTTACTTGGATCTTAGGTACTGTGTACAAACATTTTTGTACTCTCTTTTCAAGAAACAGAGGGAGAAAAATAAACTGGATGGAGGGAAAGAAAGAAAAAAGCAAACATGCAAGAAAATTTATAATTGAAATTCTAGCTAGCAACCATCTACCAACAGAACCAACAACAAAAATTAAATTTCAAGCAAAAATTACTAGATTGAGTCTTCCCAAATACTGAGGGTGTGCAGAAAGGTCTGACTTAAAGCAGAGGCTATGTGGCACATTTAAAATTGGCTTTGGATGACCTGAGAAAGTAATATAGAGAGACTTGGAGAGGAAACCAATTGTTTCTGCCTGCACAGCATGGCTCCTTATGATAAGAGAAGCTCTCTTTTTCATTTGTAAATCATCTCTCTCTCATTCTTATTCTATTACTTCAAGAGAGGCCAACTCTGCTGGAGTCCCAGGAGGGTCCAGGCATAAGCATGTGACTCAAGAGAGACCAAACATTAATCTCTGGAATTTTGCTGGAACAACTGAGATTGTTGTTCACTTGATTAGATTTCTGACACTTGAAAATGAAAGTTCCTGACAATACAACAAAAACTGTACAATTAAGTTTTTATATGTGTTTGTTACCATGTCATGTGAAAAACCCTGGACAGACTTTTGTAATATTTAAGTGGCCTTATTCAAAATACAGGCCCTGAGGAATGCTCACTTTGAGAGGTTCAGGGGGAGGGGCACTCAAGAGAGAGGCAGTCATCTGTAGAGCAGTCAAAACCAAAATATGAGAGGCAGTACAATTTTACTCGAGAGAGTCCATATGAACAGAAGCAAATCAAGGTGGTTTCAAATGAGCCCTAACCGAAATTCAGAAAGGCAGAAGCTCCAATCTGCAGGCGCTGGTTTGTGACTGAGCCACTGCTCAAGTGGGCAACTCAAAGTAGCACGCTCCAGATAAGCAAGGATTTGTTTAAAGATGGTTAAGATTCTCCTGGGCAATACCAGGGAAGCCAGTAAAAAATAAGTTGTTTGATATGTCTTTATAAACCGCAGTATACAAAAATATTGCAAATTACTACTTTGTAAGAGGCTTTCCCTCATAGAAGAAAATAGTCCTTTTTCCTTAATATAAAACCCTACATTAAAAAAAATCAAATAACTCTTAAACAGTAACAGTTAATATTTATGAGTCCTTATGAGTCAGGCTCTGTATTAAGCAGTTTACATGTATTGGCTGATTTCACCCTCCAAACATTACAGAGGTAGGTCCTAAATTACTGTCCTCCTCTTATAGATAAAGCAACTGAGGGACAGGAGAGGAATTTTCCCACAGTTTGCCATCTAGGAAAGTGACAGAAGTGGGATCTTAACCCAGGCCACCAGACTCTAAAGACGCCACACTTAGCCATTCACCCTATTTACTTTTTTTTTTTTCTTTTTTTGGCATGCGGGATATCTTAGTTCCCCAACCAGAGTTTGAACCTGTGCCCCCTGCAGTGGGAACGTGGAGTCTTAACCACTGGACCATCAGGGAAGTCCCCATTCACCCTACTTAGCTTACTTTTTTTTTAAATAAAATTTTTAAAATATTTATTTTGGCCGCTCCGGGTCTCAGTTGCGGCATGCAGACTTCTTAGTTGCGGCACGCATGCGGGATCTAGTTCCCCGACCAGGGATCGAACCCGGGCCCCTGGCACTGGGAGCGTGGAGTCTTGCCCACTGGACCACCAGGGAAGTCCCCTAGCTTACATTTTAAAAAGGCCTAGTTATTCTGGAATACTGACAATATAATTTTTCCCCTGAAGCAAATAGCAAGCTAATTTTTCAAAAGGATCTAAGAGGTTCTCCATTAGATTCCTATTGTGGGATGGACTGTTAATAATCCATAAGAACTTGTCAGAATCTACATCCTGCCTTATGAATTATCGAAGTTGAAGGAGAAAGAAAATGGGAATTGAAACAGGAAGAAGCCTTTACAGAAAACAGATAACATGAAATTGTGAGGGGTTTTGTTTGTTTATTCTCAGCCTAGGAAGGAAGATCTGGTATAATATTAGCATGGTCATCTAAGGTTTTGTCCACCACGACCAGGAATGTAAATCTTTTTCACTATCTATATAATAAACATAACTCTGTCCTCATGCATATAACTACACAATTTCTTAAATGAGGTAAGATGGAAATAGTAAGTGAAACAAAGTCTGAAGTCTAAAAAGCTGTTGAATTCAACCTAAACACTCAAGCAGAACTTGTTGAATTACACTTCTTCTACTGATACTCAGATGAGTGGCAGGGGAAGAAGGAAAAAGACACTCAAAGAAGCGAAGAACTTAATCTAAAGACTGGGTCATTAAACTCAGGGTATTTGATATAGTTAATAGATTGGAGGTAATCTCAGTTCCATATCTACTTATGATTTTCACCTTTTCTCATTTTTGTTCTAATACTGCATTTACTATAACTAAGCCTGATTTAAAAACCGTAATAATTTCACATTCCTATAGCAGATCAGTAATGCAGATCCCGTAACATGAATATGTCCATAAGCTAACAGAGACAGCCTTTCATCCAGAGAAAAGGAGTCAAAGAGAAATGCAAGTTATTCATGTTAGTATTGAATAAAAATTTTCTACCTTCAAGAGCACAGGAATCACACTCTGGGCACAAAAGCATCCTGCCTAGCGATTCTACACGCTGTAGTTACAACTCACTTTCTCCCCTTCTAGAGGTAAAGAATCATTAGAGTTAGCTCAAGCACTCACCATTTCAAACAGAAGACGAACAAGCTTCTCAGACTCTCCTCTGTATTTGGAAGTCAGAGTTGACGAAGAGACATTGAAGAACGTTGTCTTGCATTCAGTAGCTACTGCTTTAGCAAGGAGGGTCTTTCCTGTGCCAGGTGGGCCAACCATCAACACTCCCTGTTGGGAATATAATAGCATCAGCAAAGGATTTATGTGCCATTGTTCTAATTCACAAGAATTCCATTACTAAGGATCAATTTTCAACCAACTTACACATAATATTAAGACAAGTAAAAGACAAAGATAAACAGAAGGATACTTTATCACAAATTTACTTTTTCCATTACAAAAGTAGGGTAACTACACATTATTAAAAAATTGGAACTAAGAGATGAGAAATAATATAATCAATATTAGAGTAATGATATAATATCATACCCTAACACAGGTACCATTAGTATCTGGATATATTTCCTGCTAGTCTTTTTGCTCAAATTAGTTTTTTTTTTTTTACATAGCTGTATGTCCATAATTTTGTATCTTGCTTATCACTTAACCTTTCAAGAATTTTAAAAAATAAGTACAGAGTTAGCCATTAGCACATTTCCCAAATCCAAGAGTTTTTTGGACAGTCTCTTTTCATATCAGCACATGACTTTTAAAAAGTACTCATTAGATACAGATATATCTTATTAGTTTCTTAAGAACAATTCCAAGAAATACAGATGTAAGTTCTGCAACACAACATGTAAAATGGAGTATTTTTGCATTAGGTGACCTGTTCATATTTGCAAATGTAAGCTCATTATAAATCTGCTATGTGTCCAACTTTCCAGATATCACATTGTACCTATTCCTTTTTTTTAAAGTAAATTTATTTATTCATTCATTCATTCATTCATTTATTTATGCTGTGTTGGGTCTTCACTGCTGTGCGTGGGCTTTCTCTAGTTGCGGTGAGCAGGGGCTACTCTTCATTGCAGTGCGCGTGCTTCTCATTTGTGGTGGCTTCTCTTGTTGCAGAGCATGGGCTCTAGGTGCGCAGGCTTCCATAGTGGGCTCAGTAGTTGTGGCACATGGGCTTAGCTGCTCCGCAGCATGTGGGACCTTCTTGGACCAGGGCTCGAACCCGTGTCCCCTGCATTGGCAGGCGGAGTCTTAACCGCTGTGCCACCAGGGAAGTCCTGTACCTATTTCTTATTCTGGAAACCTTGCAGTAGCTCTTGGTCTAAACAAAGTTCTGAGTAACACAACATAGTTTAAAATAATTTTCTTTACCTGCTCTACTTTCTCCTCCCACTTCCCCCAACACAGATAAATATTGGCTTTCTATAGCAATGCACCTGCCATTTGCTTTGACAATGCCGTTACAGTAATACACTTACTTTCCATGGTCTCCTAATGCCTTTGAAGAATTCTGGCATCCACATTGGTAACACCACAGCTTCCTTAAGCAACTTTTTAGCTTCTACTAAATCAGCAATATCATCCCTGAAAGAGAAGATATTTTATCAACAACCTTGTAGTTGTTGATAAACTGACTACAACAACCTAACTCTATGTAGTCATTCTTGAGAATCACTGAAAGCACATGATTTTACGTTGCTGACAGAATGCTAAGCTTCTTCCTAGGCACTAGTGAACTAACACACTGTGACGAGGCCTGCCTCAGCAACCGGTATATAGAAAGAGCACAATCTGAATCTTCGATTCTTTTTTAATTTTTTAAAATATTTATTTATTTATTTGGCCGCATCAGGTCTTAGTTGCGGCACGTGGGATCTTCGTTGCCGTGTGGGGAATCTTCAGTTGTAGTGTGTGGGATCCGGTTCCCTGACCAGGGATCGAACTCGAGCCCCCTGCATTGGGAGCGCAGAGTCTTACCCACTGGACCACCAGGGAAGTCCCTGAATCTTCAATTCTTGGGAGTAATGATTTTCAGCTTGGTGAATGAGAACACAGGTCTATAGGCCTACAATTTAAGTATTATTATGCCATTTCATTTTAAACTTCTGCTCTTAAAATGCTCATTCCATAAATTCCATGATTTAGAAATAATGAGCCCATTAAAAAAACCCATAAAGAATAAAAAGGGCATAAAGCAGATACAGGTTGCAAAACTGCTGTTTTGCCCCCAACCCTATCAAGAGATAGACACCGAGATTAAAGAGTATCATAGAAAAAAAATTAAAAATAAATAAATAAATAAATAAAGAGTATCATAGAGATTTCTGTGAAGTCATCTCCAACCACCAGAACACTACTACTACTACAACAACCGGTACACATGGCATGATAATATATTATGATATATGACATGATAATATATTTTAAAATATCCCTCAAAACTATACCTAAAAATAATCAAAGTTTTAACAAAAAACGTATAACAGAATGTACCTAACTTTGTGGGAAAGGGAGATTTACAACTCACTGTGATAAATTACAGTTCTTTGATTAGATATAGTATTTATTTTTTTAATTGTAGTTGATTTACACTTTTGTATTAGTTTCAGGTGTACAGCAGGGTGATTCAGTTAGACATACAACTACATCTATTTTTTTTTCAGAGTCTTTTCCCTTACGTTATTCCAAAGGGATTCTTTTCCCTTTAGGGTTATTACAAAATATTAAGTACAGTTCCCTATGCTATATAGTAGGTCCTTGTTGGTTATCTATTTTATATATAGCAGTGTGTGTATGTTAATCCCAAACTCCTAACTTATCCCTTAGATATAACAGTAATAAAGTTGAGAACCACTGCTCTAATAGGACATAAAAGCAACATATATTGTATAAACCTAAGATAACAAGCAATACACACGCATAAGAATGACTGCCATTTTACCACTGGAGAATGTCCCCAAAAGATGTAATTTCTGTTATCTTGTTCCCATTCTGTATGTAGAATTTTTAATTTAATAAGAATTTTATTATTATTTATTTCATTAAATTAAAAAATCTCAGACAACAACTGGTACAGCCTGAACCAAAGTCAAGTTTTTCATTATGTGTCATGCTCACATTGTATGTCCTCAGGTTCTATCCTCAAGGACTGATCTTCAGTACATGCCCACATTTGTTCCATTTTCTGTTCCAAAAAGCAACATCCAATTATTTTGTTGTGATATAACTTACCATCGAACATTGGGATTCTGAGAAATTATATCTCTTTCCAAAGCTTCTACTAAGTCCTTATCGTATCCAGTACTATCAAATTTATTTGTCTCTGGTTCTGTAACTGCAGCAGGTGATTTGTTCTACACAAACAGAGAGAAAAAACAAGAGCTTTTGATTGACTCAAAAATTATATTTTGTTTCTATGAGTCAGAAACAAAGATTGGACTTAAGTGACATTTTTTAAAAAGCTAATGTAATAGTACCAAGTAATAAGGACAGAATCAAAGGCTACAAGTCATCCTTCTACATCAACATCAGAGTTTCATACTGAATTTTTATTTTTACATAAAAAGTATGACAACGGTATTAAAGAAAAAAAAATATTATGCATATGAACTGACAATAGTAAAAATTAATATTGAGATAAACTGTAGTCCCTAGTGAATATTAGATATGTATGGCATTTATCTCAAAGCTTTAGAAGAGATAAGGTTATAGACAGATGGTTTATTTAGCTAAGATTATGGGTCAATCTTTAACACGTACTCAGTCCCCATTGATGCTCCCCAAACATCCCTTTTCACTGTTCCCACATCCCTCCAAAAGACACCTCAGTCCTTCGGAGAGATTTTCCCTCCCCCACTCTGTGAGGACAGTCATTAGGGCCGCAAGATGCACACTAAAGCACTCCAAGGCACAACAGTGAACTCACAGGGCACTGCAGGATTTTTCAGATTTTTGAGGGAAATACAAAAACACCTGTTTGAACATTGGGTGAACTACCGGCTCGAGGTAGTTCAGTTTCTCCGTTAAGACTGCTGCATTCCTTTCAATAATCCCATATTTTTTGTGAGGCTGGATTTTTGGCAGTTGCTGTGATAAAACATATACCGGGAAAAATCAATGTGGAAGAGGAATGACAGTGGAATGTCCACTATGACTCCAAGGTCTGAGAAACTGTACAGTGTCCAAAAGGTGTTGTTGGGACATGAGTTGTTTTAACCAAATTTCAAATGGATGGGTATTCTTTTTGTCCTAGAGGTGCTATGAAAAAACTGCTGAGACAGTCGTGAATTTTATAAGCCAAGAAAATTTATGAAACTTTATATTGGTGTAAATAATCATTTACTTGGTCTTGTACTAGGATTGTTACCCCATCTCCAAAATCCATAACATTTTTTTGCCCATAACATGATGATTTCTTTGTCACTGGTGCTGTCTAAAGTCAGTACTAATGTCTAGACTTAACCAATATTTACGATATTCAAAGTCTTACACTAGATGACCAAATAAGTGCCTGTCTCACAGTTTACATATTTAGTATCCAATAGGAACATTAAAGATTCAAGGGAGGTGTTGTATAACATTTAAAAGAGGAGGTTATCTTTTCTTCTAAGTATTTATGAAGTTGTTATTCATTCACAGATACTAATCTGTTCTGTACGAGCAGCTGCGGGGGATAGAAAGAAGACACTGTTCCTGACTATTAGAAACTTAAACTGCAAGCCCAGGGAAACACAAATATAAGGCACTTTATATCAACAGTTCTCACCTTATCTTCTCCCAAAGAACACAGCGCTGAGGGAATGTTTGCAGACAAAGCAAAACAAATTTCAGACAGGCAGAAAGGAGAAACAATTCTATAATAGGTTGGCCAAGGGGAGCTATGGAATTTCAAATTTTGACATTTCTAAGGGAAAATACTAACAACTACCAGGAGGTAAAAGAAAGCAGCAGAGGTTAAAAAGAATGTAGACTCCTTCTTGGTGCTCAAAATAAATTTGACAACTTCGACAAAATGGATCACTATTTGAAAAACACAAACTACTACAACTCAACTATCATGAAAAAGATCATTTAAACAGCCCTTCAACTTCTAGGGAAACTGAATTCATAATTTAAAAACTTCCAAAAAAGGTATCCAAGCCCAGATGGTTTCATTGGAAAATTTTATCAAACATTTAAACAAGAACTACCAATTCTACACAATCTCTTCCAGAAGACAGAATGAACATTTTTCAATTCATTTTATGAAGCTACTATTACTGTGATACCAAAATCAAAGAGAATTAAAAAACAAAACAAAAAAATTATAGACCAATATCCCTCATAAATATAAATGCAAAAATCCTTAACAAAATATTACCAAATAGAATTCAGTAAGATATAAAGAGAATTATATACCATGACCAAGTGAGGTTTATTCCAAGGATGCAAGGCTAGTTCAAAATTCAAACAATAAATAAATCAATATAATCCACATATTAACAGGCAAAGAAGGAAAACGACATGATCATGCAACAGATGCCAAAAAGCACGTGACAGAACTCAACATCCATTCGGGGTAAAGAGGAATTTCTTCAACTTGGTAAGAAGCACACACAAAAATTCTACGGCGGGCTTCCCTGGTGGCGCAGTGGTTGAGAGTCCGCCTGCCGATGCAGGGCACGCGGGTTCGTGCCCCGGTCCGGGAAGATCCCACATGCCGCGGAGCGGCTGGGCCTGTGAGCCATGGCCGCTGAGCCTGCGCGTCTGGAGCCTGTGCTCCGCAACGGGAGAGGCCACAGCAGTGAGAGGTCCGCGTACCAAAAAAAAAAAAAAAAAAAAAATTCTACAGCTAACATTATATTTAATGATGCAACACTGAATGCTTTCCCCACTAAGATCAGGATGTCCACTTTCATCACACTTATTCAACATAGTGCTAGAAGTTGTAGCCAGTGTAACAGAGCAAGAAAAGGACATATACACATACAAATCCAAAAGGAAGAAATAAAACTGTTCTATTTCAGATGGCATGATGTTTACCCAGAGAATTCCAAGGAATCTACAAAAATTCTCCTAGAATTAATAAATGACTTCAGCAAGGTGGCAGGATACTAAATATACGTAAAAAGTCAATTTTATCATTAGGGAAATGCAAATCAAAACCTCAGTGAGATACTAGTTCACACCATTTGGATGGCTATTACAAAACTATTACAAAACTAGAACAAACTAACTAACTAACTAAAAAAACCACACACAGAAAATAACAAGTGTTGGCAGGGACTTCCCTGGTGGGTTAAGAGTCTGCCTGCCAATGCAGGAGACACAGATTCAATCCCTGGTCTGGGAAGATCCCACATGCCATGGGGCAACTGAGCCTGCACTCTAGAGCCCACGAGCCACAAACACTGAGCCCACGTGCCACAACTACTGAAGCCCGCGCGCCTAGAGCCCATGCTCCGCAACAAGAGAAGCCACTGCAATGAGAAGCCCGCGCACCACAACAAAGAGTAACCCCTGCTCACTGCAACTAGAGAAAGCCCGCGCACAGCAACGAAGACCCAACGTAGCCATAAATAAATAAATAAATAAATTTATTTTTTAAAAAAAGAAAATAACAAGTGTTGGCAAAGATGTGGAGAAATTGGAACACTGTGCACTGTTAGTAGAAATGTGAAATGATGCAGCCACTGTGGAAACGTTTGGTGATTCCTCAAAAAACTAAACACAGAATTATACACGAATACTTCTGTATATGAATATCTCCAAAAGACTTGAAAGCAGGGTCTTGAAGAGACACTTATATACCCATGACATAGAAGCATTATTTACAATAGCCAAAAGGTGGAAGCAACCAAAGTGTCCTTTGATGGATGGCTGGATAAACAAAATATGGTATATACATGCAATGGAATATTAGCCTTAAAAAGGAATGAAATTCTGACACATGCTATCAAATGGATGAACCCTGAAGACATTATGCTAAGTAGGAAAAGCCAGTCACAAAAGAACAAATACTGTATGATTCCACTCATGGGAGGTACTTAGAGGAATCAAACTCATAGAGACAGAAAGTAGAATAGTGGTTGCCAGGGGCTGTGGGCAGGGGGAAGGAACAGGGAATGCAATATTATGATTTATAATGAGAAATACATACTTAGTTTTAGTCCTATTCCTGGCATATAACTCCTAAAACCCTTATGATTTCCTAACTGATAAGAGCAATGGAAGCATCTTTTGTTATAATATGCAGTTTTTGTTCCCAGCTCCTGAAATAGATCCAGAGCAGTAAAGGAGAAAGAGGTGTTTTTTGATACTCATAACAAGCCCCTGAGTTTACGTTAATGAGGTGATTTTTGGAAAGCCCCTAGTTAATCACAGGATGGGGACTGTTGTCAGGGGAACCAAACTTGTGATCAGAGGGTTGGAACTTACAGTGCTACCACACAACCTCTGGGGAGAAAGAGAGGTTGGAGGTTCAATGAATCACCAATGGCCAATGATTTAATCCATCATACCCACGTAATGAAGCCTCCATAAAACCCCAAAAGGATAGGGTATGGTGAACATGCGGAGGTGCTAGGAGGGTGGCGTATCTGGAGAAGGCATGGAAGCTCTGCGTCCCTTCCCACGTACCTTGCCCTGGGCTTCTCTTCCATCTAGCTGTTGCTGAATTGCATCGTTTGTAATAAACTGGTACATCTAGTAAGAAAACTGTTTTCCTGAGTTCTGTGAGCTGCTCTAGCAAATTATCAAACCCAAGGGGGTTGTTTTGGTAACCTCTGATTTATACCAGTTGGTCAGTAGCACAGGTGACAAGCTGGACTTGCAACTGGCATGTGATGTGGAGGCACCCTGTGCAACTGAACTCTTAACCTGTGGATCTGATGCCAGTTCAGTTAGACTGCAGGACACACAACTGGTGTCAAAGAATTGCTTGATGTGGAAAAAATATCCTACACATTTGGAGTACAGAAGTGTTTTGTAAGTAGCAAGCAGAAAGAAAAATAGAGTTTTCCTTATCAGGGAGTTATTGTTTAACGGGCACAGAGTTTCAGTTTTGCAAAATTAAAAACGTTCTGTGGATGTATGGTGGTGATAGTTCCACAGCAATGTGAATGTACTCAATTGCACTTTAAGAAATGCATACTTAGGGCTTCCCTGGTGGCGCAGTGGTTGAGAGTCCACCTGCCGATGCAGGGGACACGGGTTCGTGCCCCGGTCCGGGAAGATCCCACATGCCGCGGAGGGGCTGGGCCCGTGAGCCATGGCCGCTGAGCCTGCGAGTCCAGAGCCTGTGCTCCGCAATGGGAGAGGCCACAACAGTGAGACGCCCGCATACCACAAAAAAAAAAAAAAAAAAAAAAAGAAATGCATACTTAAAAATGGCTAAAATGGTAAATTTTACGTTCTACATATTTAAACCACAATTTAAAAGAAATTTTTTTCTTTTTTTTTTTTTTTTGCGGTATGCGGGCCTGTTACTGTTGTGGCCTTTCCCGTTGCGGAGCGCTCCAGATGTGCAGGCTCAGCGGCCATGGCTCACGGGCCCAGCCGCTCCGCGGCATGTGGGATCTTCCCGGACCGGGGCACGAACCCGCGTCCCCTGCATCGGCAGGCGGACTCTCAACCACTGCGCCACCAGGGAAGCCCTAAAAGAATTTTTAAAGTCACTTGTATTTCTATATACTAGCAATAAATATGTGGATCCTGAAATAAAAAATACAATATCACTGATACATCACTTAGAAAAGTGAAATACGTAGGTTTAAAATCTAACAAAATATATGCAAGACCTGTATGCTGAAAACTACACAATGCTGATGAAAGAAATCAAAGATCTAAAGGAGATAACATGTTCATGGATTGGAAGACTCAATGTAACAAAGATCTTAATTTCCCCCAAACTGATACACAGGTTTAACGTAATTCCTATCAAAATATCAGCAAGATTCTTTGTAGATGCAGAAAAGCTGATTCCAAAATTTACATGAAAAAAAGGAACTAGAATAGCTAAAATAACTTTGAAAAGGAAGAATAAAATGGGATGAATTAGTCTACTCCATTTCAAGCTTACTATGTACATAACGCAGTATATAACTATAGTAACCAAGCCTGTGTGGAGTATTGGTTGAGAGACAGGTACACGTATCAATGAAATGTAACAGAGAGCCCACAGACAGACCCACACAAATATGCCCAAATAACTTTTGACCAAGGTGTAGAGGTCTCTTTTACTGAAGCATATTTACAGCGCTGTGTTCGTTTCTGCTGCACAGCACAGTGGCTCAGTTACACATACACACACATATGTATTCTTTTTCATCTTTTTTCCATATAGTTTATCACAGGATATTGAATGTAGTTCTCTGTGCTATAACAAATCCTTTTCAGCAAAAGGTGCTGGAGCAATTGAACATGTATAGGCAAAAAATGAACCTTGACCTAAGCCTCACACGTTACACAAAAATCAACTCAAAATAGATCAGGGACTTAGATATGTAAAACATAAAATTATAAAACTTTTAAGAAAAAAATTTTGGGATCTAGGGCTAGGCAAAGAATTACAAACTTGACACCAAAAGCATAATTTATAAAAAGGAAATGCTGGACTTTACCAAAATTAAAATCTTTTGCCTTGTGAAAGATCCTGCTAAAACAATGAAAAGACAAGCTCCACACTTAAAGGAACTATCCGCACAACACATAACTGACAAAGGACTAGTCTCTACACTATATAAAGAGCTCTCAAAACTCAAGACTAAAAAAACTCATTTGCATAATGGGCAATAGACTTAAGAGAGACATTTCACTGAAGACACTTGTTTCTGTGCTCTTATTTCCTTTTCTTTAGTCATTTGTACAGCTACTATTTAGAGGAATAGACCGACTCAACATAGAAAGACTGTTAGGATACATTGATAATCGAAAAGAACAGGCTACTTTATGATTCCGGTTACGGTAAAAAAAAAAAAAAAAAAAAAAATCACGCAATAGAAAAGCATTAAAAGCATATACCATGAGATTAACAGAACTCTGGGTGGGTAAGAATGTGAGTCTGAGTTTTCTTTTTTCACTTGCTCTATTTTCTGATTTTCTAAGTGAATAGGTAACAAAAGGTTTTAAATAGGAAAAAAAAAATTATTCATTCTTTATGACTTAATGGCTTTATCTCTTCCATGAAGCTTTCTCACTACTACCAACTCCTTCTAAGAATTCTGCTATTTTTAGTCACTAGCTACCACCAGTTTAGCATCTAATTGTTCTATAATTGTTTGAAATATATTATTCTGATCTCCTCAAACGTAAGTTTCTCAACACTGGGCATATATTACCAACAAAGACACTGGCTGATTTGGGAAGAAAATCTATTCTATACACTTGTTCTTTGGCTGTCAAGTCCTGAGGATTTTAGCACATAAGTCATGTCTACACTCAGCAAAGACACAGATAAGATCTCCTCTTTTTTTTTTGCAGTACGCGGGCCTCTCACTGTTCTGGCCTCTCCCGTTGGGAAGCACAGGCTCTGGACGCGCAGGCTCAGTGGCCATGGCTCACGTGCCCAGCCGCTCCGCGGCATGTGGGATCTTCCCGGACCGGGGCACGAACCCGTGTCCCCTGCATCAGCAGGCAGACTCTCAACCACTGCGCCACCAGGGAAGCCCCTAAGATCTCCTCTTAATGTAGCTGATTTTATGTTTATTTATTATACTTTGTCCTCTTGCCCTATTCTTGAAACAGTAGAGAATCAAAGGGTGATGGAAACACTATTTGTTTTAAACTGAAGGCTAAAATACTTCCATTGGTAAATAAGAACTTTTTTTCAAAGTGAGCCTCCTTCTGGGGAATTTATTTTTATCCTACTTTTAACCTAATAATTCTACTTTTGCATTTAGATAAATTAAAGAGCATTCTGAATGTAGTCATCAACCTCTAAGACATTTCATTAAAATTTTAAAAAATGCAATGGTGAAACTGTTTAAGTCAATAGCATATGTAACAAAAATCTCAGTTACCTGGAATGTTTGGGAAATAATAGCTAACATTTATTGAGCACACACTAGGTAGAAAAAAAAGTTATCTTGGGGCTTCCCTGGCGGCGCAGTGGTTAAGAATCCGCCTGCCAATGCCGGGGACATGGGTTCGAGCCCTGGGCCGGGAAGATCCCACATGCCACGGAGCAACTAAGCCCATGCGCCACAACTACTGAGCCTGTGCTCTAGAGCCCACGAGCCACAACTATTGAGCCCGTGTGCCTAGAGCCCATGCTCCACAACAAGAGAAGCCACCGCAATGAGGAAGCCCGTGCACCACAACGAAGAGCAGCCCCCGCTCAACGCAACTAGAGAAAGCCCGCGTACAGCAACGAAGACCCAACGCAACCAAAAATAAATAAAATAAATTTTTTTAAAAAAGTTATTTTATTTATCCTACAAAAACTCTATAAGACAGGCGTTAAAGTAATTTTATATATGAGGGGATAAAATTTAGAAAGCCCAAGTAGCTTATGGTAATACATCCAGAAACAGCAGGGATGGTGCTTAAATACAAGTCTACGTGATTCCAAAGCCCATACTCTTAATCACCATGCTATATTTTTGAAAAGCTTTATATCTTCCTGTTTTAACAAGCAAATCATATTAATTCAATTTAATTTATCTTGGACAACTGATTTGCTGATTATAGTACCTCAGGTTCTACACATCATTTCTCAGGGTATAAAAGTATAGATATAAAATGAAAAAGGTATAGGACATTGAGCTCTACAAACCACAGATGGTTAAAAGGCTTACAACCCAAACCCTAGATGATAGGCAAGGGCAACCTTGGTATTGATAATACTGCCTAAGGCCAGAGGCATTAGCCACCTTCCGCATACCCTTCCTTGTTTCAGGAACTACAATAGCACTGCTGTTGCTGAAAGTACAGAAATACGGGACTATGGAACGATGGTGAGAGGGACTCAAGGGAACTGACTATCCAGATGTACAAGGGCAAATGACCTCCAGAAATGGGGAGGACGGGGAATAAAGGTGATGACACAAAATCAAGAGCTAAATGCACATCTGTATCTATATCAACAAGGAAGATTATATTTAAAGGTGTGGCTTGGCTGGTTACTGGATGAGGTTCTCAAGCAGAATTACAAAGTTAGGAAAAAGATCTTGAAGTACGGGCTGATATGATGGTTTTTTTGTTGTTGTTTTTTTTGCGGTACACGGGCCTCTCACTGTTGTGGCCTCTCCCGTCGCGGAGCACAGGCTCCGGACGCGCAGGCTCAGCGGCCATGGCTCACGGGCCCAGCCGCTCCGCGGCATGTGGGATCTTCCTGGACCAGGGCACGAACCCGTGTCCCCTGCATCGGCAGGCGGACTCTCAACCACTGCGCCACCAGGGAAGCCCATGATATGATGTTTTGAAAAGGACTGAATGGGCAGCACTGGGGGCTTTACATTTGCTTAACCCAGTTTTCACTTTGCCCAGGTGGTGTGGAGGGGTCCTTTTGGTACAACAAGCCAAGAAGTGAGCCTGTACTTTACCATTTCATAGACTAGGTATGTGCCTGGGGCAAGGGACTGGGGAGGTGGAAGTAGAGAGGACAGAAACTAGGTTCTCAGAGTCCCATATATTTCTTACTGTAAGAGAGCACAGGCCCTCAAATAATAATTGGTACTGAAATCTTGGTTTATAAATCTCATTCCTCACTAACAGGAACCAGGGTTTCCTGGAGAAATGGGGTAAATACACGAAGAGCCTGGAACATCCTATTTTGCCAGAAAATGAGGAAATGCTCAGAGAATGGTGAGTATGTGTCAAAAAGACTTAAGACCCAGCTTCAAGGGTCTCCCACTCCTCAAATCTTGGACAATTTAAGCATCAAAAAGATAGTAATAGATTTTAATTCACTGAATAAAATAAGAGTCCACCAGTCCATACTGATAAAATTAAATAAAGGGGAAGAGATAGAGTTTTTTCTTACAGTTCAATGTCAAGTAATTAATGTAGAAGAGATAATAGCATTAGAAAATGATTTTTCAATTATCAGAGGAATAACTGCTTCAGGCAAGAATCACTGGATGCTAAAGCAAGTAACTGAAACTTTAATGAGAAATACAATATTTATATAACCTCAAAGTATCTCCCCACAAATTACTATAAAGGGAAAAAGAGTAACTGTATAGTGGAGGGACTTGGCAGACACCACCCTAACCAAGTGATCCAATTTATCACAAGTAATAGAACAAATAAACATCCTGTGCCTCCTTATATGATACACTGAGAAGAACAAACCTTCACTTCAGTGGTATTCCTGCCAAAAATGCACAACCTTAAATCTAATCACGAGGAAACATCAGGCAAATCCAAACCGAGGAACATTCTACAAAATAACTCTTAAGTCAGGCCAAAAAAGATAAAGGCAAAGGAAATGTTCACATTAAAAGAGACTAAAGAGGGCTTCCCTGGTGGCACAGTGGTTAAGAATCCACCTGCCAATGCAGGGGACACAGGTTCGAGCCCCAGTCCAGGAAGATCCCACATGCTGCTGAGCAACTAAGCCCATGCGTCACAACTACTAAGCCTGCGCTCTAGAGCCCACGAGCCACAACTATTGAGCCCGCACGCCACAACTACCGAGCCTGCACCTAGAGCCTGTGCTCCACAATGAGAGAAGCCACCGCAATGAGAAGCCCACGCACTGCAACGAAGAGTAGCCCCTGCTCACTGCAACTAGAGAAAACCCTCATGCAACAACGAAGACCCAATGCAGCCAAAAATAAATAAAATAAATTAAAAAAATAAAATTAAAAAAAATAAAAGAGACTAAAGAAACATGACAACCAAATGCAATGTATGCTTCTATATTGGGTCCTGGCACGGGGGGCAGGGGGAGCTATAAATGACATTATTGGGATAACTGGCAAAATTTTATAAAGGTCTGTGTATTAGATAATAGTACTGTATCAATGCAAAATTTATGATTTTTGATCACTACATTGTTTTTATGTGAAACAATGTCCTAGTATTTAGGAAATTGACTCTAAAACATCTAAGTGTAAAAGGGCATGATTTCATTTCTACAACTTACTCTCAGTGCTTCAGGAAAAATAAAGTATATACAGAGAGTAAATGATAAAGCAAAAGGGACATAATATTAATAACTAGTAAAACTGGGTAAAGAATATATGGGAGTTCTTTTTTTTTTCTTTTATTTATTTTTTTATACAGCAGGTTCTTATTAGTCATCCATTTTATACACATCAGTGTATACATGTCAATCTCAATCTCCCAATTCACCACACTGGAAGTTCTTTATACCATTCTTGTAACTTGTTTGCAAGTCTGAAATTGTATCAAGATAGAAAGTTACAAAAAACAACCAAAATAGGGCTTCCCTGGTGGCGCAGTGGTTGAGAGTCCGCCTGCCGATGCAGGGGACACGGGTTCGTGCCCCGGTCCGGGAAGATCCCACATGCCGCAGAGCGGCTGCGCCCGTGAGCCATGGCCGCTGAGCCTGCGCGTCAGGAGCCTGTGCTCCGCAACGGGAAAGGCCACAACAGTGAGAGGCCCGCGTACCGCAAAACAACAACAACAACAACAACAACAACAACAAAACAAACAAAAAAACCCAAAATTATTTGTTGAATAGTGAGTAGGAAAAGTCCTAGCCTAGGTGGAGTGTGACTACGGTTTTATTATAGTAGCAGATTTAATTACTAAAAATTATTAAAATTTGTACAGTCTTCATTTTTAAGGTTAATAAATAACTTTTTCATTTATGAAAATCAGTAACATTTACCTTTTCCTCTCTTCCTTTATTCTGTTCTTTCTTTTCCCGACAACGAACAGCTTTCCCTCTGTCATTGTGAACACTGTGTGCGGATGGACGGTGAACTCTGACAGTTGTACTTGGACGGTTACCCTGTGGTTTAGGGTCACTGTACTGAGATGACTGGCGTTTTCTAGGTCCTGGTGAGGGTCTAATCAAATACAAGATCATGAAAATCATACTCAACTCTTGGAGTCGGTCCATATATAGATGAACACACATAGTGTGTAAGTTAGTTTATGAACTAAAGAAGCAAAGGCATAACTGAACACAAGATAAAACAATAAACTTGAGGTCACTGAAATCTAAGGTCTAGCATTTAAACTGGGCATAGCTGTCTGTGGTGCACTATGGTTTTATGGTAGAAATAATAGAAGTCAAGTGATCATCACCTCTCTTTTAAAAGGAAATAGCTATTGTATATCGGATTAGATGAAAAATTAGTCTGATTCTTGGAAACTGAAAAGAGAACAATAATCAGAGAAGGGAGTTTTATCGAAAGAGCAAGAACAAAGCACAGGTGTAGACTTCACACTTATATACTGATATATGTGCAATTTGGTACCATTTTATTTAGAATGTATCACAGTTCTGTTTTAATTAGTAAAATTTAATCATTTTCCCATTAAAAAAAACTGACATAAGCACTGGCTATGGACAGTTACAAGAACTCATGTATGGTGCTTTACCTCTATGTAGATCACTTCATCTTTATTTCTGTGGCAGGATTTAGACCTCTCAAATGTTTATTAGGCTCCTACTACACTCTAGACTTGGTTGAGGCCAGTAAAATAAGCAATAAAAAAAGGCAGGGGAGTCCTATCCTCAAATACCTCAAGTATAGTTAAGAAAGAAGAAGATACATAAGACTAGGCAAGTATACTGGAAAGTGTGGAAGAGATCTAGTACTGTGGCAATGGGAGTGGCCTCTTGAAGACAAAGTAAATTGGACCTGGAAACACAGAAGTTGACCTAAACAAGATGGTACAATTGCAGACAAGAAAATCAGTGAAGAAAAGCAAAGAAAGCAAGATGAGCTTAATCTATGTAAAGGTTATAAAGTTACTAACTGTGAAGACAATGGTAAACATTAAAACATGATACTGAACAGATAAGGTGGTTCAGTAAGTAGATCTAAACACTGCCAGTTCAAGAGGCTTGGTTTTTAGCTGGCAGCCACTGAAAAGGTTTTAGAAAGATCAGTCTAATAATAAGATACACTGATGAAGGAAACACAAAAAGCAGGGAGATGTTATCAAGGCATGAGATGAGGGCCTAGCTCAAGGAGTAATGATAAAAATCTAAGAGACACTATGAAAAAAGATACTCTTAGATGTGAAAGGTTGAGAATGAGAATTTGGGAAGATGATAAAGCCAAACCAATATATTTGTGAACGGAATGATGAGGGTTCAATTTTGGATTTAGAAACTTGGATAGCCAAGTAGGGATACTGCTTTAAAATATATATTTATTTTTCCTCTTAAGAAAAATAATATAAAATAGACACTGAATTATAATAAAGTATAAAGAATTTGAAAAAGTCACCTTAACCCCACTATCCAGAGTTAACCACTTAACATATTAGTTTATTTTCTTACGGTTGCCTTTCATTTAAACAAAATTGGAACCATTATATACACATATGCTCTTATTTTTCTCTACTCATTATATCATGAGGCATTGCCGGTATTCTTTCCTCTATCATCACCTCATAAATGACTTTTAATGGCTAGCTGGCAGTCAGTCACATAAAATGTGTCACACTTTATCCACTTCTTTTTTTTTTTTTGGCCGCATCTTGTGGTTTGCACAATCTTAGTTCCCTGACCAGGGATGGAACCCATGCTCCCTGCAGTGGAAGCATGGAGTCCTAACCACTGGACCGCCAGGGAAGTCCCTTTATCCACTTCTTACTGCTATTCATTTATCCGAAAAATAATTTACTGAACTATTACTACTGACAGGCACTACTCTGCATTTAAAATAAAAAAATTTTTTAAATAACTTTAATAAAAGCCTTTACTCTCACAGGCTCCCATTCAAGTGTGTGTGTGGGCAGAGGGGGTTTCAATGAAGAAATAAACAGTACATCAGATGATGCTAAATGCTATCTAAGAAAATAAAGAATGGTAGGGTCTATGGAATGATATAGGTAGGGTCATCAGAGATGGCCTTTCTGAGGTGACACTTAAGTAGAGACCTGAAAGAAGTGGGAGAACAAGCCATCAAACATCTGAGTTGAAGGAAAGGCAAGTGCAGAGAACTGAAGCATTTGTGTTTGACTTGTTCAAGAAGGCTGAGGGGGAGAACTGTAAGAACTTAGGTCACAGAGGTGGCAGGGAACGAGATCTCACAGGGTGGCACTGAGGGACCTACTGAAAACTTTGTGTTTTATTCAGTGAGATGAGAAGATGTTTGAGGGACATCAGCTGACTTTTAAAAGACATTTTAAAAGAATCATACCAAAAAGTTTTATTCTATTTCTAATCTTTCCTCTAAGAGGCTTCAATGAACCTCCTGTACAAACATATTTGTGCACAGCACTAGAATGCTGGATCAGTTAAATCTGTTCTTCAAATGGGATTAAAATTTAGGCAATGTCAAGGTTAGAATCACCACGGGAGTTGAAAGAATAAGCGCTCTTAAGCATGAGTACAAATTAAGACCAACAGAAAAATAAAGAGTTTTGAGGGATATTCAGTTGAGGAAGCAAGTAAAATAAATTACAGGAAGAAATAGAAAGATGCAGCAAATAAAGTCAAAGAGGAGAACTTTGTAGTTAATAGTAATCCAGGGCATTTAAAATCAGAGACAGAAAAAAAATATTGAAGAAAAGCCAGAAGCAATAAGGAGGGACACTAGGGTTCATCATCATAGACTTTTCAAGATGAAAGACTCATTTAAGTCAACTTTCCATTACCCCTAAGAGAGAAGCCTCCTGCCTCAACATATTAGATTGTGGCAACCAAACAGTTCATTAAATTTGAAATCAACTGAATAATCACTGGGCACATCTATTCACTGGAAAGTTCTTACCAGTAATTGATAAAGGAGTTACAGGGCTGTTATAGACTGAATGTTTGTACCCCTCCAAAATTCATTATGTTGAATTCCTAAACCCCAATGTGATCATTTGAAGTAAGGAAGTAATTAAAGGTAAATAAGGGGCTTCCCTGGTGGCACAGAGGTTGAGAATCCGCCTGCCGATGCAGGGGACGCGGGTTCGTGCCCCCGTCCGGGAAGATCCCACATACCGCGGAGTGGCTGGGCCCGTGAGCCATGGCCACTGAGCCTGCGCGTACGGAGCCTGTGCTCCGAAACGGGAGAGGCCATGACAGTGAGAGGGCCCGCGTACCGCAGAAAAAAAAAAAAAAAGGTAAATAAGATCAAAAGGGTGGGGCCGATCTCGGAATTAGTATCCTTATTAAGAGGCACCAGAAAGCTTGCTGTTCCCTCTGCCATGTGAGGACACAGAGAAGAGGAAGTCACCTGCTCAGGAAGAGTCCTCACCAGGAACCAAATTGGCTGGCACCTTAGTCTTGGACTTTCTGGCCTTCAGAACTGTGAGAAATAAGTTCCTGTTGCTTAAGCCACCCAGTCTGTGGTATTTTGTTATGGCAGCCAGAGTAGACTAATACAAGGGCCAAATGATGACTCTCCAGAAGGAGGGGGAAAAAAAAGAAAGTAGGAGTAAGACATATTCATAGGTAAAATAAAATAAAAACACAACTTGACTCATCTATTATTAGTTCTACTTTTGAAATTAAGAAAAAGTAATCATAAATGTGGAAAAATATTCACTTTATTTATAACAACAAAAAAGGGGAGGACTTCCCTGGTGGCGCAGTGGTTAAGAATCCGCCTGCCAATGCAGGGGACACAAGTGTGATCTCTGGTCTGGGAAGATCCCACATGCTGCGGAGCAACTAGGCCTGTGCGCCACAACTACTGAGCCCGCGTGCCCTAGGGCCCATTCTCCACAACAACAGAAACACCGCAATGAGAAGTCCACACACCGCAACGAGGAGTAGCCCCGCTCGCCGCAACTAGAGAAAGCCTGTGTGCAGCAATGAAGATCCAACGTGGCCAAAAATAAATAAAATTTTTTAAAAAAAGAGGAAACAATGAATAAGAGCATGATTAACTATGTAGGTTATATCCCTCAAAAGAGTAGCAAACAACCCTTTAAAAGTAGCAGAGAATAAGGTCTAAGATGGCTTATAAATTATCAACGTTTACAATATGAAAAGCAAATTACTTCACCTATCTAAGCTTAAGTGTCCTTATCAGAAATTGGGGCTACAAGTTTAGTACCTACCTTCTAAGACTGTTTTGAGAATTAAGTAATATATGTAATACATGTAAAGCAATTAACATGGTATTTGGTAAGTGTATGATAATCGTTGTCTACTTTTAGGATTTTTTAAGAAAACACGGTACAAGGTTCTATATTATGGATATAGCACAACTACAACTATGAAAATAAACAATGCATAAAAGACTAGAAGTTGCACTAGTATGACTCTATGATTTCCCCCCTACTTTTATGCATTTTCCTATTTTTCTTTAATGAGCCTATTGCTGTACTTTTTAAAAAAATTTTTAGTGAATTCTAAAATAAAACAGAAAATATACATAAAAGTACTTAGAGTAAGGGTAAAATTTAGTAAATATTCAGAAGGTATCAGAGTCAGTAATAGAACATTAGTACTTTTATCTGGAGCTGAAGAAAATCAAAGTGGCTAAGAAACAATCAATATCCATCAGTTAACTTTAAACTGGAGGGGGAACACTTTGGTATGGTACTTCTCGAAGTGTGATCCATTGACTACCTGTATCAGAATCACCTGAAGACTTCTGGGCTCCACCTGCTATTACACCAGATTCTCTGGGAGTGAAGCCCCAGAATCCACATTCTGAATGAGTATCCCAGGAGATCTTTATGTATGCTAGAGTTTGGGAATGACTGGTATGGCAGAGTGCCAGCTTTGTAATCAAACACATCTGGATTCGAATCCTAGCTCCACCAGTTATTACCTCTGTGATAACTGGAAAAAGTTACTTAACTTCCCTCTACCTCAGCTATCTTACCTGAAACACAGAAAAAATATGACTTATTTGGAAGGCTTATTGTAAGAAATAAATAAAATAACACGTGTATCCTATATTAGTGCTCAGAGCTCCGTGAGCACTCAATATCTAGCACCTATCATAAAATACAATTGAGAATTAACAGTTATAATGATAGAATCTTAAACACCTGAAAAACACCTGAGCAACGTTTTAATGCAAGGTTCTCAAACTGGTTAAGGGACAAAGAACCTGAAAGTCAGTGTTTTTTGTACAATGCTATTTTACACTAATGTATTTAAACCCACAATATAAACTAGGAAATCTATTATGTGAGTAAAATAGATAAATGACACCCACTTGCACACTCGTCAGTTAAAAAATATGCAGTGGAACTAAGCATAATTGGCTCTTTTGCATTTCAGTAAATATCAACTTTCACTAATTGTTCATTTGCTGGCACCAGGTAATAGGAAACTGGGGATAAAAATACCAAAGAAAAAAACCTATAATTGAGAACATTTTATCTTTTCTTTTTTTCTGTGAACTAAAAAGCCCATTTTTAAATTTTAGCAGCAGTATAGCTTGATAAATAGCAGTATTCTGTGATAGCTTTTTGAGAACCACTGTTTTAGTCTAATTCCCTCACTTTACATAACAAAAAGCTGAGCTCTAGAAAGGTTACATGATTTTCCCAGAGCTACAAATAATGATACAGACCTAGAGCCCAGATATTTCAATCTCCATCCCCATGTTCCTTCCATAAGATAACAGTGCCTCCACTACTTCAAGCTCATTCACAAAAGCATATTTTTGGTCTATGTCTACCTAAATTTAACTTACGGAAATGAGGCATAGTTACATGATGCACAATTTAAGAGTTACAAAAGGTATTCAGTAAAAAACCCTCTCCCATTCCCATCTCTCAGTCCCCAGTTCTCTTCCTAGGTAGAACCAATGCTATCAGTTTTCCATGCCAGTGTGTTTCTTAAAGGGTCTCCACTTACCTTCGTTCAACAGGCACAGGCAGGGACCAGACTTCTCCCTCGGACGCTGGAAGCTCATGCTGTGCAGCTTTTAATGGAGTGCTGTCTAGTTTAAAGCTTTCTAGTGTTTTCATGATATCCTTAACGTGTTTAGCTTCCACATTTATTTCCTGCCAAACCTGATTTCAAAGGAGAATATGGTGCTTTAAATTTCTATAACTAATAAATCACTGCCAAGATTAAGTTGGGCCATTTATTAAAGATGTCAGAAGCCTCCATTTTGACATCAGATATCCAGGAAACCATACCAAAATATTCTGTTGAAATTTTAATAATGGTTCATGAATTCTTTATTTCTAATTGCAAAATTAATTCTGATAAAATGAATTAAGTATCCTGGCTAATGAAGCCATCATGACTGACTTATGGTTCTTATTCAAAATGCATAACAAATTTAAAAGTTAGCTGTAACTTCAAAGTTTGGTAAAAACAATACTTTTGCAAGTTGCGCTTTGATGGTTCTTATGCTACTTAATTGACTTTAAAAATGTTGATCAGAATCCACTAATTTCATAACTCACTAATGGACTGCATCCCACAGTTTGAAAAATAAAGCTTCAGAGGATAAATGGCTCAATCCACACACAACCAATACATATTTTTTAAAAGCATTCTTGACTCAATTTTAAAACTACACACACACACACACACACACACAAACACACACACACATATGAAACACTGAAATGAAGTTAGTAATATTTGGTTTTAAAACTAAATGATTTAAATATCCTTATAAAAAAGCTTAGACTTTTTAAGTAAAAGCTGCTGGCCTAAGAACAAAAGGTCTTAAAAGTCTTTCAGTGACAAATTTAAGACTCTTTATGAAATAAAGTGTTTTCCCCTTCTAATGTAAAATATGCAGAGGCAGACTTAAGGAAAGAGGTTAAGTTCAAAGAGGTAGAATACTTCTCTCTTTTAAAGAAATTTAGGACAAATATGGAATACTATGAAAAAAGCAGTTTAGTAGAATCTGAGGGATAATACTCTACCTAAAAGACCAGCACAAAAAGACTATTAATTTCTATAATATTTCTCTCCTGTGACATTGTTGAACCCTATTATAAATGCCATATTCAACTGGACCTGTTTATAGTTTCTACCTATAAACTTTTACTGGTCCTCAGTGACTGAAGTTCCTCAAGTGCGATGCAAGTATGGTCTGCTTTATGATGTTCTATAGAGAATACGGTACTTGTGAGATTCAGGTGTCGTCTGCAGTTTCAATAATGGCTTAATAAAGTCAATTCTAAGTTTACCAGGTAAAAATGCGATCTAGAAAAAAATGTGAAAACCATTACTATTAGATTCCAAAAATTAGAATAACTGAGAACTCATCATACTGATGATGGCGAATATGGACTAATATAATAATCAAGTTTTAAGAAACATTATATACAAATCCATGTAATAAATTATACACTCTTAACGTAAAGCTGCAAAAGCACTACCTATTTACATCTGAGTATTTTAAACTATTAAAACAAACATCAGTCATGTTTCTTACCTGTTGCCATTTCTGCTGGAGGTATGTATCTTTGACTGAGTATAGATACTTGTTCATTTGATCAAGAACTCCCTGATAATAGACCATTGCAGAGTCATAATTTCCCAGCAATGCATATTCACGGGCCAATTTTACATTCTCACTAATCATAAGAAGACTCATGCTCAATTATAAGCTAAAAAAGAAAGAAACATTTAATATTACCTCTTAAAAATAAGTACTACAAAGAGTTTTTTAAAAGTATACTTTCCAAGGATCCCTGAAGACACTCACAATGTACTTTCCATCTCTATACATTTGTTCATGCTAATTTCCACTCCTTCAAAGAAATTTCTCAGGTTCCCACAGTCAAACCCTACCTATGTGTCAAAACCCCACTCAGATGGCAATTCTCCCAGTATGTCAACCTTCTGAACTTCCCAGTTCAAAATAAGCCCTCCCCCTTCTAAAGTCCCCTGGCACTTTACTGGGGCCTTCATCTCAAGGCACTTGTCTACCTTGAATCTCTAAGTTCTTTTAGAGCAGGATTTACAGAGGAAAGGTCTGAGATGGTAACTTCAGTGCGTGACATACAAGTCTTATTGAACATCTGCAGAACAAATGTAGAATGTTAGATCATTTTTTGGAGGGCCCTGTGACACAGCAGAAAACACACGTGTTTTGAGGTTAGAAGAATCTTGGTTGGAACTGTAATTCTGCCACCTTTGTCAAGCCCCTTAACTTTAATGAACCTTAGTTTTTAAATCTGTAATTGGGATAGTAACTATTTCCAAGAGTTGCACTAGAAGGAATAAATGGCTATTCAGAGTCCCTACCATAGTACTTGGCAAAGAGTAGGTCTTCAATAAATGCTAAATGCATCTTCCCTGAAACTTTCCATATACAAGAACTAAGCATAGTCTTTGTACTTAGTAGGATGTGCATATATGGATACGGGGTTTTTATAGGTGGGTTTTTACCTACCCTCTAGACAGAAGCTAATTCCAATTACATAAAAATTGGCCCAGAAAACAAGGGGAAAACGGATCAACTTTTTATGAGGTGAGAAACACCTCAATTTCAAAACTAATTAACAGCAATAAAAAGTCTATTTCACTTATGAACATGATGTGGTAATCTTAAATAAAAGATTAGCTAACTAAAAAAAAGAAAAAAAACGATTAGCTAACTATGTATCAGCGTGCAATACACACACACACACACACACACACACTCTCTCTCTCTCTCTCTCTCTCTCTCTCTCTCTCTCTCTCTCTC
>NW_021703771.1:73645713-73675408 GCF_005190385.1 Monodon monoceros
CGCGCAGGCTCAGCGGCCATGGCTCACGGGCCCAGCTGCTCCCCGGCATGTGGGATCTTCCCGGACCGGGGCACGAACCCGTGTCCCCTGCATCGGCAGGCGGACTCTCAACCACTGTGCCACCAGGGAAGCCCTTCTCGCTCATGCTTGCCGCCTTCATTCCATGTTCCATTACACGCTCTGGAACTTGCCTGAAGTCACACAGCTGGAAAGCGGCAGAAGCAGGACTCCCACCGGATCTTTCAGACACTGCAGCGCGTGCTTTCACCACCTGCACTGTGTCCGATGCATGTGCTCACGCAGAACACTCCTGTGTTCTTGCTCTTTTCTTCTCTCTCTCGTGCTTTCCAGGTGGGGGGGTGCGTAGGAGAAGGGAGGTCCCACCCCACAACCTCATCTTTCAGTGTTTCATCTTTCTAACGTATCTGAGGGTCTTTTATCCCCTTTCTTTTTTATGGAAAATTCATCTGTATTCTGTTTAACTTTGGTGACATTCTAGGGCATCCATAATGCATTTAACTAGGTTCTCATCCGCTTACTAGCTATATGATCCTGCGCAAATTGTTCAGCCCTCCTGAGCCCCAGTTTCCTCATCTGTAAAGGAATGAGATGTAATATTACTTATACTATAATATGAGTGTATATTATATTACACTCATAAAGGTGTGATACTACTTATTCTTCAGACTGCTTTTATGTAAAGCACCTGGCATGGGGCTGGTGTACACCCTTTCTGAGATAGTTTTATTTTAGCCTCTTGTCTATAATGATAAAACGTATTTTCCTTAGTGGAAGATTAAGCACAAGGATAATTTAAATCTAAGGTGATAAAATTAAATAGCAAAAATGAGCCTACAGAAATATTTCTTGCAGACATCATAATAAAAAACCTATAAAATATAGATGAATTGAGTAAAAACTAGGAAAATTATTAACCACAGGATATAATATGAAAGAAAAAAATGTCTAAGATTCAGACCACATACCATAAACAGTGTGTATACCTCAACAAACTCTCAGTGAATTGAAGAATTATGGATTTGGAGTAGCACAGTTCCAGCTACAAAGGGGAAATTTTTGTTGAAAAAAATGAACATTGTGGGACTTCTCGGGCGGTGCAGTGGTTAAGAATCCGCCTGCCAATGCAGGGGACACAGGTTTGATCCCTGGTCCAGGAAGATCCCACATGCCATGGAGCAACTAAGCCCGTGTGCCACAACTACTGAGCCTGTGCTCTAGAGCCCGTGAGCCATAACGACTGAGCCCGCATGCTGCAACTACTGAAGCCCACGCACCTAGAGCCTGTGCTCCGCAACAAGGGAAGCCACCGCAATGAGAAGCCCGCACACCGCAATGAAGAGTAGCCCCTGCTCGACACAACTAGAGAAAGCCCGTGCGTAGCAACGAAGACCCAAAGCAGCCAAAAAAAAAAAAATGTTTTTTAATTTTAAAGAATAAAAAAAAAAGACATGAACATTGAAAAGGGAAAGATGGGAAAATGTATTTACATAAAATTTAAAACCTTTTAAAACTAAAACAGTGAAAGCAACAAAATGAGAAAATAGGCATAGCAAAAATTAGAGACTTGATAACACAGATGAATTTATATAAATGTGAGCACAATATCAGATTATAATTAAATAAGTGGTTCAAGGAAACATTCAGCTATTTCACCCAAAATAAAACAAATAGAAAATTAAATTTGTATATTCAACATCAACAAATTTTAAAATGAATTTTACACCTACCAAGTAAATGAAAGTCAAAGGCCAGATCTGAAAAGGTTATAGGAAAAAGAGATATACTCATGCATTATTGCTGACGAAGTAAAAATACTTGATCTATTTGGATAAAATCTGACCGTATATAGTAAGAATTATCAAAGTCTTCCTCTTTGATCCTGCAGTGCTCTTCCTGGGAATTTATCCCAAGGATATCATGAGATAAACACTTATTGAACCACTGCAGTGTGAGAAGCAGAGATGGGGGAGATAGATTCTAATCTGAAGGAGCGACTAATGCAATTTAAAGGCACTAAAATAATACATGTACAAAAATGTTTTCAGAGGATTCATTATAACGGGGGGAAAAATACAGGATAGTGTAAATGTCTGAAAATGGGGGACTCATCATTTCCCTGAACAACCCACCACCCCACGACCAAAACGCCTCTCTTCCTCTGCACACACCCCTGTGAGCCCCGTGTCACCTGCACCGCAGACCTGAGCTCCTCCTGACTGCTGTCTCCCCTCACACCCAACCCCAGGGAAGCAGTTCCCAAGCCACAGGCATCCCCACTCCAGCTGCCTTTATCCAGGCGACCATCATCTCTTTTTCAGCTGGTCTTCATCTGCCTACTTGCATTCTTACTTCCTCCAATCCATTTTCCAACTTCATTTAGTGTCTTCTTTTCAAAACACAGATCTGATCATGGTACCGCTCAACTTTGAACCCTTCAAAACCTTGTCACGCTTCAGGATAAAGTCAAACTCTGTTAAGATATATAAGGCTCTTCATGGCCTGATTCCTGTTTACCTCTATAGTCTTGTCTCTTATTTCTCTCCCTCTTTACACCTCCTACACACACACACACACACACACACACACACACACACCACTTACTACCTCACTACATTGCTTACAGTTCCCCAAATAGGCACCCTGGGTCTTTGCACGTAGCACGCCCTATACCTGCTCCTAACCTCATCCCGAAACTCCAGGCTGGCTGACTCCTATTTATTCTTATTTGTTCTTCTGGATTCAGTTCATATATCATCCCTTCCAGGGCATCTTCATGAGATAGGCCACTTTCTGATATACACAGACACAAGGTGAGGAGACCCACCTGGGTCCACAACATCTGACTACCCCTTGTGTAGAACGTTGTCTTTATTGGGAAAGAACTTCTGAATTCTGAAAACGCATGTCTGAACGGTCTGTTTTCCATTTAACTTGAGGCAAAATATATTATCCTGCTTAATCTCTAATATGGTGAGTTGTAATACTATCTTTTATACTATTTTATTGATAGTGGTAGCTACAACCATTTTAAATTATCTATAAGAGTTGTATTTCTTTGCTCCCTTCCTTGCTGTCTGCAGAAACAGGAACAGATTTCTGGCACTGCCAGATTTGGGAGCCTTCAACAACCACAGCAGAAGAGGAAGGGGGGAAGGGATATACCTCCAGTGGCATCAAGGGGGAGGTTTAGACCATTGGGAGGTGAAAGGAAGGTCACCTCAAGAAGGAGGTGACCTGGTTAAAGCTGCATCTCTCTGAGATTGCCCAAATCCCATTAGCTAGAAAATCTAGCAAGTCAACTGTTCATTAATTTAAAAGTCTAATATCACATGTTCTCAGCAAGAGTAAAGAGGGAAACCTTTCAAGGTCTTTTCAGTGTGTTCCCTTGTCTTTAATGTAAATAGTATTTGTGACCCCTTAAATGTTGGTATGAGTATTATCTGGTACTTAGAGAGCAAATGGGGCCCCAGAAAAAGTAAATATGTTTTCTCACTTTTTCTAGTCAAATATTTAAAATCTGCTTCCAGTGAACACCTAAATTGAGCACTGCTTGAACAAGCTTTAATAATTCTATAAAATGAGCATAGAGACCTCGAACTCCTTATGCCATTGATAAACAAGAATTATTTCTTAACAAAGATAATCCATGCTAACTTCAGATGCCATAGTAAACAAAAGTTTTTATTTTAGGTTCAGCCTGAATTACCCATCTTGACCCAGTCTAATTGATGGAAGTGGTAGGAATTACTTCTGTGCAGACAGGGTTAAAGACTAATCCCGATCAATCAGCGCCTTGTAATTAACCCACATACTCTTCTTAAAAGAGAGAGAGAAATGTTGGCCCTTCTCCAGTTTAAGGTTATGCACCAGTCTAATAGAGAGTTCTACAATTTTATAGGGTTCCGTTTCAGGGTAGAATTACAAATAACAAAGGTTTTGCTGTAGCAGATGGTTATTTCCAACTGCCAAGTGTTGAGGCTTTCTTGGGAATCTGTTCTAAGCATCCATGAGCAAATGTATGAATATATGAATTAAAGACAAAACATTTACGTGTCTTTATGCTAACACATATATATGGAATCTAAAAAAAAAAAAAGGTTATGAAGAACCTAGGGGCAAGACGGGAATAAAGATGCAGACCTACTAGGGAATGGACTTGAGGACATGGGGAGGGGGACGGGTAAGCTGGGACGAAGTGAGAGAGTGGTAGTGTATATATGGACATACATACACTACCAAATGTAAAATAGCTAGCTAGTGGGAAGCAGTCGCATAGCATAGGGAGATCAGCTCGGTGCTTTGTGACCAGCTAGAAGGGTGAGATAAGGAGGGTGGGAGGGAGGGAGACGCAAGAGGGAAGAGATATGGGGATATATGTATATGTATAACTGATTCACTTTGTTATAAAGCAGAAACTAACACACCATTGTAAAGCAATTATACTCCAATAAAAATGTTAAAAAAGAAAAAAAAACATTTATGTGCCTTTAAAATATGGCTTGAAAACCTGGGCTTTATCATATTAGGTTAACATTGATATTGCAGTTTTTAAAATCAGACATCTCTGAATACCAATTAATTGTAAACTGGAAGTCAGTCTATATGTATCACCTTTCATTTCTGAGAAAATAGATAATAAACCCATAAAAAAAGGACAACAATATTAATAATTTTATAAACCAATATATTAAAAAGATTCTTATAAAATTGCATATATAAATGAAGGTGCCACAATAAGGGATAGTAGCCTTCCCTTACTTTGACGTAGAGGAGATAATAAATATGAAAATCGAACTTCCCTGGTGGCGCAGTGGTTAAGAATCCGCCTGCCAATGCAGGGGACGCGGGTTCGAGCCCTGGTCCGGGAAGATCCCACATGCCGCGGAGCAACTAAGTCCGTGCGCCACAACTACTGAGCCTGCGCTCTAGAGCCTGTGAACCACAACTGCTGAGCCTGCGTGCTGCAACTACTGAAGCCTGCGCGCCTAGAGCCCGTGCTCCGCAACAAGAGAAGCCATCGCAATGAGAAGCCCAGGCACCGCAACGAAGAGTAGCCCCCGCTCGCTGCAAGTAGAGAAAGCCCCCGTGCAGCCAAAAAATAAATAATTAAATAAACAAATTTATTTTTTTTTAAGTGTGAGAATCTTTTTTGCCGTATATTAAGGGTTAGGCATGAGAAGGCGCCATTGCCTCTTCTTTATTCCGGTTGCTGTGTTTTTAATAAAATACACATTTAACAGTTTTTAATGTATTTTAACCTAGGTTTTAATCTTAGAATGAATACTAAGCTGCAATGAGATGCTTAGTCATCTGTTAAACTTCCTGAGCTTTATGGCTCTGTTCAGCAATATTGGTAGGATTTCTAGGGGCACAGATGAAGTGAATCTTAAATCTAAATAGGAGATCAATATAGGCAGCCCACATTTCACCACAATGCTCTCTTTGAAGAATCCATATAATAAAGTGGGGGTCATAACGTAGATCATATTTTCCCATGGGAATGTTTTTATAATTACCAGCTACTCTTTTAATCCAATCTTAGCATCTAATTATAACAATAGCATGTTTTTAAACATTACAACAACTGTGATAGAAATATCTTACACACTCATTATACCAAAGTCTCCAATGCACTGTAGTTGTTCATTCATTCATCCCATGCTCATTGAGTATGTACTATGTGCCAGGCACTATTCCAGGCTCTAGGGATTTGTTATGGGCAAAAAACACATGGCCCCCACCCTCATCAATATTACAGAGTAGACTAGTGGGGGAGATGACTATAGACCAAATAATCATTGCAAATTACAAATGCTAGAAAGGAAAAAAATACAGGCATTGCCTTAAGGAGGTGGTCGTTGTAGAGAGCTCTCACAGATCAGTAGTAGCTGTGGGGGGAGGTCGTTCATGGCAGACGAGCAATGTGGAGAGACCATGACTCCCTAGAGGAACTTAGAGAAGAGCATTGAGACTGTAGTGCTACAGAGGCTGGTAAGGTGAGCAAGGAGGCAGGGACTAGACCTGTGAGGAGTTGGAGGCCGTGTCAAAGATTTGATCATTGTCCTGGAAGAAATGAAAAGCATGGAAGAGTTTTCAGTTGATGGGGTAAAGGTGGGATGACATCAGATTTACAATTTGAAAAGTTTGTGGTGCGACAGTCCTATACCCTCCAGGATGAACATTATACTAGTACAAATGAAAGATGAGCAGGGTAAAGATAGAGGAAAGCAAGTGCCATTTGAGAGAGTTAGGAAGTTAAAAAAAACCAAGAACTGGAGGTAGTAATGGTTTGACCATCTGGAGCAAAGGTGGAAAGGGTGGTTCCAGAATTTCTGGCTGGTATATCCATCCACATGGTAGTAGCGTTCAGTTTCCTGTGAAATCTCAAAGCTGAGATATCAAATAGTCACTTGGATGTACTGGTCTGTTGCTCAGATGTTTGGGCCAAAGGTAAAGTCGGTGATTGGATGGTCCTGCAAAGCAAACTGAAAAAGGATATCAATATAGGTAGGAGGGAAACCAGATAATCAGAGATCATGGTCCCCAGGGGAGGACAGTGCTTCAAGAAGAAGGGAGCAGTCAGAAGTGTCAGTTGCTGTCAAGAAGTTGTAGGAGAAAAAGACCGATAAATGGCAGTGGGATTAGGAAGCATTATACTACAGAGAGCTGTTTGGGTGGTTGAGGAGGGTGAGGGGAGAACTAGATTGGAGTGACTTGGGGAAGAAATGAAGAGAAGTACAGATAAGCCATTTGTGATTTTTTACCCTTGAGGAGAAGAGACCTACAGCTGGAGGAGGAGGACACAGGGAAAGTCAAGGGAACATCTTCTTAGATGGGCAAGTCTGAGCACGTTTTCTCAGACTTGCCCATCAGATTCTCAGATCTGCCCACAGATAGAGAAGAGATGCCTTTGATAGTGAATGAACATCTCTAAACAGCAAGACCTGCTTGTGCAGGTGAGCATCCAAATCCCATATGAATTTACAAATACGTTTTTCAGAAACCACACATGCGTTAATCTTTTCCCCATGTGCGACCTCTACAACACTGAGGACCGTACATATGGCACAGGGGAGTTGTGCTGTAGCGCTTGGTTGGTTTTGGTACAGCATCCAATTCAGAGCCATTCGGCCTGGGATGTGGTTATCGCTTAGAGAAAAGAAATGAGGATAGAGCATCAGTATTTTCTTTTCATTTTCCTTTGTTTTAAAATTTTGAGAATTTCCTCCACGTTCCTCTTATTGAGAACTCTGCAAACACCACTGGCTCCATGCCCTCCAAGTTTAGAAAACAGGTTTTATTTCCCATCCCCTGCAGCAGGTAGCTATGTACAGCTATCATTTCTAAATGCAGCCCTTTGATCCAAAGTCCATCGCCAAGTCCAGAGCAGAATCTCAGTGGTATCTGAGTGAGAGAACCAAGCGAACCCAAGTCGGCTGGAGGCCCCATCGTGTGGGGAGACTCTCAAACCTGTGGATGAGCCATCTAAGTTCAGATTTTGGCCCCCCCCCCCAATTTCCTCTTGGCCTTGAACGCAGAGTAGAATTGGAGCAATGAGTCAAGTGCCACCTGGATCCGCCCGGCATTTACTCATTTGAAGTTCAGTCTCCTCAGGCTGTGTGTGCAGAACTTGCCTTGCGGCGCTCTTCCAGTCTTGACGTCTGGAAAGCCTGTAAACACAGACTCTCCTTTTCCTACAACTGACTCTTTGCCTCAGTACACCTGCTTCAGAACCCTGCACTGTGTGGGTCAAGGGCAGGCAGTGGTTGCCTGCCTCCGAAAGCCCCCGACACTTAGGCTAAGCCTACACTTGCTGAGGCCACCCAGCCATCTGCTTAGGGGGTGAGGCCTGAGCCCTGCTTGGGAGGCCTGATGCCTGCAGGCCTGATGCTCTTGAAAGAGGCCCTCGCCTGTGAGCAAAGTCATCTTAAGCTGAGTCAGCTGGCAGAGTCAAAATTGCACATGGGATAAAGCTTAAAGCTGCTCACCAGATGACCCAAAAAGCAATGGCACGACCATAAAAGCCAACCCTGGCACAAAACAATTTGCTGTAAATTGCTGAGTAAACACCAGTGGCCCACACTTGGTACAGCGTCTGCCAGAAGCATCAATCTCCAGGAGTCATTTTGCCCCCCAAATGCCATGTCCAGGAGCCAACCCACCAGATGCTGGGGCTTGCGGGGAAAGGGCAACTAAGACCCTTTCCTTCCATCCAGGTTCTGAACCAATTTGAGAATTTGAAACAAAGGAGCAAGGCAGGTGGAGACTAACCCCCCACCTTTATTACTGATAAAATCGACCTTGGATATTCGGCCTTACACCTGTGGGCAGGTGAGCATCCTAATACTAAAACCAGCATCAGAAGCCTTCCCACCAGTGGGTTGAAGAGGGGCAGCCTTTCCCACATAGGAGCAGAGCTTTCCTGGGAAGTAAAACAGAACCTTGCTACCTGTGGATAGCTCTCTGCCACCGGAGCCAAAGAGTAGGGCTAGACTACCCCTGCCCGATTTTCCCTCCTGTGTTTGCCGATCTAATTTCCGATTCCTGCCCCCAAGAGAAATGTGTGTGAGGAGTCAAAGAGAGACCAGGAGCTCTTGGAAGCCCACCCAGATGGAAGAAAACCTCAGGAGCCAGGCAGAAATTCTCCACACAGCCCACCCTCCACCCAATAGCTCCTTCCTGAAGTAAGAGCTGAGGTCGCATATCTGCTGCAGAGATGGAAGCCATTCTTAGTCTGGTAGCTCAAAGCCCTTTTAGCAGCCGACAACCACACCATCACGCTGTGCGTTTACACAATCAGCATTTTCTGAGAGCCCCTGTGCGCCCAGAACCAGGCCCTAAGGGGTTACAAAGAAGCGTGTGGCCGATTCAGCCCTCATCCTCTTTAGAAGGTGGGTGGGAACAGTACTTATATTTCTGAAATTTAGAGAATTGTTAGTAACTCATAGACACCATAGGAAATTGGAAGCAAACATCCATGAGCTGAGTTTGTCTTGAGCCGTATCGACCTTTACAGAGCCTTCAGTATGATTCTGGTTTTCTAGATATTCTGTCTAAAGAAAAAAGTGTGTTTCCTTCCTCAGTGTGCCCGTTTTCGTGAGTGGAAGGGGAGGTATCTTATAATAAGACCGACAGGGGGTGGAAGGGGGAGATGACCTCATGGGCTCGAGGGTGAGCCGTTTCCCCTCGCGTCCCAGTGAAAGGTGCAGTCGGCCTCTGGCGGGCCTCTGTCAGGAAGTGTATGTGTGGGAACCTGGAAGGGTGGGGCTGCCCTCTACGGGCAGGACGTTACACTTCTTCCTCTTCCTGGCCACATTTCCCACAGCAGTCATGGTCACGGCTCAGCTTCCTGTCAGGGAAAACCCTGCCTACTGAGCGTCCACCTGCTACAACCAGCAAACTAAGGACAGCAAAGTATTCCCTGCTGCTGTGAAACCTTGAGTTCACATGCAGACCCCTTGACAGTGGTACCCAGGGCCTCAGACATCAGAAGCAAAGATGGAGCCGTTCTTTGTGGGGTTGAGGGGACAGGAAGCTGCTGCCTCGGCCAGTCTTGTTCTGGGCCAGAACCTCACAGGCGAGTGAAGTGTGCGAGTCTGGGGTGGAGAGAAGACGAAGCAATGTCATGGAACGGCTGCTGCAGCAAGGGTGGCCTTGGGGTTAGAGCAAGGGAGGGGGCTTCAGGGGAGGGTGAGGGGGTCAGGCAGCCCAGTGGGTGTGGAGACGAGGGGTGGGCATTGATTCTCCTCATCCAGCAGACTACAAGCTGGCCACACATACTGTGCTGGCCACAAAAGTAATGAAGGTCGCAGACTTCAAGAAGCCTGCAGTCAAGGAATTTCATTTCTTCAGACCTTCCTTGATCAATTCCAGGCTGGTGAGGTCATGAAAACACCCTAAATGTCCATCAACAGATGACTGGATCAAGAAGATGTGGCACATACATACAATGGAATATTACTCAACCATACAAAGGAACGACATTGGGTCATTTGTTGAGACGTGGATGGATCTAGAGACTGTCATACAGAGTGAAGTAAGTCAGAAAGAGAAAAACAAATACCGTATGCTAACACATATATATAGAATCTAAAAAAAAAAAAAAAGGTTCTGAAGAACCTAGGGGCAGGACAGGAATAAAGACGCAGACATAGAGAATAGACTTGAGGACACGGGGAAGGGGAGGGGGAAGCTGGGACAAAATGAGAGAGTGGCATGGACATATATACACTACCAAATGTAAAACAGATAGCTAGTGGGAAGCAGCCACAGAGCACAGGGAGATCAGCTCAGTGCTTTGTGACCACCTAGAGGGGTGGGACAGGGAGGGAGGGAGGGAGATGCAAGAGGGAGGAGATATGGGGATCTATGTATATATATGTATAGCTGATTCACTTTGTTATAAAGCAGAAACTAACATAACACTGTAAAGCAATTATACTCCAATAAAGATGTTAAAAAAATATTCCAGGCTGGTGGGGGGAGCTTGAGAAAATGCAGGCCCCCCGGCACTGTCATAGACCTAGGGGAGCAGCCATTTCAGGGTGACCCCCGGGAACCTGTATTTTATAAGGTGTTTCTGATACGCAGTGAGGTCTGAGGCAGCTGGTTGAGTGGGGCAGACGTCCGTGGTCACAGCAGAGGGGGACAAGCGCTGTGGTTCTGAGCCCGGGGACTGTGAGAACAGAGGAGCCGTACCCACGGGAGGGTTCAGGGCTGGGGTCTGGGGAGTTTTATTTCAAGTATCCATTGGCTCCGTTCACCTCCTTTCTCACGTATGTCCGTCTTACCTTGGTGGCTGATAACAACAGCTGTGAGGGGTCCTCAGAGTCTGAATTAGGGCAGTTTGCTGTGCTTCTGGCCACGAGCCCTGTGTCTCCCACCATGGACTTCTCATTGGCCCACTGGGGACGGGTGTCTGCAGGGATCTCATATACGTGGCAGCACTAATGATCGACCCTCAAAGAAAAGCTCCATCTGGGGGCATTAGTGGATCTCTAGAGTCTTCAGAGCGGATCTTTTGCTTCCAGCATCACTGTGTTTTCTCCACCACCTCACCCTGAGGATGGGGCCGGGTGGCTTCTGCTCGTCCTGATAGCTTCTCTCCTGGAATCCCTACCACCCTGCATTCCCCCGTCTAGTCTCCTACAACTGGACACAGAATCCCCTGAGAGATGACTCAGGGTAAATGCACCCACCACGTTCCTGCCCCCTGACTGTCCCCTGATGAATTCCAAGTGACGCTGGACCATCCTCAAGACCCCTGCTTAATCCCTCACCTCTAAGCCAGGACCAGACCCCAGGCTCCAGTAACTGGCTCCCTGCTGTCCTTCCTTGATGCCGCCCCACACCCACAGGGGGTATCCCCAGCAGAAGGCAGGTTCAAGCTGTCTTTGTGACTCTGGGGGTCCCCGGAACTGAGAGACTATTGAAGGCTTCTATCCTCTTTCCCCTAAAGGGCAGGTGGCATTGCTCCCTGAGCAGTTCTCCCCTGAACCCCAGCAGAGCCTGGCTCAGCCCTCGGAGGTGGAGGGCGCTGCCCACGGCAGAAGGAGCCCCCGCTCCAGTGAGGAAGTGGGAGACGCACCTCAAGGAGAACCAGGACCTGTCCTCTCAGCAAACGCTGCCCCTCCATGACCGCAGATTCTGCCGCAGGTGCGTGTCTGAACCCCTCCTGAGGTCAGGGAACAGAGAGTAGAACCAGCAGCTTCCTACTCTTAGACCATTTCAAATCCCATCCTTCATTTCCGCCTTCCCTCCATCTGCCATGATACCAAAGTTTTTCTGCAGTTTGGAAAAGTCAAAATAATAAGCAAATGAGGGCAATTTTGACTAACTGAGTCCGTAAAATATGTATCCCAAAACACTACTGTGTTTTAGTACACTGGAGGCTCTTTAAAAGAAATATCGTCAATGGATATGGAGGGATTTGGGGAATTTGCCCTCCTGCAACAACAGTCTTGAGCCTATTAGATAAGGTATAGCTGGGGACGAGAGGAGTGAAGCCAGGTAATGGGTCGTTCCATCTACTCCAACTGTGTGATCCATAACAGTCATTAGGACAGAAAATGATATCAAAAGCCTCAGCCTGCCTATAATTAATTCAGGCTAAATGAATATAGCATACCAAGGGGGTTCCAGAACTTTCTACCCCTTGCCCCTCCCACAGCTTTAAGGCAATCCTCGGTCTCTAACCAATGTGCACCTGGCATCTTGGCCAGGAGGGGGCATATGTGAGCAGTGTACTCTATGCCTGACGTTCAGGCCCCACCCACCAGTCTGAGGCAACTCCAGCTGGCTCACCAGAAGAGAGAAAAGAATTAGGTCATCGGAATCAATTCATTTTTTAAAAGTTCTCGAGCATTGACATGATTGTGAATTTTTATTAAATTCCCTTAATCAACTTTCCTCATCCACAAAAGCTGTTATGATTCTGTGACGTGAACACCCAGACATTAGAAATACTTTTCAGAAACAAATTCTGTTTATCTAGACGACTGGTTCTCTTTGGAAAAACAATTGTCTGATAGCTGTTCCAATTTAGGAGAGAAAATAAGCTGGGAAAAGAAAAAATAGATACACAGGTACATGCCCCCCTGCACATATACAATCATTTTTGTCTGTTTCGGGTTTTTTTTTTAATTTTATTGAGGTATAGTTGATTTACAATGTTGTGTTAATTTCTGCTGTACAAGAAAGTGACTCAGTTATACATATATAGCTTCTTTTTCATATTCTTTTCCATCATGGCTTATCACAGGTACACAGTCTTTTTTTTTTTTTTTTTTTTTTTGCGGTACGCGGGCCTCTCACTGTTGTGGCCCCTCCTGTTGCGGAGCACAGGCACCAGACGCGCAGGCTCAGCGGCCATGGCTCACGGGCCCAGCCGCTCCGCAGCATGTGGGATCTTCCCGGACCGGGGCACGCACCCGTGTCCCCTGCATCGGCAGGCGGACTCTCAACCACTGCGCCACCAGGGAAGCCCTACCGCTCAGTTTTGTTTTTGCTGTTTTCTGCTTTTTCTCAGCTCATCTCCCACTTTCCCTGGGCCTCCTGAGGGAGGATCAACAACACAGGGGTGAGCGTGTGGGTGGAGGACGGGGCAGGTGGAACTGCCCGGACCTGTCTGTCTGGGGTGTAGCACCATCGCAGGTGGATGGGATCCTCCTGACGGTGGCAGCCTGACAGGGCTATCTACCCCCTCCCGGCCGCCCAGTGGGGCTACGGCCACCTGGGGGACACATGCTGTCCACAACTGTGGTGGGAGCTCTGGTCGGAGGATGGAGGAATCGCAGCTCTCCCCGAAGGGCAGAATCCAGACTTCTGTTCTCCAGAGTCAAGATGGAATTCAGACTCAGGGTAGGCTTGTGACTTTGCTATGACTGCATGATTTTCTTTTTAAAGAGTTCAGGAAGGTGATAATGAGCTTACAAGCTTTCTCCCCCTTCAAATAGAGTTGACAAATCTAGAGTCTGCTTTTCTTCTTAGGTTATTATAAATCATGGCTAACTCATGGCAGGAGGTTCATTTTCTCTTTTCCTAGTCAAAGACACAGGGACGTTCAGTGATCACACAGTAAGAGATCATTATCCCCCCTTATTTTCCTTCAAAGACTTTTATTTTAAGATGTAATCCTTGTTCTATGATATGTGTATTTGACTAGTAAGACAGAAAGGGTTTACTGGCTTTGGCAAATTGTAGTCTAAATCGTATCACTTTATTACTTCTGGTATGGGCAATGGTAAAAGTAGTTAGCTTCTGTGGATAAACAACAAGGTCCTAATGTATAGCACAGGGAACTATTGATATGTTCAATATCCTGTGATAAACCATAATGGAAAAGAATATTAAAGAAGGATGTCTATATGTGTATAACTGAGTCACATTGCTGTACAGCAGAGATCAGCACAACATTGTAAATCAACTATACTTCTATAAAAAAAAAGTTGTTAGCTTCTGGGTTTCCCCATTAATTATATTTATTTTCTGCTACTTTTTGTTTTGAGGCAGCAATAGAACTCGTGACCAAAATGTAGCTCTCCTGTTAACTTAGCTGCAAATTTCTGAAAGAAATTTGCATTGGAATGAAACACTTGGAAATTCCTAACGTCATTCTGCTCTATCTAGACCTTGGACTTCTTTTTCTTTTTTTTTTTTTTAATTTATTTACTTTTTTTTGGCTGCATTGGGTCTTTGTTGCTGCGCATGGGCTTTCTCCAGTTGCGGCAAGCGGGGGCTGCTCTTCGTTGTGGTGCGCGGGCTTCTCATTGCGGTGGCTTCTCTTGTTGCGGAGGAGCACGGGCTCTAGGCACCCGGGCTTCAGTAGTTGTGGCACGTGGGCTCTAGAGCACAGGCTCAGTAGTTGTGGCGCGTGGGCTTAGTTGCTCCGTGGCATGTGGGATCTTCCCGGACCAGGGATCAAACCCACGTCCCCTGCATTGACAGGCAGATTCTCAACCACTGCGCCACCAGGGAAGTCCCCGAGACCTTGGACTTCTTAATGATACTTACTTAGAAGGGAACTCTTTGGTCTTGCTGATGAGTGACCTATGAGAGAAGCACGGAGCTAGCAGAGGAACCAGGGGTGAGCCCAGAAGGAATCAACTCCCAGGGGTGTTCTGAGCTGGACTGCTGCCCCTCAAAAGGCTTCTATCTGACCCAGAGCCCTGAGAGGGTCCCAAGCAGTAACTGCTAACTGTTCTGTCATTTCAACAAATATGTATTGGAAGCCAGTACGTGCCAGGCATTTTTCGAGATACTGACTTACTCTGGCCTCTTGCTAACCTACAGTGGAGAGGTATGAAAATCAAAAGTTGTCATTTGTTTGTTTTGTTCTGATGGTGGTTTCCAACCATACTTTTCAGGCTGATGGTATTCAAGAAGAATCAAGCCAAGGGACTATTGTGAAAATGGTTTCACAATAAGTTTATTCATGGCAAGATAGTCAATTCCTTATTTAACCAGATATGCAAAAGATAGAAGGCTCAGCTGTGTTCTAAACGGCCCAAAGAGTTAGTGGATTATTGGTAACATCTGGCATTCAGAAAGAAGTGTGAATCGTAATATTTCAGACATTGAGCACCCAGTTGTGCTCCTAGTATATTTATTTAACAATATTCAGAGCTTTACAAGATGACAAAGTAATATGCTAACATGTGAGGGATTTCTTTTAACAGCTTTACTGAGATATAATTTACAGGCCATACAATTCACCCAATTAAAGGGTACAATTCAATGGTTTCTGTTACATTACATTACTCATTTTTATAAGTTGTGGGAAAATCTATGTAACACAAAATTTGCTCTTTTAACCATTTTAACGTGTACAATTTAGTGGTATTAATTACATTCATAATTTTATACCACCATCACCACTGTCTACTTGCAAAACTTTTTTGTCACCCCAAACAGAAATTCTGTAGCCATTAAGCAGTAACTCCCCATTCTCCCCTGTCCCAACCTTTGGTAACCTCTAACCTACTTCTTGTCCTAGGTATGTCCCTATTCTAGATATTTCGTATAAGTGGAATCATACAATATTTGTCCTTTCACGTCTGGCTAATTTCACTTAGCATAATGTTTTCAAGAGTCATCCACAGCATGTATCAGAACTTCATTCCTTTTTATGGCTGAAGGGTTAGTATGTTTTAATTTCCTTCTGTTTTATTCTCCCTCCCATAACTATACTGGAATTTCTAACCTGGTCAGAGAAGAATCTTCAGATATTTTTCAGTCTACTGGTATTTTTATATTTATTTGAAGTCTGAAGAGACTCTTAGGAAGGTATTGATTTTCAGTTAGCTCTTTAAAGGCAGGGGCCATAGATTCATCTTTTTAAAAATCTTTTTTATGCCTAATGTCTAGTCCAGGTCCTGGCCTAGAATAATTATTCAGCAAATCTATCTTGAGATGGACAGATGAATAGTTTATAAGGTTTTACTTTTAGGTACCAGGAAAGAGATTTTAAATAAAAAATAATATAACCTTTATGCTTTAGTTCTTTATTTTCTGGAGCAATGCTATTTTCTTTTGACGTAAAAATTGCTAACTGCAATTATTTCACACTCCATAGATCACTGAATATCAGAGTAGATGTGTTATATAATATAAATATTTAACTGTGACATGTCAAAAGTTAACTTAGGAAATCTGCTAATGCCTAGTTCATACTAATTTAGAGAATATTTGGTGGTGTTTTGTTTTTTGTTTTGAGGGTGATCTGAGTATCCCAGCTGCTAAGCAGTGTGGTGTCAATCAAGCCTTCTCAACTCATAGCTGCTCTTGGTGCTGTCTACATAGTTATTCTTTCTCAGTGCCTGGCTCAGGAACTGGGAACAGTGAAACTGAAACAGAAACTGCTACAAGTTGGAGAAGCTCTTAGACACCTCACTGGAGTAGGGAAACTGGAGGCGAGGGTGGATGTGGGTGATTCACAGTGTTCACCTTTAAATACAAAATGTAACTATGCTTCTGCCAGCTCTGTCCAAATAAGTAAGGATGTATGTGCATGTATATGTGGGCAGTCCACCGCTCAGCGCACTAAAATGTGCTCTCGTTGTGCTTTGACTATTCCAAAAGTTGTGAAGGACATGAGAGAAAGGAGAAGGAATACAAAATGAAGCCCTTGCACTTGGAAGTAACTCATCAAAGGATACCTTTTCTGTATATGATTCCCCACCCACCTTCTCAATATCTAACCAAGAATAAACATTTGCACATTTTATTTTTTTAATTTATCTTATTGAAGTATAGTTGATTTACAGTGTTGTGTTAATTTCTACTGTATAGCAAAGTGATTCAGTTATACATATATATACATTCTTTTTCATATTCTTTGCCATTATGGTTTATCCCGGGATATTGTGCTCTACAGTAGGACCTTGTTGTTTATCCATTCAATATGTAATAGTTTGCATCTGCTCATCCCAAACTCCCACTCCATCCCTCTCCTCCCCTCCCCTCCTCTCCCTTGGCAACTGCAAGTCTCTGTGTTCTCTATGTCTGTGAGTCTGTGTTTCGTAGATAAGTTCATTTGCATTTGCCCATTTTAAGTTGCAACTAAGTGACTTGCTTTGTTGAGTGAAATCATGCCCACTTTAGCGCATGCACTATTTCAGAAATTCTATTCTTCAGTGAAGCTCCTGTGAACACCCAAAAAACCTGGCCGTGTTGCTCATTTGCAGGATAGCAGAGGCAGCACCTACCATTCACTTTGCCTGTGATCCTCCCTCCTTATCTAGATGCTGAGCTCAGTTAGAGCTCCATGGCTTGATACTCTAAATCCACCATGGCCAGTGTCCTATATAGGGTAGGCACTCCGTGATTATTTGATAGCCGGACCTTCAGAAACATGACTGCAAAATGTTATCAAGTAAGGAGCCTGGTTTTCATAGACGGCCTGTATAATCTATCCTGACGCCTTGTAAGTCATACCAGGAACTTAAATTAGTATTGCTTTTCACATTTCAAAGGCATACAGACTACCATTGGCCTCAATATAAAATAATAATTTCCGACTGTGGGACTCTATACCCTGCAGTCGAAAAGAAACCCCTTCCTTCCTCATTTCTCGGTGACAGCCTCTAATCATCTTTGAGTAATTTTTAAGATTCTTTCTAAACCACCATTTCCTTCATTATGTCGGCTGGGGAACAGCTTCTCCTTGTATGAATGGAATGGTTCTCATTCCTTTCCAAGCTCAGCCACCCACCTAGTAAGAAAAGGTAGCTGTAAATCTCAACCAACTTTCTTTTTCAACAATTATTCTGGGAGCAAAGTCAGATGATAAAGTCAGCTCACCACCAGATATTTATTGAGGACCTGGGAGAAGTTTCAGGTAACCATTAAAGAGAATATAAGTTCTACCCAAACCTGATTCCCCAAGTGCTTTGTGATTTCCATACTTAAGGAAGAGTGGGAAGAGCATCCCCAGGGCAGCCACTAGCCTGAGCAAAGGCCCAGAGATATGAAAAGCTAGAGTATCCCTGGGGAGTGTTGAGTGTTGCAATATGGCTGCAGTACCTGTCCAGACCCTAGAAGGCTAACTGCTAGGATAAGGAGTATCTGCTTGATTCGTAGACCACAGGGAACTATATCAAGCTTTCCTGGCAGAGGATAACCTACATTCTGAGTTTTAGAAGAGAGCCATGTAGAGATGGCTTCAGGAAGCAAGAAATTGAATTTAGCAAGATATATTAAAGAGGTCATTGTAAAGATTCAGCCCCAAACTATGAAACTGACAGTAAGGAGAGGAAGGATGGAAAGAAGAGACAGAGACTTAACTGATTCTGTTTTATGGCCTATGGACCGGTTATTATGGCAATTGTTTATTAAGCTCTGTTGTCTCAATGTTTGTCCCCATGGGATTTTAATTTATGGAAGTGACTGAGTGACAACACAGAGAGACTAATGCCACTAAAAGATTTTTATTACTTACATTTCCCAAGGCGGGTGGAGGTGGCTGGCATGCCATGTAGGGCGACATGGGGAAGCACCAATGTTGGCCAGGAGGCAGAAAGAAATGAGAGGAAAGCCTAGACCAAACTTTATTGGGGTTTCCGTGGGATTGCCCGTGAAGGGCAGGGCAGGGCCCACAGTTTAGGATTGACGTGTTTGAATAATTCCAGCTGGCCTTGGAGCATAGGGGCTTCCCCTGGTTGTCTGGTACCTGGCCCTGGGGTTTTGTGTGAGAGTTAGATAAAGGAGTGGTTCAGAGATCACTGGATCACAGGGGAGAAGTAAAGAACTTTGGCTATTTCTTTGGCCCTACAATTAATGGATACTAAATAGACAAATACAGAATCTAAGAAAACACGAGTGTGAAGATCTCTCTATATATATCAGGACAGTTGGCTAAATGCTTTATATGCATTAACTCACTTAATCCTCTCAGCGATCTGCAGTAAGTACCAAATTGTCCCCATTTTACACGTGAAGCAACTGAAACCTAAAGGGGTTCAACAATTTACCCACGTTCATGTAGATAATGATTTTTCCAGCCAGATTCAATCCTCCTCCACCCCCTGCTACGAAGCTCTGCCCCACATAGTCTTCTCCACTCGATTATTCCTCGCTCCAGGCTCAGGATGTGAGACTAGTCCTGCTGCAAAAGGAGTGGTGGAAACTTATAGAAGCTTCCCCAGGGCTCACTGGACCTATTTCTTCCTCTTTCTACCTGCTTTGTGAAGATGTATTTGCCTACTGGTGGCGCACCATTCAGCACGTTATAATAAGCAAATAAATAAAATGTGTGACTTAAGCACTGTCTCCTCCCTTCCCGGAAACTGATTCTTGACTTTTGGCTTTTTTCTCTCTGATCATTTTAACTCTGGGACTTGGAAGCTCTCGTGTCAGCAAACAAAGCCTTTGGCAGACTCTTTTCCCCCGTGTCATGAGCCAGTGATCCAAATTGCCTATGCAGGAGGCGCTGAATTCCCTGGGTTAGACTCTGAGGTCCTGCATCAGTAACTACCCCATTTGATCAGTGTCCAGCACAGTTCCTTGGATCAGCCAACCCGGTCTGCATGAGGTCTGTCTCTTCACAGCTTCCATGGCTTTGTTTCCTAACACTTGGCTGCCTTCTCAGCACCTCTCTCCACACATCTTCATGCATCACTTCCACGAAGAGCCAGCTTGGTGCTCAGCCTCTGTAGGAGGGTGTCCACAGCACACATAAATCATGCAACCACGTCCAGGAAGCACCTACTTTGCACAAAGCCATGAGGGGGACACAGAGCCATGAGGGGGTTACCAAGCCATGAGTGGCCCGAGTCAGGATCTCAGGGAGCTTGTGACTGGCCTGAGAGGCAGGGTGAAATGGTAAAAGATGCAAATAACACTTCAGAAGATGGAGGCTACGTCACACAAGAGTTCAGAAGTTATTCCCCACCAAATTGGTACCGCTTTGTATGTAGTTATTGCTTCACTCATCTACATCTTTCTACGCACTCCTGATAGCTTATCTGGGAGCTTTCACTCTTGAACTGGGCTGTGACCCATCAGAGAGAGGCATCACAAGTCTAGTTTATAAGAGCCTTTGCAGAAGGAACATGGCAGTAATTCCTGTTTTCTACCCACGATTAGGCCAGTTATGCGGGAACAGTCCCTGTCCTTACATGCAGAGCTTGGCTGCATGGACTTAGCATAGCAGAGGGGGTAAATGTTTCAGCCCCAGAGTTAGGCTGTCTGGCTGATATACCAGTTTTATCACTTCATAGTTATATGACTTTGAAAGTTACTTCGTCTCTTTGTGCCTCATTTTCCTCAAGTGAAGAATAGGGATGATAGCAATACCTACCTTTTAGAGTTGTTATGAGAATTAAATGAGATAGGTTTTTTAAAAAGCTTAAATATGGTACCTGGCACATAGTAAAAACACATTACTGTGTGGCCCTCATGACTGAGTGATTCCCACCTTTTAGAGGTTTTCTAGTTGATTCCTAGTAACTGGAGCTGTCTTATCCTTATAAGTCATCAGTTTCATTAACCTTCTCTGCTAGTAAATTTTACAAAACCAAAGTTTAAAAACTGGAGCACAAGCATTTCCCCTGGAATACTGGAATTGTTGGTATTTTATTATTTCTACCTGGACATTTTAATAGCCAACAATGGCTTTGAAAAGAACTAGGAAGACATGCAGCGTCTGTCAGTCTCCATATTGGAGTTTCTGTTGTGTTTTTGTTTCCATGTGAACTTGATTTTTTCTAAAGTTTATAAGCCTTTTGCTCCATGGTGAGATTCAGCGACAAGTTTCTGTTCCAAAGAGCAATATTTGTCCTCCTTGAAAATCGACCCCGGTTTCCATTTTCTTTACAGAGAAGTTGCTCAATGCTTTGTGATTCCAGAACGTGGTTTTAGCTTGAAGTTTCCACAAATGTAATTTTTTCATGTGTGATCGTTTTGAAAAACTATTTAAAAGCTGCAGATATAGCACATTGTCCTTTGGCTTTTGTTTTGTTTGGTTGGTGGTTTTATTTTTTGTTTTGTTGATGCTGAGTTGCCTTTAGTTGGTCTTCGTTTGAGATAAGGGGTTAGAAGATATTAGGAATTCACTACACAGATAGCTCTGATCTATAGACTAGGATCCTAGACTGTAGAAAGTGTTTCTTCCTTGTCGAGAAAACTGTTGATTCCCCTTTCCTTGAAATGTTAAGGTACAGGGCAGTGGTTAAGGACACAGATCTGGATAGAATCCTGGCTCCTGTGCTTCCACTTGTGTCCCTTTGGACTTGTTACATAGCTTGCCTAAGCCTCGAATTGCCCAGCTTTGAAACTGGGACAACTGAATTCTTGTAAGGGCCGGATGAGACCTTGTCATTCTTATAAGGATCACCAAGTGTTCATGGCAGTGCTGAACAAGCACAAGCTTGCCAACATGCATGACTGCGGTTTTGCAGAGGTCCGACCTGAGAGTTTCTATGAGGAACTCTACCTGGCTCTTGAAGTTTTCTTGAAAACAAAATGTGCCCCTCTTGAATGGAGGAGATTTCGTGTGAAAATATCTGTAAAGTAACCAAGGGTGCCTACTGAAATCACTCTAGAAGGGGGGAGGAACCATTAAAAAAAAAGAATTCAAATTTAGAACCTTCACCTTCGAAAAAGGTTAATTGATCATTTTCTTGACCACTTTCACAGCCAGTCAAATGAACCTGGGGTGCTCTTTATATAAGTTATGCAGAGAGTACAGAAAACAGGTATTAGCCTAAAATAGTGTCCAAAGCCTCGGCTATATATCAAGATTGTGATGAGGGAGAATTCAGATCACAGAGAATATTTTAGAATGTCTTCCCTCTGTAAATATTTTTAAAAGCCCATATATCTTTAAATTTTTTTCTTTGATAGCTTAAGTTGAAAGTCTAGGGAGTCTGGCAGTGGAATTCATGCTAAAACCAGGAGACCGAAGTGATGCCCCTGGCGGTGATCGCTCTGTGTGGAAGATATTTCCCCCCCCTCTCCCCAAAGCCCTGAGCCACTTTAAGGCCTGCGGTGATGGCAGGCTGCCAGCTCTGGGGAAAAAAAACAACAACTGCAGTTTTCATTTGAAATCAGAGGATGACATTTAGACACTTCTTAATCTTGCACCAAACACTTCAACTATCTAGTTACACACACACATCACACGAATGCACACATGCCTGTCCTTCTTCGGGCAGCACCAGTGCTGGGTCCAGGGTCTGTTTTCTTCAGCTCTATCTCACTGAGTGGGTGTTTCTGAACAACAGCATCTCTATCCAAAATGCATGAAAGGAGTCTTTAGCCAACCAGGATTTGAAAAATGAATCACTGATTCATGAGCATCATTTTACAAGTGCTTTTTTAAGTCCAAAATACAAGAAATCATCTGTGCAAAGGACAAAGGTCTCAAGGTAAGTACTCGTAATGTGTTGAGACGGAGTCCCCGAGTGGTGTTATGGTGGTGTCAGAAATCAAACATGAAAGCTGTTACAGAAGTGATTGTCTCCTTACTTGCGATCTGTAAAACAGAAGACTTTGTTGTATTTCCAAGAGTAAAATTACTTTTGAACTACCAAGAAAATATGCAAAAATTATGCTATGGCCAATGAAATATTTTTTGGTTTTGATTATTTGGGTGGGTTCCAGTTATATATGTGTGTGTGTATATATACATATAGTGCTAAATTTTGCTAAAGATTGTTTGGAAACCATATGTTATTACCAAAAGTACTTTTTTGTTTGTTTGTTTGTTTGTTTGGCCCTGACACATGGCATGTGGGATCTTAGTTCCCCCACCAGGGATTGAACCCAGGCCCCCTGCAGAGGAAGCATGGAGTCCTAACCACTGGACCGCCAGGGAAGTCCCTGGAAGTATTGAATAATTTTAAATATATGAATACTTTTAAGCATTTAAAAATTTCTCCAGGAGCTGAAACAGAGTATATGTGATGATTTGATTCTGAAAGAGTAAGGATCATTACAATTTGTCAACTCTGGAGCTTAAAAAAAATGGATACAATAGTATATTTTTGATGACTTAGGCCACAGAACAATTTGTCATGCCTTAGGCAATGGAGACAGAACTGATCTTGGAGTCAAGCCTACAGCTCTCTAGCTGTGTGCCTTGGGCAGGTTATTTGAGTTCTGTCTCTGTGTCCTCAGAATCTTTGAGGGGGCGCTGAGCTTAGGGCCCCAGCCCTTGAGGGAGTGAATCCTGGGTGGGCGGGGGGCAAGGGGAGGGGAGTGGGGAGATTTCAGGACACTCAACTGGGATGTGAGTCAGGGCGCCTGGGGGTGGGGTGGTGGCACCAGTGTGGTCCAGGACAAGCTTCTCCTATTTCAGAATCTTGCTCAAGGCTGGCCCAGGAAGGGAGGAGCCTTCTGTAGGAGTTCTGCTTGGTCATTTAGAATTCAGATGACCCCAGCGGAGGTCGTCAGCATTTTGAGTACCGGTGGAGGCGAGTGTGGCTTCTCCAACCCTTGAAACATCTGTTTACTCTGGCTGGACTGTCTGGGGGCAGATTGACACCGACAGCTCCCACCCTGCAAAGGGAAAATGCAGCGTTTTGTTTCCTCATACCAAAGCTGCTTTTTTAGGGTGAAGAATCCAAACTGTCACCACATCATTACCTGCTCAGGAAAGTGGTTCTATTCCCTCTAACAGACCTGCAGAGCCCACTTCTTGCTAAAGAGCGAATGTCGGCAGGTCAATTGTGTTATACCCATTTTGAAAGACAGTTGTTAGTTAAGGAAGCTGTTGTGTTAATGATTTGACTCCCCAACCTGACTGTGTATTATGCAAATGAGATACAGAGGAAAACCTCCCCTATTCCAGCTAATTGAAACATTCCATTTTAGTATTTCCAAATACATACATAAGAAAACAGAGTATGCTCACGGAAAAATATTTTGGGATCCTTTAAGGAGTTGATAAGACCAATTTATAACGAACACAATATGGGGAAATGTAACAAAATCCGATTACTCCAAGCCAGGCAACACATAAAGTTCTAAAGCTCCTCGTTTATCCTTTTATGACAGTTGTGCAGATGGTGTGTTTGCACAAGGACAGGACTGTGTGCAAGTCTTGAGTTCACCTCTCACTTTAAAAGAGGCTAAGTGGCTTCGTGATCAGCGTTCACATCTATAGATGATTTGGAAAACAGGTTAATCCTATTACAGTTGTTAAGCTCAGTCTCTGAAAAAAAATTTAAGTTCTTTTTTCAGGGAGGGTCTTATCATGTATACAAGTTGTGAGCTTAACATGTATCTTCTTCTCACGGCTGGCACATATAAAGGCAAATTTCAGAGTAACGTCAGATGATAGCGATCGTGTTCATCGCCTTTACAGCTCCTTTTAATTTCTTCTCTTTGCTCGTATGTCCTTCACGACTAAAGTGTAACTGTCCTTAAAACTGGAGAAATTTGAATATATTCTGTGGATTGGCCCTATGTCACTGTCCTGGTTTTGTTACCATACTATAGTTATGCAAGATGTTGGCGTTGGGGGAAACTGAGCGAAGGATACAGGAGACCTCCTTGTACTTTTTTTTTTTTTTTTACAACTTCTTATCGATTTATACTTATTTCAAATTTTTTAAAAATTGTAATGTAACTGTTCTCTAGAACATTTATCTGAGGTCTCTAGTGCCTAAGCAGGTAGTTCAGTAAGATACTTTTGTTCAGTACGTGACTTCCACGTATTAAGTCCTGTAAGGTTTTTGTGGGTAACAGATAATTGCCTTGTAAATGTAGATGTTCCATAAATGCTTCTTGAGGTCCATGGTCTCTAAATCACTTTGCTAATGGGGAAGAGAGACTTTTGGTGTTGAGGTCTGTCTCCTTACTCAGGTCATGCCCTTTGGCCCTACCAACTTGCCCAAGCAATTGGACCAGTCCCTGGGCTCTCTTAAATACCGGGAGCGATAATGTTGAGAGCTAGCTGACATTCTTTGAGCCCCTAGTATGTGCCAGGCTCCGTCATGCCTTATACTCATTAAATCACTTAAGCCTCAGAACACCCCAGGATGGCACGAAAATGAAGCAATTTTAAATGTAGCAAGTTTAAATGATCGTTAAATAATGTCCCTACTTTCTAAAGAGTTCACTCTGCTAGGAATCTTAACGAAAGGCAATGGATCCTCTCAGCTAAACAAATAAACACAAAAATTTCCTTTTGATTTTTAATGCAAACAAAAGAAAACTTTGAAATTGTCTCATCATCCCCTTCTGAGAATAAGTACTGGCAATTATCCATGACCCCTGCTTGTTGCTAACTCCTGCTATGTTTAGGATTGAAAGAGCCAAATTTCGGATCACATGTTTTGGTAAATAGCTCAGGTTGAGAATAATATTTACTATTGGCAGTAAGCAGCTTTGTATTGTTTCAGATTGGTGACGTGCAGGGGTAGGTGGAGAGGGTCAGAAGCAAGTTCCAGTATCATAGTGAATCACGGTATAACGTGCCTGCCAGCAAGAAGCTTTCAGATGTCTCAGCTACATTAGGAGGAGGACAGCATTCTCTACCTGGGCTCGGGGCTGCTCGAGCAAGCTGACCAGCCTCCCTCTGACGCTCCCATTATAGGGCAGCTGGTATCCACCATTTATTGGGACGATGCGAAGTGAGAACAGAGGCCTCATCCTGGCTCAGTCACTAACTAGGTCATTGATTCTTTTTTTTTCTTTTCTTTTGACCATGCTACGCGGCATGCAGGATCTTAGTTCCCCAGCCAGGGACTGAACCCGGGCCCCCTGCATTGGGAGCACGGAGTCTTAACCACTGGACTGCCAGGGAAGTCCCTTTTTTAAAGTTTTATATTGAAGTATAGTTGATTTACAATGTTGTGTTAGTTTCTGGTGTAGATCATTGATTCTTAAAACATGTTCCCGGGCTTCCCTGGTGGTGCAGTGGTTGAGAGTTCGCCTGCCGATGCAGGGGACACGGGTTCGTGCCCCAGTCCGGGAAGATCCCACATGCCGCGGAGCGGCTGTGCCCGTGAGCCATGGCCGCTGAGCCTGCGCGTCCGGAGCCTATGCTCCGCAACGGGAGAGGCCACAGCAGTGAGAGGCTCGCGTACCACAAAAAAAAAAAAAAAAAAAAAACCCACAAAAAACAAAAAACATGTTCCCAAGATCAGCAGCATCAACACCATCTGGGGACTTGTTAGAAATTCTCAGGCCCTACCCCAGACCCACAGAATCAGAGATTCTGGCGGTGGAACCAGCGATCTGTGTTTCACTGGGCTTCTAGGTGATTCTGAGGCCAGCGCAAGCTTGAGAACCGCTCGGCGAATTTACCCTGGGTGATCCTCTTTCCAGGCTTCAGTTTCTTCTTCTATAAAATGGAAGACTTCTATGTAGTAAGCTATTCCTAAGGCCCCCTCTCTGAACTCCAAGGCACACGTCCCAAGCTCTCCAATTCTATAAATCCGTGATGTAGATCTACACATCTGGAAGTATTGTATAGTGCATGAGGGGACAGGCTCTGAAATCTGACTGCCTGGGTTCAGATCCTGGTGCCCCCACTTGGTAGCACTGTACACCCAAGCAACCTACTGAATTACCCTGTTCATTGTTCTCTTCCTCCATAAAATTGAGGTGATAACACCCATGTCCTAAGGAGGTTGTGAGCAATTGATCTAAAACACACAGAACAGCACCTGACACAAAGGAAGTAACTCATACCTCAGATATTAGCAGATCTGTGACTCTCCACCTAAAGAATTCTGGAACTTTGGGGATGGGAATTGTAGTTATACAACTTTATTTCCTACACAGGGGCTATATATTAAAAATAGTCTTTAGCACTTGCTGAAGAAACAAGATAATAAATTATACATGTTGAAAATTGTTATTCATAGGAAGGCTCCACACTGGGGTATGTCTAAGGATGGCATGAAAACTGAATTTTTAAAGAATAAGCAATCATTCTTTAAGAAGGCATTGGTTGTCATTACAACTCTGGCAATGAGGCTGCATGTAAGACCTGTGATTGCTTCCATGTTATAACTAGAAAAAAATTAATAAAATGAGTTCAGACTTATCTGTATTTTGGGTTCTTTTTAACCAAAGACCTGTGATTGCTTCCATGTTATAACTAGAAAAACATTAATAAAATGAGTTCAGACTTATCTGTATTTTGGGTTCTTTTTAACCATTTGATTATTGTCTATCCATAACAGGAAGGAAACTAATATGATTGGGTGTCTGTTAGGTGGCACACACCATGATGGATGTTTTATAAGGGTCACATCAATTCAATCGAATGGTAACCCTGCGAAATAAGATGGTCCTGACTTTAAAGAGACTGAGGTTGATTGAAATTAAAGTTCTTGATCACATAGTAAGTTATAGATCCAAGATTTGAGACTAGGTTTATCTCAATCCATAAGTCACCCCTTGGCATCACTAACTTAACTATTTGTTATACTTTTAAAACATAAAACTAAGTTTTCAACAAATGAGACATGGACATCTTTTGCTACTTCATAAGCACAACTGGACGACGCGGTAGCTGTCAAGAGCTCTAGTATGTAGAGCACCTTCTGAAGGGCACTGGGAACCTCTCACCATCAAGAGCGCTTCTTTTATTTGCACCTACAAAAATCAGAGGTCCTCACCTAAGCCTGTGTTTTGATCATCATTCTCCTTCTCCCTGTGTGGGCCTTCGGGTGAGAAAATGGCCAGCATACTTGGAAAGGTACCAAGCTGCCAAGGAGGGGAAGCCACACCTGGGTTTTCTGCCTCACAGAAGAGAAAACCGTACTATTCTTTATTGCATCTCACCTTCCCATCTCTTTCCCATGATTTTATTCAAAGTGAAAGCAAGTTGGGATACACAGATTATCTACTGAGGGTTTTTAGACTTTGACTCAGTTAATACTTAAAATATAATTCTGTTCTGTCCCTTAGAAAAGCTCTATTCTACTTGAAGAGTACTTCTTGTTGTAGAAAAAAAGTCAAGAAATGTTTTGCTTTTTTTTTTTAACCTTAATTTGTAGGTATGGCAACATTCTTGGGGCACAGCTGTGGTATTATGCCCTGGGAGTACATAAGAATCACTTTAAGAGAAAAAACCTAGTGCCCTGGTCTCACCCTCCAGAGAATATGCTGTTTTTGAAATAGCCCTTGATTATTGTTTAGTACCTTGATTTTTGAACACTTGTAGGATTTTGTGTAGTATCTTTACATAGTTGAACATACTTGGTGCCTTTGAATTTGCTTATATACTATTATTGTCCCTAATAATTTAACTAAATTACTTTCAAGTTTCTTTTTAATTTGGCTGACTTAGTAGAATCTTCACTCTGGTGATTTTCATGAGGAGTTTAGAAAAGAGTTTAACGATAGCAAATATTTATTTTCTGTTGGCCCTTGAAGTTTAAAGTATCCTCAGTGGTTAATGGTCCAACTCCATTTTTTACCTGTTAGGATGTTGAAACTCAGTCTAGGTTGATTCTTTGAAATGAGGGAGGAGATGTCCAGGATCCCAAGTGCAGACCTACTGGTGCCAGCCCAGCCATCTCCACACTGGCGCCTGAGGGTTGGGGAATATCCTCCACCCCACAGATGCACTCTTAATTTTATCATTGGCGTCAGACCCAAATCTTCATCTGGTCTCCTTACAACAAAATTGGTCAGATCTCATGTGGATCTCAAGGGGCCCTCTTATCCTTTCAGAACAAGCCCAAATGTAGAGACTGAAGTGGCTTTTCCTACAAAGCACCTCACCCTGGACTCCAACCTGATTTCTGACTAGTTCTAGGTATAGTGTTCTATTCCTTTTTGGGGAAGACTAATTTTAAGTGTTTGAGGTCGCTATTTTATCATTGATCCCGTAAAGCTTTTCTTCTTTGGGGTGATAGAGTAGGGGAGGCTGAGGGAGGGGTTAGCACGGCCTTGAGCTCCCCTGGAACAATGGTTCCCACCTTTATAATGCACAAAAATCACCCAGGGAGTGTAGTTACCAATGCTCATTCTGGGTTCCCATCTGTAAGGATTTCGATCTAGTGTTCTTGGGCAGGGTCCAGCAATCTCGTTGCTTATTGAAAATACAAGCTGATGGTGATTGTATTAACCAGCTCAGGCTGCCGTAACGAGATACCATAGACTAGGGGGGCTTTAACGATATTTATCTTCTCACATTTCTGGTGGCTGGAAGTCTAAGATCAGGGTGCCAGCAGGGGAGTTTCTGGTGAGGCCTCTTGTCCTGGCTTGCAGATGGCTGCCTTCTCACTGTGTCCTCACATGGCCTTCGCTCTGTGCAGAGTGGAGAGAGAAAGAGATCTCTGTTGGTTTTTTCTTCTTTTTTATTATGTGAGTTTCCAGTGTACAGCACTATAATTCAACATCTGTCTGCACTACAAAATGACCACCTCCGCAGTCTAGTTACCATCAGTCACCATACAATTGACCCCCTTCACTCCTTTTACTTATCCCCCAAGCCCCTTCCTCTCTGGTAACCACTAATCTCATCTCTGTATTTATGAGTTTGTTTTTGCTTTATTCGGTTTGTTTGTTTGTTTTGTTTTTTTATATTCTACATATGAGTGAAATTATGTGGTATTTGTCTTTCTCCTTCTGACTTATTTCACTTAGCATAATACCTTCAAGGTCCATCCAACTTGTCACAAATGGCAGAATTTCATTCTTATTTATGGCTGAGTAATATTCTAGTGTGTGTGTGTGTGTGTGTGTGTGTGTGTGTGTGTGTGTGTGTGTG